>NW_027526295.1:285657385-285795971 GCF_048455015.1 Haemaphysalis longicornis | reverse complement strand
TTGGAAACGCCAGTTCACATATTTTGTTTGTAACGTGTTCTTATATCGCCTCTCTTCGACACCGTTTTTAGCGCGTTGTTTTTCGCTTGCTATCGTAAAAAACAATCTAACTTGGATTCTTAGTTAAAATAAAGCTGGTGCTCTCGGATATCTACATATATATTTCCCTTCGAATATGCCTGACATTTTCACTGCACTGAATAATGCGGGCGTGTATGAGTCATGGTCAGGGGCGGAGTTGTGGGTGCGCGCAAGAGGAAGGGGAGGGGGGGGAGTTTTTGTCGTGATGATGTTGCTAAATTACAGTGGATGACGGCGATGATGATGGCGATGATAATAATGGCAACAACAAGGATTGATGATTATGATGATGACATTAATTATTTATGCGCCTAGGGACATCTGATGGACCTAATGGGGCCCGAAAAATAATAATTAGTTTTACATTATTATCTTTATTACAATTTTCATGCGCAAAAGTACGAAGCAGACAACATAATGGATACGCACACGAAAACCAAGTGAGAATGCATGTAGCCGCTGCTTCTGCCAGTCAAACTAGAGAGAAAGAATTATGAAAACTATATGTCAATTCATTCTCCCAGGCCTACAAGCCCTTCAGGCATAAGGATAATCGAACGGCTCACAACCGAAACGCTCAAAGATTGAGACTTGTCAAATGGAACTAATTCTTATCTGTTGCTTTTGATCACTGGAGCTGATTTGATGGTTAGAATTACCACGCTGGCGTAGTCGTTAGTTTAATTACTGGTTGAACTGACACGAAATAATAGTAGCCCATCCTTTGGCTTTAAATAGTATATGTACGTAAAAAAAAAGAAAGAAAAAGAAGAAGGAAGCCCACACTAATCCCTCATTCACACAGCCGTCACCTTCTTCGTCACGGCACCGTCACGTCAAGAAACCGCGACGGAGACGTAAACGGAGTAGCGTTCGTGGTGGAGCCCTCCGTCAGAGTATGGCGTCGTCTGCCTAGTGATCAGTTTAACCTAGAATTGAGCGTCCTTAATCTGAAAAGCAAAGAAATTTAATTAATATGGCTTCGACTTTTACGTGTGCTCACTTTTCGCAAAATTTAGCCGTAAAAATTTGTTTTCTGATTGGCTGGTTTACCACGGGGCGAGGTCCTGCCGCATTGACGGATTGGAAAACGTAGGGCTCGGCTTCCCGTCACCGCCGCACCGTTTTTGGACGAGAAATCCCCGAGGAACCGTCGCCCATGACGGAACACGCTGACGTGACCGGGGGTGAAAAAACGGCTGTGCGAATGAGGAATAAGAAGTCCACGATTGCACCCGATTTCCTTCTTCTTCTTTGCCGCGATTTCCCATACTTGATCATTGTTGCTATAAGTGTGAGCTTCTGTCATTTTTTTAAAGTGATAATCATTGTACATCACCTCGGAGGGGCGTACGCTATGACGTGTCTTTCCCCAATTACGGAGAATGCTGGAGTTCTTCCCCCCCCCCCCCCCCCCCCCCCCCGGTTTTAGCCAATCTCCCTAGGTGGGCATGCTTGGCTTGACAAACGTGCGCCGGGGACGCTGGGCGGGCGCCGCGATGCGCGCGCTCGGAAATTTCTTGGTATTTTTAACTGCGGGCACGAAAAGTTACGATTTGCTGAACAGCTTCGGTGTTAAAATCAGTGCTCTTCCACTCTAAAGAAGGATGACCATGCGAAGCTGGCGCAGTGAAAGGAGTGCATGAAACAAAACAACGCTTGTTTGTGATTTGCCATTGAGCATACTTCCTAGGTAATAGCTGACGTAAACTTGGAAGAGTTTTACTCTAGGATACAAACATTGGGCTGTCCGTTTCTCTCCCGCGTCGTAGGCACCTTACTGTTTGTGAAAACATAACCCAAACCGCTCGGCCACGGAGAACAGCAGTCAGGTCGCATCGGGCGCCGTGAGATGTCCACGCTGACATCTCCCACCACCTGAACGGGTATGTCAACGGTGAGCGCGTGAAGCCTGCTTGCACGTGCACGCCCCCCCACGCACGCATAAAAATGGCAGGGGGGAGATAGACGTCTCGCGTGGCGTACACGATTCGGCAAAGATGTGGCTACGGTGGGAAGGAGTATAAAGGGGGGCTGTAACTTCACCGTACATAGACATGCTTCACTGCGCAAAGGAGATGTGGGAAAGCCAGCTTACAAAGTCGAAGCCCACACCGATCTTTTTAATGTCGGCTTCATCTCTAAACACAAATGCATTGCTGGAAGCTATTTTTTTTTTGTGGGCTGTATGAGACTTTTTATATCAGATTACGGAGGGTCCTAAAATTTCGTTTTTGTTTTTTGATATTTTTCATACGCTGAACAGAAGTCCCCGAATTTCCGTTCCACACGCCGAGTTTACGTTCCACACGGGAACGAGAACTAGGGGGATCATTCATGTACAGCTCCGCTATAACATCAGTGTATGCGGGACTAAATGTAAGCTGCCACCTTCAGGGAGGCCAGGATCCGCTGCGCATTTCCGGCATCACAGTGTGGAAGGACCCACGTACAGCGCAGACCGCGGACTGGTTGTCGAAAGATACGCACTTCTGGCATTGTGAAATACAAGGCATCGGTTGCACGACCCTTATGCCCATTCCTCCGTGTTAAGGAAAGTGCGGCTTAAAATTAATTCAAATTCGTTCGCTTACACGCAGTGTTGCATTATAGTTAATTTTTTGGGCATAAGGATTAGCGAACCCATGGCCAATGTATTCCTTAACATTGCATGTGGTGGAATAGCGCTAGCGCACCAACGCGGAATGTCATGTTCGAGAACTTGGCCCACGAAACACAAGAAGCAGACGCAGAAAACACTGGCAACTGCAAAGGCGAGAAGATCATAGCGCTAATGACAAGGTAAGAGATAAAACCGCTGTTTAATTGCCTGAATTCTGTACATATATAATGCCAGCGGTGTCACAAAAATATACGATGACAACGCCCTTTTGTTTGCTCATATAAGAGGCAATTACGCTTTCCTGTTCCTTGTATGCGCTACGCGTGGTAGGCACTCAAGAAAGAGGAAGCAAGAAAACGCGTGTGCAAGCTGCTGTCTCGTTCCGCATGTTGCCGCATGTGCCGGTCGAGCGCATACGTGTCCGTCGCTCAAGTGTCGCTCCGCTACTTCGATTGCCTCACCCGCTCCACTGGCTCCATGGGCTGCGGCCCGAGCCTCCACGCCGCGCCGGTGCCGATTATTTGTTTCGTTCGTCAACGCTGCGGCCTCTTCCGACGTCTCGCGCTGCTCCCAGAGGAAGTGACTTCACGCCTTCTTCTTCCCGGTTCGCATCCGGCACGCGCTGCGCCCACAAGGCTTTCCACATCCGTTTTCGGTCGTTGCAA
Organism: Haemaphysalis longicornis; assembly: GCF_048455015.1. NCBI lineage: Eukaryota > Metazoa > Arthropoda > Arachnida > Ixodida > Ixodidae > Haemaphysalis > Haemaphysalis longicornis. Next base: position 285,792,602 of record NW_027526295.1, on the reverse strand, counting down.
GGTGGTTGGCGCACATCCGTTGGGAAACGCGCGCAGATCTGCCAAGAACAGCTTTGTGCCGCTGCGGGGAGACAACAGAGGCGTCGGTGCTGCAGAGGCACGCCGACCGGGCTCCCGTTTCGGCACCAGCCATGCTGCGGCTTCTGTCCCTGGTGGCCCTGCTGGGGACCACGCTCATCTATCCGTCGCAGTCGCAAACGAGCACGGACAATACTACGGCATCGCCGAGTCCGGACTCAGTCACTCCCACTGCCTCGACGGCCAGCTCCAGCGCTTCGCAGGAAACGCCCTCCCCTGGTGCTCAGAGTAAGAGGAGCCAAAACTACCGTGGTGCTTTGCGAACCACTGGTGCACGCAGCCATGGGAGCAAGAAGTACGCGTCCTTTAAGCAATCGCCTCATCGCTTCACGTGTATTATTATTGGTTCGCTCTAATTTTTTGTCGGAAAGTATTGAGCCTTCGCGATGATGAAAACGTTTGCGAAGATATCGTGATCCGTCAAAATACGCGGCAAAAGGGGTACAAGGGTTGACTAAGCACCGCAGGGACTTCGGAAGGCTGGAATGCTATTGGTTCTTTCCTAATCCTGCTGCGGTGTTCTCATCTTCCACTCCCAAAGATTTGTCGCGTGCCTGTCTCGGTATCGCCGAGGCGGAAAAAAACATGTGGTTTAATTTTCACGCCACCTATTCTTTGCCGAGAGATGAGCAAACGGTTGCTAAGCGTGCTGTCCTACCAAAAGCCCGCTTCAATTGGTTTCCCTCCCTTGGAGGAGGGAACGTTGGCCATTTGGCAATCATTGCGTCGCGGGAATCTCTAAGGCAAGCAGACGTTGGGGTTGCCGACGATCCTGGATGAAAATTTTCATCACTGGCGCACCTAAAACCTGCCTGAAACCGCAGACATCGAAATTGAAACGCAATAAAGCTTGACTTTGGGCTAGTTGAATACACATGACACCTTGAAAAACAGCGCGAAAAACTGGGACAGAGAGAGGGCAAAGCGCTCATGTCTGCCCTCTCTCTGTCCCAGTTCTTCGCGCTGTTTCCTAAGGTGTCATCGAAATTGAACTGCTTAAAACCAGTGCTCAATTTCGTTTCGTTGCACAGATGGCAAGCCCGCGGACATCAAGAAAGACCTTATCGACTGGCTTTTGGACAGCTTCGACCCGCACCATGAAACCGAGTTCGAAGGCTACGACGGGTGGTACAACAATCCGAGCCACCCAGAGCTCGGGTCAGCGGGTGAGCAGACTCGCCGAGTCGGCGATGAGCGCGGCGTGGACTATACGGCGTCCGCAGGACCTTTCGCGAATAGGGCCCAGATGCTTCAGCAGGGCAGCAGCCCGCAACATGATTTCAAGAATTGAGTAAAGGAGCCAATATTTGTGGAAGCTAGGATTTTTAATACAATTATAGCCAGAAATTGCACAAAATTCTCTTTTAAATATATATCGAAACGACAGTTAAAGATACCTGCGCTGCCCATCTTTCCGTCTCGAAATTGTTCGTACAGGCAGAATTTAGAAAGAATGTTTGTAGTCTTGTATTGAAGAGTTATCTTTATCCGCCACTTGTCTGCGCTTTAATAAGCTTGGCAGTACCTCGGGCCAGAAAGAATCAGATTTCTTTACGTCTTCTTCAGCTGTAGAGAACGTGACATGTCTGTTGCTTTTTAATGTCACTTTCCAGTTTGAAAAGTGCCAGATTGGTTGATTTCGATTAATTCCGGTCAACCGACCGATTGAAAATGAATAAAAAAGCTCACCTTAGAAGTAAACACGTACGCATACTGTCGCATCCTTCCATACACACGAAAAAAAAAAAATCTGCAGAAATTCAGAGAGCTGTCTGCTAATGTGTAGCATTCTTATGCTACCTGCCTGGAGTGTGAGTTCTTTACAGCCAAATATGGCTATGAGTAGCTAGAGACGGTGTATTATTTTATTAGTTTTAAAGTTTTCTTTTGTTTCTTTTCGGCAGTGACGTAAATTTATACCATTATCGCATTAAAAAAAGTGCCTTTACTTCGCTAATTACGTTTTTTTCTCGAAGATGCAAGGCGAACTGCACAGTTGGTCCATTTAGGCTATTTTTATAAGTATTTTCGATGTCCTTTTGCGGAATATTTTCGTTCATTCATCGGTCTTTGGGGGAGACATAAGATGCATATTTTTGATTTTGTCAGATCACTTTTGTGAAACTTGTATTTTTCTATTTTTCTTATTTGTTGGTTTTTCAAACTTCTGTCTGACCAATTACCCCCATTTACGTTGCTATAACGATTAAAGGTGTGTCTTCCGCCAAATCTGCATTTTTGGGGAAATGCAGGGCGTTACACGGTTCGCCATTTTCGACATATTTATTCGTATCTTCAACGTTTTTTTGTGGACTTCTTTCGTTTATTCTTCGGGGGACGTATAAGATACATATTTTTTATTTTGTCAGAGCATTTCTGTGGAAAAATTTATTTTTTCTATTTTTTATTTCTTGGTTGTTCAAAAATCTGTCCGACCAATTATCTCTATTTAGGCTATTACAAATGATTACAGGTGTCACCTACGGCAATTGTGCATTTTGAACAAATCTGATTTCATTTTACTGTATACTGTGATTGGACAGAAAAACTTTCAGCCTACAAAACATTAATTCGACCAGGGATGGAATATGCGTCAAAAGTGTGGGATCCATACTTAAAGAAACATACAGAGAAACTGGAGAGGGCCCAGCGACTAAGCGCCAGATTTATTTTTTCCGACTTCAGGCGCATGCCTCTCATCAGTCTCTGGAATGATAGGGAAATGTGGGCTTGAATCTCTCTAAAAACCAGGCGAACAATTGCAAGGTTAAACTTTTTTTATAAACTGCATCATGACCAATCTGGTTTAAACAGAGATTCGTATATTCTGCCACCTCCCTAGCGATCAGCAAAGTTTAATCATTCAAGAAATGTTAGGTCATATGCCCCTAAAAATAACACAAGTACTATTTTTTTGTACGAACCGTGGACGAGTGGAACTCACTGCCTTCCGACTGCATGCATGCTGCAACATCTGAAATGTTTGACATCTATGCTAGAAACATGATGTAACCCTCCCCTGCTAGGACGGTGAAAAACCGTCTGCGGTATTTCTTAAATAAATAATAAATACATTTTTCTGGAAATTCTGGGCGTTACGCGTTCCTGGCTGTAGGGATACTCGGCAAAGAATGCCACGCATTAAAAAAAGAACGAATAGAGCAGTGATTCGTCCGAAGACACCGGCCAGGATTGGTTTTTACTAGATTGATGTATTAGCACGTAGTGTGGGAATAATAGTCGTTACAGTCTCGGAAACACTTAATAGCCGACCCGAATTGTTAATGTAAACGCTGATGAAACCGGTCTACCTGTGAGCGACGCTCACAGGTAGAACATCAGAATACAAACAAAAATACGGGAATTACATATTTACATTTGACTCTTGCAGTGGAAATAAACACTTCAACATTGCAAGGAGAGAAGTAGTGAGAAAATAGAACAAGTTTACAGTAAACAAAAGCAGAACCGCCGTATACTCTAAACAAAAGTGGAAGCCGACCACAACACAAGAAAACGAGAAATATATGTGTACATTGGACTCTTGCGACAGAAGCAATAAACATTTCAATTCAGATTGCGATTTCCCAGAGAAAGTTTCATCCGACAAGTTGTTAAAAATCTTTGGGAAGTAAACGCATCGTCTCGCTGCTCCATATCTAGATGACAAGCGCGGAACAGCAAAACTTGTTTCCTTGCGCAGCTGGCGCGGGGCGATATGAGCGAGCCGGAAGTCATCCGTCCAGTAGTGGAGCAGTACCACAGTGGAAGTGAATAAAGATTTAAATGAATGAGTTCGGAAAAAATGTATTTGCCCAAAGGCGTGGTGCGATTGTAATATATTTTTTAACAGGTCATTAACTCGGTCTTGCCAACCTCCGGAGGAGGAACCGAAGACCGGTATTCCGTAACATAAAACACTATACGCAAGCGCATGGACTACCATCTTTTTAATGGGGGAAAGGCAACTAAGCTTCATACATTGAAGAGTAAACGCGCCACAGATCTAAGCCTTGAGCAGACATAAGCACTATTATTTTGCCACGACAAATCACTGTCGAAATGAATTCCGAGATATCTAATTGTATTTGTGCATTCTGCGAGAGTGTATTTACAGAGTGTGCAGCCATGGTGATGCAGAAACACTGGAAAGTCCGTCTCGCAAAGTTTCAGAGGATTTTTGAAATAATAATAATAATAACAATATCAATCAATCAATCAATCAATCAATCAATCAATCAATCAATCAATCAATCAATCAATCAATCAATCAATCAATCAATCAATCAATCAATCAATCAATCAATCAATCAATCAATCAATCAATCAATCAATCAATCAATCAATCAATCAATCAATCAATCAATCAATCAATCAATCAACCTTTATTTTCGGTGCCCAGGAACAACCCTAAGGTTTTGGTGCTGGCACACCACATACAAAACATTATTAAAAGAAACTTAGAACAGCACGGCACAACACACAAAATCCTCGATATGACAGAAAAAATAAAGTAAAAATACTTACAGAAATTCAGAAAAAAAAGCAAAAAAAAAAACAGTGTCGCAAGCTATGGCCCTCGGCCAGCGAAACGTTCAAGGCACCTGAGAAAAGGAAATATACAACAAAATACACAGTGCATATGATAGAGACGGGGTGTACATATAAAACGAGAGTTTAGATTTTTGAAAAGTTACACTGCAATAAAGTATTAGCGTAAAACGAGCGATGCCTTTGCAACGTCCCATCTTGTCAAGACACGCAACAAACATAGCAACACGTTTGACAGAAAAATAGCGAAAAAACAATGGCAGGAGTATAGACATAAATGATCAGACCAACAAATCGCCGAGATAATAAAAATGACGAATGAATCAACCAATTAATTGTTTAATAGTGTGTCCAGGACCGATGTGCTGGTGCGGAAAGAAAAGTGCATATCTCAGAAAAATATAGAAAATAGCATTGCTTAGTCTGAACGAGAATGAGAGGCTTTGAGATACACACACGCCGACACACGCACATGACCCACGCACATATGCAAACAAGGCAAGTGTAAGACAACAAGACATGATTAAAACTTTGTACACTGAAACATGTAAACCGGAAAAAGATATTAGCTAAAAATCACGCCACAATGAAGGCATAAAACTTACATACACAAGTGAATCATCGAAACAATTAGCATACATACATAGATAAACCTAACCCCGGTAGCATAAAGTGTGTGAGTTGAAGTTACATTTTAGGGAAAGCAAACTGCTCCTGGTTTGTCAAGCCACGCAGTTCCTTATAAAAAGCTGGAAAGGGACGATGGAATACGTCCAAACTTTCTGCGTGCATATTGTATAGCTGCTGAATGCGTTCCACGGGACTCTTGACACGGGCGGGGACATGAAACGGTCTAGGTGCCCTGGTGCTGCCTGTCGGGGTTCTCAAATTTATGGCACCCAACAACTCTGTACAATGAATGAGGCTGTGGACCAGTTTGTACAAGAATAAAAGGTCAGCCTTGGCCCTCCGGCTGTGTAGTGGGTCCATTACAAGCAAGCTGGCGGCATCAACACCACGATAATTTTTAGCCTTCGCAGTAGCGTACCTATGTTTTAGTATTGAGAGAAATTTAGTTTGCACTCTCTCAATGGCCGCCGCGTTGGACCGACACGTTGCATTCCAGACCACGGATGCGTATTCCAATAGAGGGCGGCACATTGAGGTATAGAGCTGAAGAAATGTGTTAGGATAGTTGAATTCTCTGGAGACACGACATGTTGCACCTAGTGTTCGCAAAGCACGACGGGTAATCTTATTAGTATGAGCTGTAAATGTGAGCTTAGAGTCAAACAAAACTCCCAAGTCTCTGATTTGACATACCCGATTCAGATCTTCTTCACTTATACGATAGGTGAAATTGATATCATCTGTTTTACGGGTATACGACACCACTTTGGTTTTTGCACTGTTAAGTATCAACTTATTTAGGTTGCACCAGTCCGAAAACGCGGCGATATCACATTGCAGTTGTGCACAGTCTGAGATGTTCCCAATCATTTTGAATATTTTAATATCGTCTGCGTATAGCAAGAACGATGAGTACTGAATTGCTGTCGAAACATCGTTGACAAATAGTGAAAACAAAAGAGGTAAGGACAGAGCCTTGAGGCACCCCGCTGGTGGCTGAGTACGTTCCGGAGTGTAGCCCGTTACAGTGAACGTAGCAGTGACGACTGGTAAGGTAGTCATGCAGCAAATCTAGCAACGGATCAGGAATGTCAAGGTGGGAAAGTTTTTTACACATCAATGAATGGGAAACCACATCGAACGCCTTGCTAAGGTCACAGTATATACCACGTCAAGTTGGCCTCGGTCTTCCACTGCCTTTGACGCATGTTCCATAAAAGAAACTAAGTTTGTAGTGGTCGAGCGGCCACGTATAAAACCATGTTGATTTGGAATAATTTCATATCTTACTCTGGATGTAATGAGGGAATGAATTATAGATTCAAAAATTTTAGAAGCACTGCACAGGAGGGAAATCGGTCTATAATTTTTTGCATCTGTTTTTTACCGGGATTTGTGTACAGGTACAACTTTAGCAATTTTCCAATAGTTAGGAAACGTGCCAGTACTAATACAGTTGTTAAACACACATACAAGCACTGGAGCAAGGATAGGACTGAAAGCCTTGAGTAGAGCCATGGGAATGCCATCTGGGCCACAGGCTTCGCGTCCCGTAGGGTTTTCATCACGATTTCCTCCCCTACAAATGCCGTGCTCGGTGCCGTACCGCGACAATTGGACATCGGAGCTTACGGAACGTCGCAGGTATCTCTATACACCGTTTTAAACTGCTGAGCGAACGCGGCAGGGACGTCATCAATGATTACTCCATCGGAGTTAAGAAGATTAATGCATTCAGTGTTATGCTGGGGTGACCTGCTGCCGATATATTTCCATAAATCTTTGGGGCTCCTTTTAAGATTGCTTTCTATGGACGTAATGTATGCAGCTCGATCACGATCATGCAGTTTTTTACAGAGTGACCGGTATTCTTTAAACTCAAGCTTCCATTTTGTCTCCCCACTCTTTTGAGCTTTCCTGTGGGCACGCTCTTTGCCTTTTAGTGCTGATCGGAGTTCACTCGAGAATCAATCAATCAATCAATCAATCAATCAATCAATCAATCAATCAATCAATCAATCAATCAATCAATCAATCAATCAATCAATCAATCAATCAATCAATCAATCAATCAATCAATCAATCACTTTATTATAGTGCCCAGGTACAGCCGTACCCTTTGTTCTGGCGCACTTAAGAAAAAGACAGACGACGACACAAATACATCCACGCGTGAGAAGAACAACAAAATACAAGCGTAGAAAAAAACTAGAATGAAGAATAAAGGTCATTTAACAAAATCAGTGATTTCGGCACAGTAAAGTTTGAACAATCGCGAAACGATAAAACACAGTGTCATAAAAATTTGACAATACAAACGGGCAGATATAGATATATATGAGTAGGAACAGTAACAAAGGCGAGCAACATAAACGAAAATAGGGCAATGAAAATATAATTAAAACTGGTCGGAACCAAGTCGGGGAGAGACAGAAGTCAGAAGGTCGCACATGTAAGACCGAAGGGGTGTATGAAACAGGTCAATATTATGGGAGTAGAGATTGTATGTTTCTTGAAGGCGGTACAATGTGCAATGTCTATTGCATGTCTTTCGGGTACGAAGTATAGGAGACTTACGGGTAAGTTTCGACGGTACTCTAAGATTTACATTTGCAAGCAACTCCGAACAAGAAATAATCCCGTGTACAAGTTTAAATAAAAAAATTAGGTCAGCATTGGTTCGTCTTGACTTCAAACTTTGTAGAGGATTAGAAGTAAAAAAGTCTGAACCATTGCCACTGTGGCGGGAGAAACGCTGTTTGTGGATAGATATGAACTTATTTTGCACTTTGTCAAGTATATTACTGTTCGACTGGCACGTGCCGTTCCAAACAACAGAGGCATATTATAAAATAGGGCGGACAACAGACAAATAAAGCTTTAGTAGTGAGACAGGGTTGCTGAATTCTCTTGATATCCGACAGACAAACCCCAAGCGGCGAAGGACGCGCTTAGAAATAGAATCCACATGAGCAGAAAAGTTAAGCGCACTGTCAAATACCACTCCAAGGTCAGATTTTTTCAACACACGCGGTAGTGGCACACTTTTCACAACGTACGGATAAAGTATGGGGTTTGTTTTACGAGTGTAGGACATAACCTTCGTTTTAGTGCCACTAAGAGCAAGTTTGTTCGTGGAGCACCAGTTGCTAAAAGCATCCACATCAGATTGAAGATCTATGCAATCTTCAGCGCTAGTAACTTCTTTAAATATTTTGATGTCATCAGCATATAACAGAAAACAAGAGTGATTTATAGAGGCTGAGATGTCATTAACAAACAAAGAAAGCAAAAGGGGCCCCAGAACAGATCCCTGAGGCACACCACTAGAAGCATAGTAGGCAGCAGATTCTTTATCATTAACAGAGACAAAACATGACCTATTATTAAGATAGCTGCTGAGTAACTCCACGGAGCAAACAGGAATGTTATAAGTAGACATTTTATGAATAATAATAATAACAATCAATCAATCAATCAATCAATCAATCAATCAATCAATCAATCAATCAATCAATCAATCAATCAATCAATCAATCAATCAATCAATCAATCAATCAATCAATCAATCAACCAATCAATCAATCAATCAATCAATCAATCAATCAATCAATCAATCAATCAATCAATCAATCAATCAATCAATCAATCAATCACTTTATTATAGTGCCCAGGTACAGCCGTACCCTTTGTTCTGGCGCACTTAAGAAAAAGACAGACGACGACACAAATACATCCACGCGTGAGAAGAACAACAAAATACAAGCGTAGAAAAAAACTAGAATGAAGAATAAAGGTCATTTAACAAAATCAGTGATTTCGGCACAGTAAAGTTTGAACAATCGCGAAACGATAAAACACAGTGTCATAAAAATTTGACAATACAAACGGGCAGATATAGATATATATGAGTAGGAACAGTAACAAAGGCGAGCAACATAAACGAAAATAGGGCAATGAAAATAGAATTAAAACTGGTCGGAACCAAGTCGGGGAGAGACAGAAGTCAGAAGGTCGCACATGTAAGACCGAAGGGGTGTATGAAACAGGTCAATATTATGGGAGTAGAGATTGTATGTTTCTTGAAGGCGGTACAATGTGCAATGTCTATTGCATGTCTTTCGGGTACGAAGTATAGGAGACTTACGGGTAAGTTTCGACGGTACTCTAAGATTTACATTTGCAAGCAACTCCGAACAAGAAATAATCCCGTGTACAAGTTTAAATAAAAAAATTAGGTCAGCATTGGTTCATCTTGACTTCAAACTTTGGAGAGGATTAGAAGTAAAAAAGTCTGAACCATTGCCACTGTGGCGGGAGAAACGCTGTTTGTGGATAGATATGAACTTATTTTGCACTTTGTCAAGTATATTACTGTTCGACTGGCACGTGCCGTTCCAAACAAGAGGCATATTATAAAATAGGGCGGACAACAGACAAATAAAGCTTTAGTAGTGAGACAGGGTTGCTGAATTCTCTTGATATCCGACAGACAAACCCCAAGCGGCGAAGGACGCGCTTAGAAATAGAATCCACATGAGCAGAAAAGTTAAGCGCACTGTCAAATACCACTCCAAGGTCAGATATTTTCAACACACGCGGTAGTGGCACACTTTTCACAACGTACGGATAAAGTATGGGGTTTGTTTTACGAGTGTAGGACATAACCTTCGTTTTAGTGCCACTAAGAGCAAGTTTGTTCGCGGAGCACCAGTTGCTAAAAGCATCCACATCAGATTGAAGATCTATGCAATCTTCAGCGCTAGTAACTTCTTTAAATATTTTGATGTCATCAGCATATAACAGAAAACAAGAGTGATTTATAGAGGCTGAGATGTCATTAACAAACAAAGAAAACAAAAGAGGCCCCAGAACAGATCCCTGAGGCACACCACTGGAAGCATAGTAGGCAGCAGATTCTTTATCATTAACAGAGACAAAACATGACCTATTATTAAGATAGCTGCTGAGTAACTCCACGAAGCAAACGGGAGTGTTATAAGTAGACATTTTATGCAGAAGCAAGGAATGGTCAACTACGTCAAACGCTTTGCTGAGGTCACAGTACACGGTATCGAGCTGACCCCGCCCATGCACAGCTTCCGAGGCAAAGGACATAAAAGACACAAGGTTTGTAGTAGTTGAACGGCCAGATAAAAAACCGTGTTGTTCTGGAAGGAGGATGTTTTTGACACTACTCGACAAAATTACGTGCAAAATTGATTCGAACAGTTTGCTTGCCGAGCAGAGGATAGAAATTGGCCTGTAGTTTTCTACCTTTGTTTTCACACCAGACTTAAACACAGGAACAATACGCGCGACTTTCCAAAGGCGCGGAAAGGTAGATGATTTTATACAGTTGTTAAATATAGAAGCGAGAATCGGAGCTAGTATGACCCCGTAAGCTTTTAGTAGTGCGGAGGGAATTCCATCCAGACCAGAGGAAAGAGATGGCTTTAGCTGTTTGAGTGCCTTGAGAACGTCTTCTTCGGATATAAGGGCGATACAGAAATTCGAAGAAGACAGTTCGCGGGCGCGGGAGAGGGTATTGGGTCCAAATACTGAACTGAAGTGCTCAGCAAATGCATCGGCAACAGAAGCGATATCATTTCCCTTTTCATCGAGAAGGCTGATGTGTTCTCGGCTCTTCGTGCCGGAGCGAAAACGGACGTACTGCCAGAAGCATCTGGAACTCCGCGTAGCATCATTTTCAACAGCAGAGATGTACAGTAACCGATCCCGCTTATAGAGCACTTTGCACAAAGACCTGTAATAGACAAATTGCTGTTGCCATGACTCACTATTTGTCCGCCGTGCCTTCCGATGGGCACGCTTTTTATGTTTCAAGGCCACGCGGAGCTCACCTGAAAACCAAGCGGGTAATAATAATCAATCAATCAATCAATCAATCAATCAATCAATCAATCAATCAATCAATCAATCAATCAATCAATCAATCAATCAATCAATCAATCAATCAATCAATCAATCAATCAATCAATCAATGTTTATTATAGTGCCCAGGAACAGCGGAGGCCTTCGTGCTGGAGCACTCAGAGAGGAAAATGCAGCACTGTAGTACATCAACAATTTGCTAATAAACACTCAGTGAGCAAAAAAAGAAAAGAAAGAAAGACCTAAAAAAAACGGCAAAGAAGATTAGAAATAAAATAGTGCAATCCAACCGACTTTACACAATCAAGTCGTGCTGGCGCACAGAAAAGGTATAAGACAGCAATGAAATGCATCAACAGCTGGTAAAAGAACAGTGAGTGAGCAAAAAATAAGAAGAAACTACAACTTCACAGAAGAGTAAAAATGCCATAGTGTAATTTTAGGCAACATTACACAATCAATAGAAACTGTAATGTCTGGTCAATTGCAAGAAGACATCTTACAATAAGCGTAACTATACGGAAGGGTGAGTGAAAAGAAGAAAGTTTTTACAAGATTCTGGAAGCGTACATTTTCAGTTTCAAATGGACGCATGAAGTGAATATGGCAACTTTTAATAATAAAAACGGCAGAAAAAGAAAAATTCTACGATAATTACAGTCGTAGTATCAGAACAATACATGAATAACCAGGAACAAGAACAAGCTCGGTGAAGTCAATGCACACGTCAGGACGATAAGTGAAGAAAAAGAGCACTGCCAAGATGAACCTAGTGTGTCAGAGCTGACAACCCGGCCAAAAACTCCCGAAGAGGACGCTGAAAGATATCGAGCTTCTCGGAGTGAACATTATGCAGATGCTGCATCCTTTGAAGAGGAGAACGTGTGCTGAGAGTTCCAGCTGCTTTAAAAGGGTGGGCGAGCCTTGTAGCTTTTTGTGGAACGCGAAAACTGATTGATTCAAGTAGTTCCGGGCATAAAATAATACCATGAAGCAATACCATGAAAATAATAATAATAATAATAATAATAATAATAATAATAATAATAATAATAATAATAATAATAATAATAACAACGTACAGTCGGAGGACCTTTCTTCAAGAGAAAAAACGAAAACAAAAGGGAACGGGCGACGCAAGACGGGCAACTCTCACACACACAAAAAAGAAAATACCATTGGTTACACTGAACGACAATTACACGCTTTGACACACACAAACACACGCACACACGGACACACAGACACACACATGCGCGCACACACGCACGCACGCACACACGCGCACACAGACGCACATACACACGCACGCACACACGCACACACACACGCACACACGCGTGCACGCGCACATACGCACACAGACGCACACACACACGCGTACACGCACGCACACGCTCACGCGCACTTGCACGCACGCGCACACACACACACACACACGCACACAGACGCGCGCGCACACAGACGCGCGCACACAGACGCACACACACGCGCACACGCACGCACACACGCACACAAACGCACACACGCACACACAGACGCGCGCGCACACACAGACGCGCACACACGCATGCACACACACGCACGCACACACACACACACACCCATATATATATATATATATATATATATATATATATATATATATATATATATATATATATATATATATATATATATATATATATATATATATATATATATAAATTGAAGTGCCTATAGCAATACGGCAATGCACCCGAATGGTTACATATTGCGCATCCACACATAATGGCAAATTGATAATGTAAGCCGTACAAAAATGGAGTGATCTAAGATAGCTTCCACTTAAGATAAACAGCATAAAAAGTGTGTATACATGGAAAGGTACGAGAAGATAAAAAACAAGAAAAAAGAAAGAAGGAAAAAGGTTTGTGTTGCTCGCGCTTCACACCTTAATTACAGCATAAGAGCCAGTTGTACAGCCTCCCAAATTTTCAATAATACAACGGTAGCGACGACCGATCGGTATGTCAGCTGCCTATCACGGTGCTCAGCAGCGGAATAGGCGAGAGTACGCGCACGCGCATAGGGCCTAGTGTCGTCTGCTGCACTGTTTCCTTGAGAGTGGTACACCTCAAGAGTGGCCTGCTACTGCATCTCAATGAATTTGTGCCCCACGCTGCTTAGCTACCTTTGACGGTAGCGAAACGGCCTTGCAAGATAAGAAAAACAGGGGGTGTGTTGCCCTGAGAAGAACAGCGGAGCAGACGACGCTCCCACAGCAGATAGTTCTATGCGGGCGCGCGTACCCTTGCCTATTTTTGCGGCTGTATTATTAAAAATTTGGGAGGCTGTACATCATGAAGACAAGAATGAAACAGCGTAAAGTTATGGCATAACAAGCTCACGGACATGCTTGCGAAAGAGAGTCGGGGAATTCATAAATATATCTAAGTATTCAGAGTGCCGGTTGTAGAAACAGGGCATTCGAAACAGAGGACACAAGCCACGCAGACTTTTCGGATCATGAAAAGCATCATGTTGCCTGGTCAACTTCTTCGGCACATAGAGTGGAAGATGTTGTAGCGGCACTTCACAAGACACTGAGCCCTGAATAAGTTTGAATAGATATAACTATAATAATAATAATAATCGTTATCATCAGCATCAGCATCAGCCTGTTTAGGTCCACTGCAGGACGGATACCTCTTCCACTGACCTCCAACCACTCCTGCGCCGTGCTGCTCGAGTCCACAGTTTACCCCCGAATTTTATTATTTCATCCCTCCATCGGATTGATGGCCTTCCCCTTTGACTAGACCCATCTCTGGGCATCCACCCTGTTACCCTAATTATCCACCGGTTCCAGGGGCGTAGCCAGAAATTTTGTTTGGAAGGGGGGAGGGGTTGAGACTGCACCTTGACCTCCTCCGTATGATTTTTCAGGCGATTAAAAATATGAATAATAAATACATAACTATTAGATGGTACTATACATAACTGATAAGTGAAACTATTAACTGAAATTTATAACTACTAACTCGAAATACATAACTATTAACTGTCCAAAATATTACATAAAAAATTATTCGCATGTTTATAAATTGTGGCAGAAATGCTATCACTTCTTGCAATTTTCTGTTTTGTCTGCGTAAGAAGAAATAGCACTTAAATAAATCTGGAAATGTAGATCAAATGTAAACGTACATTCTTAACAAACATGGAAGCAAGAAACATGGAAGTAAAGGACGAATTCATCTAAAACTAGCAAAGCACGGCACCATATTGCATAGGAGCATCGTGTACTGCGGATAATTGTAGCAAAATTACTCAGACGACAAAACCGTCAAAATGTACAGTTGCGGGTGAAAAAAACTCTGATATTACGTTCAGGACAACAAAAGTGCCACTGGAAACAAAAGTTCCACTGGGAACAAAGTGTAAATTTATACAAAAAGCCCGTTCAACATGGTGCGAATTTATCTGCGAATTCGCTGCTGGGACTTTTTCTTGGTTGCTGTGGTAATAGATCATTTTTCCGCACGAACGACACCACAGCAGCAAACTCGAAGTAAATTCGCATGTCTAGAGGGGGGGGGGGGGGGCGAAGTCGGAAGTCGTCAGCGCGCTGGTTTCCGGCGGCGGCCGTAGTTGCATAGAGGTGCTGAAGCAGATAGGCCTGCGGTTTCGCCCGCGAATCATCCCTAGTTTGTCCTGAGCCGCTACTCGCCGTCGCGTCGCGGAGCGCGAGCTCGCAGAACACCTCCGGGGATTAAGGCCTTGCACAGGAGTTAGGCATGCCAGGACGGAGACGGCCCACTAAGGGAGAGTAGGTGCGCTTTCCGGACAGGAGTCCTGGGGTTCAAGACAAAACCCTAGGATGTTTCCCGGTGCAGGTGGTTGACTTGGTCGCCGTGCATGACAGAGCGACAAAACTTCGGGGGGAGGGGGAGAGGGCGCTGAGGCCCCATAGGCCCTGAGACCCCCCTCCCTACACCCCTGGTCGGTTCGTCTTACTACATGGCCAGCCCAAACCCGTTTCTTTTTTTTTGTTTGAACCACAAACACTTCTACTCTAGTTTGTTCTCTTATCCAGTTAGCTCGTTTCTGTCCCTCATGAGTGTTACCCCTAAAATTAATCGTTCCATGGCCCGTTGAGCCGACCTAAGTTTGCTTTCTAGTTGTTTAGCAAGGTGCCAAGTTTCACCTGCGTATGTCATAACCGGCAGTATGCACTGGTTGTAGATTTTCTGCTTGAGTGACAGAGGTAGCTTATTTTTTTATTATTTGGGAGTGCTTGCTGAGTGCTCCCAACCCATACCTATTCTGCTCCGGTTTTCTCTCTCGTAGTTGGGGTCAGCACTAACCACCTGTCCAAGGTAGTCACATTCTTTTATTTCTTCTAGCGTTTCGTTTCTTAAGCTGAATAGGATGTTTTCGGCATGCTTATTCCTCATTGATTTAGATTTATTCATATTTATTTTTAGCCCCACTGTCGCGCTTTCTGATTATAGTTCCTCAAGCATTGTGTACAGGTGTTCCACAGTCTTACTCAGGCTATGTCGTCCGTAAACCCCAAATGGCCCAAGTATTCCCCGTTTATATTTAATCCCAGGTATTTTCACTCAAGCTTTCTAAGCATTGACCCCTCCAGACATGCTGCAAATAGTTTGGACGATATGGTATCTCCCGGTCTTACTCCGTTTCGGACCTCGAATTTATCGCTTTGCTTGTGGAGGATTGTCCTGCCCGTGCATTCCTTATATACGCCTTCTAGAAGTCTTATGTAGATCTCCTCGATTCCCTGATCTTTTAGGGCTTCTATAGCGGCTTCGGTGACTGCGGAATCAAACGCTTTCTCCTAGTCTATAAATGCCATGCAAAAGGGTTTATCGTATTCTGCGGATTTTTCTATCACTTGATTTGACAACAAGGCTGTGATCTATGGTTGAATACCCTTTCGTAAACCCAGCCTGCTCTGTGGGTTGATGGAAATACAGGCTGTCACCTATGCGACTAACCATAACTTTGGTAAAGAGTTTGTAAACAACTGAGAGTAGGCTGGTGGGTCTGTAAATATTGAGGTCGACCTCAAGTCGACCTCTTTCTCATCTCCCTTCTCATTAATCAGAATAAAGTTGGCGTTTTTCCAGGCTATGGGCACTTTTTGAGTCTTCAAGCATTCCGAAAACAGTACAGCAAGCTTTTCCAGTGCAGTATCTCCTCCCTCCTTCAAAAGATGTGCGGTTATGCCGTCGTCACCTGCAGCTTTTCCTGTTTTCGTGCCTTTTAGAGCCTTTCCAACCTCCTATTTAGTTACTAGTGGGACACCGAAAGTTGAGCTTGTACTCTCAGTAGCTTCCCCTGGTATAACTATATTTAACCTGTATCGCTTGTTTAGCTTGATCACAACAGCCGCGACTCTCTCGCGAATGCTGAAAAACTCCTCCACGTTTCCTGCTATTTCTTTGTAGATTAAAAATCCCACTCCATGTTCTTTTTCTCTTGGGGCACAGAATATGCCCGCTAGTGAGTTCCATAAAGCCTTCTCCTGTCCTTCCAACTTCGCTTAACCCTACAATATCCCACTTAATGTCACAGAGAACTATTCTAGTAGCACAGCTAAGCTTCCCTCGGTAAACAGGATGCGTGCTTTGAAATTTGCCAGGGTCAAGTTCCAATGGCGGCCTGTCCGGACCCAGAGATTCTTAGCACTCTCTGCTGTATAGCTGTTCTGACCGCCGCCGTGGAACGGTGCTCTACAGATGCTGGGGACTGAGGGCAGAGAGTTGAGTTGGGTAGTCATGGGAGGTGGTGGCCAACTACTACACCAAGCTGGCCACATCCTTCTCTGGTGAGGGAGTGCTGTTTGTGTCCCCAAGAGCCTTCCTAGAACGGTTAACCTTCCTAGTGTAGCTTCTTGAGTATTACGGAGGAGGGTTACTTCCGGAGCAGGCAACCCTCCTTACCTGCATGCCAAGGTTGGACTCAGAGAGAGAGAGAGAGAGAGAGACGATGTTGCCGTGCACGCCTGCAGTGATACTGAGCCGCAGTTTGTCAATATTGCTTTTTATACGCGTGGTTCTGAAGGAATTGATTGATTTATTTATTGTAGGGTTTAACGCACCGACGCAACGCAGGCGATGAGACGCGCCGTAGTGGAGGGCTCCGGATTAATTTTGACCACCTGGGGATCTTTAACGTGCGCCGACATCTCGTACACACGGGCGTTTTCGTTTTTCGCCTCCATCAGAAAAGCGGCCGCCGCGGCTGGGAATCGAACCCGTGACCTCGTGCTCAGCAGCGCAACGCCTTAGCCACTGAGCCACCGCGGCGGGTGCCTCTGGGTAGAACAAAATAACTCTCGTACATGCACCGTATTTCTACTGCTTTTACAGGAACCTTTAAAGGCTATTACACCTATTTTTAGCCCCGAAGAACATTCGCGCTCTTGGAGGGCCCGTTTGGAGCCCACACTGACTCCCGCGTGCGCTTTCTTTACCCAGACGGGCACCTGATCCGGCTGCTTCCCGCACAGTACTCGGACGGCTCGTACCGGCCGAGCGGCCAGAACCGGCCCAACCCGTTCACCATCAGCGAGATGACCATGAAGGGAAACTTTGGCGAGGGCCTGTCGCGAACGGGCAAGACGGCCTTCCTGGTGTTCTTCGGTAAGATATACGTGCGCAGCCTGCTGCCCCTTCGGCGGCCTTCGTGGGGGTTCACTGAGCACGCCTTGTTGCAAACAGCAAGCGCGATGTTAGGACGCCCGTCCTCAGTCCAGGACGCCTTGCAGGCGGCCTGCTTGCGCTGCCCTCCCTGCATGCCAACGTGCGCTCGGAGCTGGCCAGAGGCTCCACGCACTGCTGTGTGCCGATGTTAGGGATGAACAGAAAAAGTTGGCGAAAATACCGCGAGACATCTTTTTAGCCTCTGAGGCTGGTTGCACGCGAATTCTGGCTCGCAAAAGAAATTTTAGTTACGCAAAAAAAAAAAAAAAAAATCCAACGCCTCTTTTTTGAGGGAAGATGGTTGAAACGCGAAGCTTTCTCCGGTACAAGTGCGAAGTCCACAATCCAATCAGCTGAAGTTCAAATCTACAATAACGCTGAGCTAACCGAATGTGATGTCATGATTTTCTATCAATGGGTCACCTGATTGTGCTGATTCGGTTAGCTAAGCGTTGTCGTAGATTCGGAGTTTAGATCATTGGATTGTGGG
Source organism: Haemaphysalis longicornis (assembly GCF_048455015.1). Lineage (NCBI taxonomy): Eukaryota > Metazoa > Arthropoda > Arachnida > Ixodida > Ixodidae > Haemaphysalis > Haemaphysalis longicornis. Next base: position 285,774,245 of record NW_027526295.1, on the reverse strand, counting down.
CGTTGAATTTGTATCGACGAAAGCTTCTCGTTTAATCATCATCATGACTATCATCACGTGCCCTCCAATTATGTAATGTTGGCTTTCCCGCACTGCGTTTTTTCCAACACCGCCACAAGTCAGACATAGCAAGCTTCGCTTCCATATGAATTTGTGCTACCACCCCTCACGACTTTTCACCGATGAGATTTCAGCGTTCCCGTCGTGTAGATCGCCACCGTGCATGTTTGACGCTGTTCTAGTCGGCCTGCACGGCCCCGGGTTTCGAGGAAGGTGTCTCCTCTGCGCAGGCCAACAGGTGGTGGAGGAGATCTTGGACGCTCAGAGGTCCGGGTGCCCACCGGAGTACTTCAACATTCCGATCCCGGAAGGGCACGAGTACCGAAACATCGGTGCGGCCGCCATGCCTTTCCTCAGGACACGCTACGACGTGAGGACGGGCAACTCGCCCAACAACCCGAGGCGACAGGTGAGGCGACGCCGGTGCGCTTTCATTCGCTCGCATACTGAAAATATTGACGTGTGCCGGGAAGATCTACATGGGCAGCGGCGTCACGAAACTGCAAAAAAAAAAAAAAGAAGTGTTCTCTCTCCTCCGTGGTATCGACGGCTTGTGCGACTGCTTGTGAACGCCTTACGCAGAACTGCTTGCTTCCTTCTGTCTGAGTCGTGTTCCTCCGGCACCACGAACAACCACTCTGTGCTATTTTCTGGTTCCTCTTCTACATGTTAGAGTTATAACCAGCGGACAGTACTGTGTTTCAACATGGTGGCATGGAATGGCCTCACAGGCGTTCACCTCTTTGGACGCTTCAGTTTATATGTTGCCCACTTGTTCCCTGCGCCATCCACCGCTGCATGTGGTCATTGCCGGGGAGAGTACTGGCAGAGTTACACGCCGCGGTGGCTCAGTGGCTAAGACGTTGTGCTGCTGAGCACCAGGACGCGGGTTGGATTCCCGGCCGCGGTGGCCGCTTTTCTTATGGAGATAAAAAGCAAAAATGCCCGTGTGAACGAGATTTTGGCGCACGTTAAAGATCCCCAGGTGGTCAAAATTAATCCTGAGTCATCCACTACGGCGCGCCCCATCGCCTGCGTTGCGTCGGCGAGTTAAACCTTACAATCAATCGACTGGCAGAGTTGTGCAAACGATACCTTCAAGTCAGTCATCTTTTCGCGCACTTTGGTATCAAACGCATTCATACTCGCGTTTTTTTTCTCAACTACCATGGGTACAGGACCGGGATAATTGGAGAATAATGGAAGATGCCATAGAGTTTCATACAATAACAACTAGTGAGGAATCTGGCGCTGCGCTCGTCCACCGCAATGGGCGTGACGGGTAGTTCTGGATTCGGATTGGCGCTCGATGGCTTGCGGAAGTTACTATGGATTCGATCGTGCAGACAGTTTCGTTTCGTTTTGGACTTTTATGAACGCATTTCCCTACGCGGTGTGTTCAAAATATACGTTCAAAATTCAAAAGCATTAAAAAAATACGTCTCTCCTTGAACTGAATGCCGCACGCAGACTGATGCCGCCATGAGTAGAAATGTTTTATAACCCGGAGTTGCGAATTGGGTGGGTTATCAATCCATATCGCCGGCACAGCGAGCACTAAAACACAAATGATGGTGCGCTGTGCGGTGAAGTTGTCTGCGAATTAAGAGATGCGACCAGATGCGGCGCTGATCATTCGGCAGAGCAATGTATTGTCGAGCTGACGATGGTTGCGAATCGCTTGGAACAGCCACACCTTTCGTGCGAACGCCGGCTCCTACGGCGTAGACCAGTAGTACCGGCGGCTGATAGGAACGCGGCTTGATGAATGTCACTAATTCAGGCAAGAATAACTTCTCCAAAGGTAATCGGTTTCTTGGTTTTATGAGCACAAAACGTTTCTTCGTATTACAAACTACCAGCGCTGAAACTTTCAGAAATAGTTTTTAAAGAAGTCCGCGCCTTGCTGTATAAGTTGGCGGCAAATGGCAAACCTGCTCCATAAACCTCCTCGACTCCACGTCCGCTTTTTATTTAAACGCGCCGTTTTATTTCGTACAGAACCAGTTTTTGGTCACTAACCGTCTTTTTTGCCATGTAATTTGTTAACTGAGAACTGGGCAATAAGAGTTTTTTTTGTCAAAAAAGCACAATTTGCGCAGCCATAGGCCTGTTTCGATCCTACGCAATCCGGTTCCAGAATCATTCCCATTGAAGCGTAAGCGCCGCTGCCGTGTTCGCGCTGACAGTAGCGCCAGTTTCCCCTCTAGTTATTATTGTATGAAACTCTATGGGAGAGGCCTTTGCCCTGCAGTGGGCGTAGATAGGCTGATGATGATGATGATGATGATGATGATGATGATGATGATGACCGTGGGCACTTCGCTAGCCATGAACACTGTCACAGTTGACGATAGTCTGGACAAAGACGGCAGCAAACTTCTGCTATCTTTAGTCTGTCACTGTCTTTTGTGTTTGCCATTACTCGACGCCTTTTCCGGGACGAACCTTGCGGTAGACAGCGCCTTACGATCATACTTCTGTGGCAGATCAACGAGATCACTCCTTGGATCGACGGCGGCCTGACGTACGGGACGTCCAAGACGTGGGCCGACACGCTGCGCTCCTTCAGCTGCGGCCGCCTGGCGTCGTCGCACGGCGGCCAGTTCCCCATCGAGAACAGCATCCGGCTGCCCATGGCCAACCCGCCGCCGCCGCGCTTTCACCGCCTGCGGCCCGTGGCGCGCTTCTTCCGTGAGTCTCCTTCCTCGCCGCTCACTCGTTGCCGGGGGCAGGGCCGCGTGGCGCAGTGAGGTCCAAAGAGATAAAGAAAAGAAACTATACCCAGTTACACTTGGTGTGAAACGGAGATTCCGCCTAGCTTCGGCTTCTTTCTTGTCCGTAACGTTAGGGCCGTCTTAGCGGCTAATTGTCGCACAATTCTTTCCCGGATAGTCCCAGCAGAACAGCTGCAGCCGTCTTCTGCAACCACACTCCCTCCGTCGACGGCCATGTATTGGCAGCAGGCAGCAATCCCGTACCGTTCACCACTTCACTGGGAGCTAGCAAGTCACGACAAGTACATTGAATTCGGCGTAATGGTAGAGTCGTCTTTGCAGCTAACTGTCATATAATTTCCTTCCAGATACTTTTGATAACGCAAGAGTTAGAGCCGTTTTCTGTAATCATACATACTCGAGAGGTGGTTATGCTTCACTGCGTAATAGGAAATGTGGGAAAGCCAGCTTACAAAAACCAAGCTCACGCAGATTTTTTTAAAAGTCGGCTTCACCTCCTAACACAACTGCATTGCTGGCTAGTCTTGAATCATCTTGAAAACAGGCGCGGGAAAGACGTTGACTGAGAAAATAAATACACGTCTTTCCGCTCCTGTTTTCAAGATGAATCATCACCAACTCGCCCAACTTTCCATCTTGTTATCTTGCTTGGAAGACCTTTATTTAGGTGCAATATGAGCCGTCATATGAAGGCGGCTAGGGCCTTTATTAATCTTTAAAATTAATTTGTCTGTACTGGGAACCTGTTTTTGCGCGGCGGAGAAGCCTGCTCGGGAGGTGGCGTGACAGGATACCAACAGAGGCTGTCGTCAAAGCCAGCCGTAAAATAGCTCTGTTGCTAAAATCGTTGACCGTATCGCGATGGCCTTGTTCCTATATGAACAAGGCCATCGTGATAAGGTGGTTTGGACGTGACCGGTGATCGCATGGGACCAAAATCTCATCAGCAGCTCTGGCCGAGGTTTGCCCAGCTTCTCCGATGCGGGCTTATCAGTCAGGTATTGTCTTGTTCTTGATTTGAGGTGAAGTCCGGCATCTTGCATGATGTGTACTAAAATATTGTAGCACACTCCTTTCGTAAACAGAGCTTGGGGCCCTCCTCTTAAGCAGAAGGATTTCGGCAAACACAAGAAACGACGTCTCTAGGGCTATGCTTCAAAGGATGCCTGCTAACTGGTTTCGCCCATTCGTACTCGCGCTCTCACTTTAAGGCGCGGCTTAGCGAGCGAAGAGCCGCAAGTACTGCCGATTATACAGCAGCGCCATCTGTGTGGCGATTGCAGGCCTCGGCAATCCTCGGGGCAACGAGAACACGTTCCTCCTGACCATGGGCACCTTGTGGTTCCGCTTTCACAACGCGGTGGCCCAGAGGATGTGCGACAGGTTTGGCACTCCGGGGGCGGGATCCACCAACTCGTCATCCCTGAGAATCTGGAACGAGGAGCGCATCTTCAACGAGGCCAGGAAACTTGTCATCGCTGTGCACCAGGTGACGCACTGCCGTTGGCGGCCTTCGGACGAGGAAGCACAATTACGCTGCCCTCTTTCTCCCAGTAAAATAACGAGTTTATTACAGCGTTTTTTTTTTTGTACGGTAAACACAGATTTGTAGCTCCTCTGAACCAGCAAGCAAACGTGGGCTGCACATTTCACGGTGGCTTTGGCTGCTACTGAATGGCTTAGGAGTGGTGGCTTCATGCTATTTACGTTGTAGCTACGACTAAAAGCTATCCACGATGCCGGCCGAGATGGCTAGGTGGTCGTTTAAGCAGTCCAACCCCAAAAAATTTCTTTCATGATAGTTCCGATAATTGCGGACTTACAGCCGTTTTCTGTAAAATTATTTTCCCGTAGAAGCCGAGAGCAGATGGGATTTATTGTTTGCAACTGCAGGGTGAAATAATTATGATAAAACTAAATGAAACCCGCCGTAATGATAGGGTCGCCTTAATGGCCAATCGCAGTGGGATTTGTTTAGATATACATTATATTGAGAACTAAAGGACATTTTAAGAAAAGATGGCTTTGTTGCGAAGCTTATTCTGCTGATGGACACAAAGAAATCCCGGGGACCGAGCCATAGACATGTCTTCACAATAAAATAAAATTGCAGCCCAATATTACTGCTTTGAAAAAGTTACATAACTTTTTTTTATGGCATAACGCGGGAAATCTTGCAACAGTGGTGTCACGTATGATCGTTCATTGGCAGATTGCGTAAAATAGCAACGTCTGATTATCTATTCTTTATTTTGCAGTAATAAAGATTAGAAATATTAGAAAATGTAGAAAATAAGATGCACTCGCCCCGCATAGGACTCGAACAAACCACCTCTGAATTGTTGTTCCACTGAGCCAGTGCCGTTCATTTAAACCTCCGTCATTTTCTTGGGCCCTGGACCAATAGTGCTTACAGTACCTTAGTTACAAAAGTTCTGCTCCAGTTCCTACGAGAGACTGAACTGGACAAATTTCTCTAGATCACAGACAGAGCAAGTGTGTCACGATATCTACTCTTTCGCACTGTGGCGTTCATCTATTTATTTTTCTTGGGTTGGTGTTGTTACTAATTTTTTTCCCGTCGTTTACTTTTCATTTTGTTTCAGCATTTCCATTAACGATTTCCTTTTCAATTGTATTTTTATGTCCGGACTCTGCTGGCAGCATTCTCTTGTTTTTCTTGTCCTTTTTTTAACGTTTAATGTTTGTCTTCTTCCTGCTGTAACCCTAATGTCTGATATTCACCACTCAATGTAGTCCCCCCTCCCCACCCCCATCTGGTGTAGCAAGCCTTGTCCCTAGCAGGGATAACCTCACCAGTTCACATTCAAGAGCATTCTCTCTCTCTCTCTCTCTCTCTCTCTCTCTCTCTCTCTCTCTCTCTCTCTCTCTCTCTCTCTCTCTCTCTCTCTCTCTCTCTCTCTCTCTCTCTCTCTCTCTCTCTCTCTCTCTCTCTCTCTCTCTCTCTCTCTGCGTACGTTCGTGTGAATACATCCTGCGCTCAAGGGTGTATACATGATTTGTTTTTCTGCGCGCAGCACATAATAATCAACGATTGGCTTCGCGAGTGGCTCGGAGAACCCCTCGACCCCTACAAAGGCAAGTTTTCTCACCAAGTGTTTTAGCGGCCGTGCCTGACGCTTGGCATCGAACACCTCAGGTTGGGACTCGAGCATCGATCCAGGCATTGCGACGGAATTTCAGTCAGCTGCAATGAGATTCGGACACACGCTGGTGACGTCGGGCGGGTACAGGAGGTCGGAAACTTTGAATCCTTTGCGCGTACCAACGGCTGTCCTCATCAACGATGCTTCATTCCGGCGCTTTTTTTCTTTTTTGTTGTTGTTTGTTTCAGGAGCGCTGCGCCAGACTGCACGGTGAACAACGTGACGTTCGAGATGGGCGGAAGTAAACACACCGTAAGAGGTGTGCGCACCTGCAACTCCTTCTGGAACCCGCAGGTAGAAACGCTTCGTCGTTGTGCCTCTGATTGCTCAGGTTGCATTAGCGCAAAGGAACACGAACGAATAACGTAGTCATTTTTAGCAAAAAATCTCAAATTTGTGTGTACAGGCAAAGTAACAAAATAAAAAAAAGTGAGGGGGGGGGGGGGGAGTGTCAGGCAAGGAGGAGAACAATCAGTAACAGAAGAGCCTAAGCACGCCAACATTGTGTGGCAAGAGGGGCCTCGAGCACATATTTCTTGGCAAAGATACAGAAAACCGGCCGACACAAAGATCGGAACTAATGCACACGTGACATGGCCCGGAGGATTGGTTAGAATAGATGATCGGTTGTAGGGTCGGAATAGCACGTTGGATATAGAGCGCAAGCAACAGATCAGAAGAGGATAGACAGCGACTTGGTTGTGTCGTCTTGCGCTGCATTTTCTTATTACGTTCCCAACTGCCTCCACCGCATCGGATTAGCACGCACGCAGCAATATAAATCAGCTCTGTTTTATTATTGAAAGCGAGGTTGTGCTTTGTGCATCAGTGCGCTACTTAATGCGTAGCATTCTTTGCCGAGTACTCTCACAGCCAGGACCACGTAACGGCCTGCATTGCCACAAAAATGCAGATTTGGCGGAAGTAAAACCTTGAATCGTTACAATAGCGTAAATGGAGATAACAAGATTTTGAAAAACCAAAACTAAGAAAAAACAGAAAAATAAAATTTTCACAAAAATGATCTGAGAAAATCAAAAATATGCATCTTATGCATCTTTCCCAAAAACCGACGAATAAACAAATGAATTCCACAAAGAAACATTGGAAATAAGTATAAAAATAGCGCAAATGGAACCAACTCTGCTGCACACATCCCATCGTTGAAAAGAAAAACAGTTTGCGAAGTAAAGGCTATAATGGTATATGAAGGCTATAATGGTATATGAATGGTGACCAAATTAAGGTGACGGGATTTTTTATAATTAGGCTCTTAGATTTACGTGAAGACCACCTGCAGTGAGGTTATGCGCCCAGGGGGACACAGAATTAGGTGGTAACTGTTGATGTCAGTTGCTTAATTAACTAAAATTGAATCATTACCTTTTTACTGGCTGCAGTAAGCTGGCATGTTTGTATTGAACAGCTAGGATAAATTGTGTCATACGCAGTTTCATTTGGCAGAATTTTTCTAGCACATCCGTTCTCCGAGATATTGAACTACTAAGTTTAATTGTCGTTCGCATAATTACGCGTGCTTGGCAGTGAGGACCGGAGCCGAGCTCCTACCTTTTTATTAAGTGTTTCGATAGCGGTTCCGAGTGCTGCAGATTGCGGTAACGCCAGCCAAGACTGAAGAGGTGCCAGTTACCCCTTTTGCCTATGCCTCCACCCCGCTGTCAAACTAAACACCATACGCGCCACAAAAGGGCGGAGCTTTGCGCCGGTCCTCACTGTCTAGAATGCGTAATCATGCGAACGGCAATTAAACTTCGCTGTTCGATATCTCGGAGCCCGGATAACGCTAGAAGTATTCTCCCAAATGAAACTGCGTAGAAACACAATTGCGTCTAACTTTTCAATACAAACATGCCTGCCTTTTGCAGCCACTAAGAAGTTAATGATTCAAATCTGGTTAATTAAGCCACTGACATCAACAGTTACCACCTAATACTGCGTCCCCCTGGGCGCATAACCTCACTCTACAGGTGGTCTTCACGTAAATCTAAGGGCTTGATAAAAAAAAATAAAAAAAACCCGTGGACTTCATTTTGATCACCTGGTGTATGTACATCATTGGCGAAAAGAAACAAAAAAAACTTAGAAAGAATAAAATGCAACATCTCTCGCTACTCGTAGCCGCACTTGGCTGTAAAGAACTCACACTCTGGACAATCGGCATAAGAATGCTACGCATGAGTAGACACTTCTCTGAATTTCTGCAGCTTCTTGCCAGCTTGTTTCCTTCGCGCCTTGTTGATCTGCTCGCTCTGCACAAGGAATAAGTTCTGAATTCCGAGCATCAGCGTGGGCGGAGTTTCTTCGCAGAAGACTCTGTTGCTCAGTGGTCTTTCCCAAGCTGCCCAAGAGCGCAAGTTGTTCCCAGCTGCCTGCACAGAGCGCTTTTACGCTGCAAAGAACTGCCTCATACTTCGCGCTTGATCTAGCCGCACACGTGGCTGTCGCCGCGCAGAGCAATTTGGATCAATGAGAACCCTTTTCTTTTTCCAGTGAAAAGAAACAGCAGTATGGTTGTGAATGTAACAGAGCCGGTCTTTACGGGGACATCGCAAAAGAAAAGTTTCGTATTTTCTAACAAGCACTCACAGACGTCAGTGAGTTGCAGTGAAGCTATAGTGAATGCCGTGATAGTCTACTCTCTAGACGCCCTAAGGTTTCGTGGCAAAGACAGGGACAATAAACGTGCCTTGATAAATACTTGGTCGCAGTTAGAAGGAATTATGTAGTGTCAAAGTTATAGGGTATAGCTACAGCATTTCTGAACGGTTTTGCTTTGCTGGGTTTTTAAGTTGCGGGAACAAAAAACAGCAGTCTCAGTTCAAGATTGCTGCTACGTTTGCAGGAGGCGTTGCTTGACGGCGGCATAGAGCCGATGATCATGGGCCTGAGCTCCCAGGCGGCAGAGCGAGAAGACAACGTCATTGTGGAGGACTTGCGGGGTGAGATGACCGAGCCTCCGGAGGCCGCCCCAATCAGGTTCACCCGAATGGGAGCCTTCACTCTTGGACGGACATAAACAGAAAGACGCATTTTTGACTTATGCGCTGTTTTTCGACAGAACAAAGTTCGCCTTTCGTCTGCTGTGTGTATGCAGATTTGAAGGACGGGTTGGCAAATATCGAATGGGTGGCTGCAAATCTAAACGGCCCGTGCACACGCGCATCGGCGCTTAGCTTTGCAGCGGCGAAGTTTATATCATTCCCAGAAGAACGCACAACCGAACGCACACGTGCGCTCGCACGCACACGCGTGCACGTCTTTCGCGTCTTAAGAATACATCGGTCTATAGCCGTATAAGAACGGATGTGGTTACGCATTTGTTTATGCAATTATTGTTAAGGTTGCATGATAGTCCTGTGTACTTGTTAACACTTTTTCCCTAATGTGTCGTGCCGATTACCTTTCATTTGAATGCCTCTGCCAACGTGGCCAACGCAGGGAGGGTGTTCGGACCCCTGGAGTTTTCCCGACGAGACCTGATGGCAGTGAACATTCAAAGGGGAAGGGACCACGCCATTCCCGACTACAAGACGGCTCGTCGTCTGCTGGGCTTGGAACCGGATTTCAGCACCTTCACCGAGATGGGCCAGAGGATCTCTCCTCTCCTCTACAGGGAGAACCCACAGGCATGTGTCGGAAGAGGCGCACGGGTTCCTCGAAGTCGCATTTGTTGCTCCTTCCTATTCCTTCTTCATCGTGGCCATCGAATTGCAACTTATTGACTTAGTGCTCATTACCGCATAAAATTGATTCTGTATTTGTAATTGGAAGAGCGCAGAACGTATTGTCTGTGCGAGGCTATGACTTACGGAACAATTAGTGCGGAATGTTGGGTAAGCTGGTACTGGGATAACTGGGGCATGTTTTCTAGCGCCAAAAAGACGGGAACTTATACGGACGGGACGAACGCTCCAGTCACAGAACAAAGTTCGTGAGGCATCGTAACGTCGTAGATACAGTCGATGGCCCCTCTTGTATTGAACACTGGCTCCTGTAATTAGTGCTAATGACGCACTGCAGCTGTTCGAGACCGTGCTGCCCCAGCTGTACGGGAATTCGACGGACAACGTGGACATGTGGGTGGGCGGGCTGCTGGAGACGAGCGACAGACCCGGACCCCTTTTCCAGAAGATCATCCGTGACCAGTTCCGCAGGATTCGCGATGGGGACCGCTTCTGGTTCGAGAACAACGGAACCGGGTACGCCAGGAGGCCGAACTTTCCCCTCCTGCATGCCGACAGCCACGGCCCATCGGCGGGAGCGACGAGCGGCCGCGCTCTTTCTCTTCCGGAGCGGCCTAAGCTCGGCTGCAGCGCTGCACTCGGCGAAAAAACAACATAGCCATAAATTTCATCGTTCCTAGTTGAAACTACAGCGGGCAGTTTTAGAGCGAGTTCTGTGAGCACAATACTCTTGAGGCGCCCCGAACGAGCTAGTTCAGTTGCGCAATAGGTTTTGAGTGCACTGTCCCTTGCTGGTGTTGAAACGATAAACACGTAAAGTTTTGAGCCGTCTGTATTCATAAGTAATTTCAGGCTGCTACAAATGTAAACCTGAGCCGCACGTACTCAAGGGTATTCGCAGTATTTCTTAGCGTAGAATAAGCGTGATCATTTATTTGCTTACTGAAGAGAAGAGGTCGCGCGCATAAAGCAAACATTAAGTGGTTAGCGTAATATAGGCATACGAATCAGCGGAGTGCAATGCCGGGTTTTCTAGCAATCACCTGGCGGCCTTCTGTTACCATGCAGGTCTTTTTCATCATCACTGCCTTATTACAGAGTCAGTGTTGAAGTTTTGGCACAACCCACCGCGGTGGCTCAGTGGCTAAGCCGTTGCGCTGCTGAGCACGAGGTCGCGGGTTCGATTCCTGGCCGCGGCGGCCGCTTTTCTTATGGAGGCGAAAAGCAAAAACGCCCGTGTGTACGAGATTTCGGCGCACGTTAAAGATCCCCAGGTGGTCAAAATTAATCCGGAGCCCTCCACTACGGCGTGCCTCATCGCCTGCGTTGCGTCGGCGCGTTAAAGGAGTACTGACACGAAATTTTATGTTACGTTTTTTTCGCTGCTATGCGTGCCTACCAGCCCACTAATCATAGAATGACAGATTAGACGGTCGAGCGCAGCGTAAACATTCATTTACGGCGTCGTTTATTCGTGCCAGTTTCGGTTTCGACAAAAAAACGCCGAGCGGCCGCCATGACAGCATGTATCACATGGCGTCACCATTCTTGCCGTATCGCTGCCTCTCTGGAAGCGCGCGCGAGCGAGCGCACGCGCGCGCCCAGACCGGCCGAGGTCTTCGCCGTCCCCACAGGCCCGGGCAGCATGACGTCAGTCCCAAAACCATGACGTGAACACACGCCCGAGCAGCGCGCGCCAACCACCGCCAGCGCGTCGGCTTCGTCACGGGAGCCCCGACGTCGGCAGTTTGGGGCACGTAGCAGATGATGTCACGTCGGCCCGCTCTGGGCTTTCTCGTGCGGGCGAAGGTCAAAATGGATTTTAAATATGTTTCGCTGAACGGTTGCTGTTGAAACTTGCTGGGAGATATCTCCTGATAAAAAGGAAGCGTTTTACATAGTTATCTCAGCTTTGAAATTTCGTGTCAGTACTCCTTTAAACCCTACAATCAAATCAATCAGTTTTGGCACATGCATCGTCCCAAGCATCTGTTTCTAGGGTTTACATGCAGCAAAAAAGGTTTGAAGTCAATTTCGCGTCTTGCTGTTTAATTTGTACTTGAAAGGTTTCGTATGCTTTAGATGCCTTGCGATGTGCAGGAGTATCTTTCGCGGCTATGGGCGCAATCATATTTTCATTTTATATGTTCCGCTTTTTTCACAGCAAAAAATCTCTGCTTTCGTTTCTTCCTATTCAGTTTCTTCTCCCAAGAGATGATAGACAAGATCAAGAAACTGAGGATTTATGACGTCATCATGACTGCTACCAGCATTAATCCTGGAGACATCCAGTTAAACCCATTCCGCCTGCCATCTGACGGTAACTTTTTTTGTTGCTATATGCAGGGCTCATACATACCGTGCAAGTGCGAGTTATGGCAAATAATGGGAGAAAACACGGTTAATTAATTAATTAGTAACACCCTGAGGGCCAACGGCATTATAGAGGGGAGTGGTTACATTCATGAGTTTAACGGCAAAAAAGCAGCAAAGGTAATACGAATAAAACACATCTTTACCAAATATTAGGGAAAAAAAATAAAGGCAGCCTGTAAACTTAATTGCACATAACAAGGCATAGTTTATACAGTGTTGACTATGGCATTTCTAAATAGCGTGTGATCTACTATGGTTGCCGTTAGTGAGGGAAGGGGATTCCGTTGCAACGGTACTGTGCGGAGAATAAAAGAGTGAAAAAAAAAAGCGTTCGTTCGGCTCGACGAAATGCCGACTTTGTGGGCAGGATCTAGGCTGGATGAGACGCACAAGAGAGGCAGAAGAAAGGAGTTGTTCGTACAATGGGGAAGGGGGTGGGGGTAAACTTGTTGTGGAACAAAGGAAGTTGGAGAACTTTATGTCGAACAGCTAGGGATTGAAGGTTGAGGGTAGATTTCACTGCAGTTACGCTGGCGGTTTGGTTAAAGTTAGTATGAGACGAGCAGAATTGTTTTGAACAATTTCCAGTTGGTTAATGAGATTGTGTAGGGAAGGACCAGAAACTGAGCAGGCGTATTCTAATTTAGACCGGATAGGCGTTTTGTACAACAACAGTTTGAGGCATGATGGCGCCGTAGCAAAAGTGTCTGAGGTAGCCGAGACTAACATCGTTAATAATTCTTGCTCAGTGTTAGCGGACCAAGTGAGGTTGCTTGTGATATTAACACGGAGATATTTATAAGAAGCAACAGAGTCTATGGCGATGATATAGAGGTAGTAAACAGGTAATGTGTCATTTTTTATACATACGTGCGTGAACTTACTCTTATTACATTAAGTTCTATTTGCCACTTTAAGCCCCAAGCCGATATACAATTTAGGTCAGCTTGAAGGATGTTTAAGTGATCATCACAACTTATATCGAGGAGCACCACGTATTCGTCGGCAAATTCATGTTAGATGAAGCGCACGATGTCAAATGGTGTATATTATGTAAGAAAAAGCAGAGGGCCGAGAACAGAACCTTGTGTCAGACTTAATTGTATGACGGTATTATTAAAAATTTGGTTGTTAATCGGAACAAACTGTGAGCGATTAGTTTGAAAAATGTCAAGCCATGCAATAAGTTTTGTTTGAATGTTAAGCTGATGTAACTTTCATTAAAGTAGCGTATGGCACACCCCATCAAATGCTTTTGAAAAGTCTAAATATATGCAATCAGCGAATGATAAGCCATCAAGCATGACATTAAGCTTATGCGTGGAGGACACCAACTGTATTTCGAACGAGTACCTTTTGCGTAAGCCATTCTGTAACTGCGTAAAAAGGAATTTGGTTCTAAGAAATTAACGAGGTGTGAAAAAAGATTATGTTCAAGTATTTTACAGGGGATTCTTGTAAGCGAAATGGGTCGGTAATTGAGAGGTGAATTTTTGTTTCCCGATTTATGAAGCTGAATCACCTTTCCCACCGTCCATTCAACCAAGGGATGAGAAGAAAAAATGGCCGTGAATCAGCCTGCTTCGCTGGAAATGTCCTCGAAAGACTTCTGCCGCCCCTTCCACATAACGCCCTCTCTCACCACTGCTTACGCTCTTCGCCTCCTCTCTCACTCCTGCCATGATGGATGCAATTGATGTGTGCATAATTCAATTTTCCCTCGTTCGCGTTCCCTCTTTTGGAGCCTGTTGCTTCTGGTGGGCTTGAATCAGCTCGACTCGACATGTCAGCGACGCAGAATGAAGCGAGATGCAGTAAAGCTCCGGATACGGAGGGAAGCCCGGCACCGAACAAAATGCGCCGTCAATATTTTCACTCTGCTGAACGACAGCGAGGAAGCAGCTACAAATGAAGGATCACCCCAACAATGACAATAAATGTATACGGTGAATCGCTAGGTTCCCTTGATTCGATCAGCCCACCGTTTCCACCCACGTAGCTAACCATCAGGTAGCTTAACGCTTACCATGTGCGCACCCACCAGAACAGTTCTAAAACAGAGCAGTGCTACCGATAAGCGGTTTATAAACCCTGACGTCCTTCCCGAAATCTGCATAACCGAAGTTTACCAACCGCAGTAATACTTCCCAACTGCAGTCTGACGTGTTTTTCCAGGACGTTCAGTTTTACCTTTTCATCTCTCTTTTTCTTGTCCCCCTCTCTCTTACCACATGTTATCCTCCTCATCTCTGCGTGAGAGCCTCCTCTCCACCTGTCAGCCAATCCCGTGTGGTTCCTCCTACCCCTCCCCAGCGACCAACGTCCTCCCCAAACTTCATTTGTTGTGCTTTGCAAACTATCTTGGGCTTCACCTTTCGCGACCACAAAACATTGGACGGCTAGCCTGAGGACGTCTCACTTTAAGAGGGATCGCTCCACGGGCGTTAAAGCTCAACCGACCTAGCGGGCAGCATGCACAACACATGTCCAGAACCGGGCTGAGTGTTGTATGCCTGTGCGTTTGCAGTCAACCCAGGCCTCAATGCGACGTGCAAGGAACAGTTGTCTGTTAAGTACAACTGCACCACGGTGGACAACGAGACGACCACTTGTTACGCGCTGCCTCCGCTCAACAGCTCGCGCGTGGAGGAGTGCACGAAGCTCAAGACGTTCGACTACTTCAGCGAGAGCGAGATATCCTACGCACTCACGTTCCTCGGCCTGGCGCTCTTCGTCGTCGGTGAGAGTGCATTCATACGTGACTTTCAATTCTGAGCACGTCTCTAAGGTCTGTGTTCACGGGGATCTTAAATTCAGCGGTGATGCTAAAAACTTCACAGGTTTTTCTTCGCCCGTGACTGTCTCATCTTATATCACCTCACAGTCCTTTAGCCGAACTTTTGCTTCCTAATGAGGTATAGTTTTAAAAGCAGCGTGGCACATTAAAGTTGGTTATGGCAACCTCGGGGTTTTGGGTTAAAGTTGACTACAGCAGGAAGCCTCGGATCTAACTCGATGAGAAAAAAGCATGCCATTCCGGGCAGTAAAACAAAATAGCCTCGGAGGCTTTCTGAAACGCACGGTGAAGGAAAAAAAAAAAAGATACCGGGCCATCTCCACTAACGTGAAACCGGGGGAGGAGCGAAGCAAGCAGTGTATAAGTGTATTCAAAGATTGTAAGTTCCTCTCTTTTCGCACGGCGCGCGCTGATTGAGCGCCGGAGAAGCGCCGGTGAGAGGAGCAATAGAGCGCTTGATGAGGAGGTGTCGCCCTCTCCTGCGTTGAACTGGATTTAAGCAATTTGCATGCTCCATTTGCCCCAGTTTGGGGTAGTGGCCGGGTCAACACAAGCGCAGTAAAATGCTCGCGCCTCGTCCTGGGCGCTCATCCTCGGTGATCAACGAGGCACGGCACCAGGGAAGTATGCCTTTTCTTGGTTCGACCACCCGACCCGATCAGGCCGAACGTCGAGAATCGGTGGGTACTTGAGTGCAACACAAATTATTACAGCTCCTCTACAAGCAGCTGCTGCTTGTGCTTGACGATTGATGAAGCGGACAGGGAGCGTTCCGCAAATTTCTAAATCACGTTAGTTTATTTTGAACCGGTTTGATCAATTATACACTTTTCTTTTAGTACGCGTTACGTCGTAGCGCGATGCATTGGAAAACGAGTGTCGTGGTGTTTCATTAGTACAGTGACTACATGAGATGACGATGACTACAGGAGATGCCGGCAGCCCGAGCCCCTAAGGGGCTTCGCTCCTAAACAATGTCTCAGATCTCTGAACTCTTTAGTTTTCCCTGCAGAAGAATGAGCAGGATAAGTAGCGAAAACAGTCGAGACCATTGACTCCACTCACAGTGTTCTCTGTATTCGCAAGTGAGAGTTGCAATTAGAAAGGCAGATTGCCAAAATTGTGTTCATGTGTGGCGTTCGACCGCGAACGAAGGAACGCCATTGGCGGGGAAATCTTTTGAGAGTTCTTGCAGGAGAGTCGCAAAGTCTTCTTCACCCGATCTCGCAGGCTGCGTGCTCCTGCTCCTCTTCCTGGCGTCGAGGAGGAGGCGCCTGGTGGCGGAGGAGCGCAAGAAGCTGAACAAGCGCCGCTCGCGTTCTGGCGCCAAGGACACCGCCATCCGTGAGTCCGTACCGTCGCACACTCTCTATTCCCGTGCAGCGCCTGACGAGTGCGCCATGCATGTAACGCAGTCCGCGAGTGGCAGGGACCTCGCACGGCCTACCGGAGCGTGGTGGCGCGCCTGATGGCCGAGAAGCGGGCCCTGGAGTTGGCCAACGCGGCGAGCGGGGCCCTCCTGCGCAGCATCGACTTCAAGAATGTCCAGTCGGTCACCTTCCTGGTGGCTTCGTCCAAAAGCCGCTTCTTCTTCATGCTCCGAGTCCCCAGGGAGTATGACCTGGTACGGGCACAAGCTTGCCCCGTACACCGCCGTGGATGGTGTGCAGCGCGCTCGCAAACCAACAGTTTCACTGCGCGGAATTTCTCCTCGCTGCAGAATACCGCCTTCAAAAAGTAGCCTCTTATTCTCCGTCATTACTAGTCTCTTCCCGAATGACTGTCGGGACAGGAAAGCAACCGGCTCAGCTTAACACTCTTTTGCAACCGTGTTGAAGGCTATGGTTTGGAAATTGCTGCTGAAGGGAATTTAGTTTCGGGAAAGCTTTATTTTGCATGAATGCTAAGTTAGGTCTGGCGCCCCTAGCTGGTACTTTTGAGAGTGTCCTTTAGCTCGAACGAGCATCTGCCGTGACGTCGTTATCAGATTACAGAGCAAAAAAGGAAAATTCTCAGTAAGTTCTAAATGATTGATATGCATTGCATTACACAATCGAATTCCGGTTAATAATAATTTTGAGAATCTGAATTGAACGAAGAATGATCCAACAAAAGTAAGTCTCGCATCAGGAAAATGTTGAAATACGCAACATTTCAACTGGAAAGCAGGAAGCGCTTTATATGAATTTTAACGGGGTACAGCACCAATATGTGAATGGCGTAATTTTATTAGAGACTGACGGAAGTACGTTGAAATTCTACTGGTCGTTTACTTCATCTTGACTTTTGCTTCCGTATACAACCAACTTAATTCAAATCCACGCTGTGGATTCACTATTATTGCTTTTAGTATTCATTGTATTTCTCATGGAACAAGGGGGCACATGATGACTCAAGTTTTCTCTTGAGATGTAAGAGATGAAATGGCAACTCGTTAACGTTGCAACTGGCTCCCTCTACCGTCTTCAGTGATGAAGTATGTGGGTGGGTGCGAGAGAGAGAGAGAGAGAGAGAGAGAGAGAGAGAGAGAGAGAGAGAGAGAGAGAGAGAGAGAGAGAGAGAGAGAGAGAGAGAGAGAGAGAGAGTAAGCCGGAAGCGGGGGGGGGGGGGGGGGCTGATCGATTTCGTTGGCGGGTGGCAGCGGCAGGGTGTCTGCTGCTGCTCACTGGACGATGGTGGCCTGGACTTCGCAGTCCGAGCTGCACAACGCCCACGCCCAGTCAATGAAGGGGGAAAATGGGTTTAGTGGGCATTGTCAAATGCAGTGATCCTGAGTATCGAGGGTCCCGCAGTCTCACCGCAAGGGTGTAAGGCAGAAAGAAGGGTAGATCAGATGGAGTCGATGTCGCCTATGGCTGCACACCCAGCCCTACGCACTCCCCGGGCAGCGGAGATCAACGAGTCCAGGGAAGTTCGCTTCATGTCCTGCACTGACGAGGTCCATTCGGAGCGCGCGGTGAATGTCGGGTACACACCCGGGGCAGACTGCAGCGAGTTGCGGACAGGGTGGATGGACAGGGGGGATGCTTAGTAGTACGACGCTTTGTGCTCTCTGAGTGCTGGGCCGGAATTTCTAGGCCTGGCTGCTTTTGAAGCGGTCGTCACGCATTCTGTCCGTTCTTCGCTTCGCCTCACGGCCCCGCGCAGGTGCTCAAGTTCGACTCGAACGACGACATGGAGTCATTTGTGGCCCGCGTGGAAGATTTTCTCGGCAAAATCGGCGTCGGCCACGAGAGGAGGCAGCTGGAGGAGAGTGTCCTACTGCGCGGCGCCATCACTCTGCAACATCGCCAGAAGCAGCTTGACACGTTCTTCCGCGTCGTCTTTGCTCAGGTGATCACGTACCGTGCGCGCTTAGTGGCCGCTGGGCAACGCAGGCAGAATGAACGGACCCCCAACATGTAAATTAACAAGCGCTGCAGAGCCGCTTCCTTTGTCTGATGTCCAACACCCCACTTCGCTCTCTAACCACGATTTCCACTTTTTATTTCTAAGTGTAGAAGTTATTATGTATTTATTATCCACAGTGCCACGAAGGCATTACAGTAAGGGGGGGGGGGTTACAAACCAAAATAACAAAGAATGAAACATACAGCAAATTTCAATTTGCAACAAAAGGCATTCAATCAACTGGAAGGGACAAAAATATAGCACTGTGAACATTGACAAGCATATAGGTACATATAACTCAATACCAGGGAAGTTGAAAACGGACCAAACTGCGCATTTCCCTGCGCCGTTTCGTAGCACAAAGCAGCATGAAAACCCATTTGCGCTTTCTAAGGTCAACAGTGAACAAAAATGCACATAAAAAGAAAACTTCCGCCGCGCGCGCGCGCGCGCGCGCGCGTGTGTGTGTCGTGCTATCTTGGTGGCATTTTCGGTTTTGGGAATTAGAACTCATGTGAAATGTGTGGGGTGGGGGAGACCATCAAGTCTAAGTGCTATCATAATGATTTCATATAAAGCAGGTACAAGAACAAGCGCCAATTTCTTTTGCAAACTCCAAAGTGTTGTCACCAGGCATTCCAGTACTAAAATAAAGCATACAATAATTTCATTAAAGCTACACTTCCTACATAGGGGTGATAAATAAATGCATTCTACCAAGTGTTACTTAACCGCTTAACTTCGGGGTTGTTTTTCAAGACTACAATAACAAATTGTGCGGAATGATTTCAATTATCTTGCACTCCCAGAATTCTATTAACACCGCTTTCACGGCTTAATTTAAATTGTGTCGTCGACACTTGAGGGCGATTTCCGTACACGCTGTCCTTCCATACGTAATGCCCAAGCAGGGCACTTCGGGAATCACGTGACATGGTCGCGCAACTGTTTGAAGACAACCACGATCACTACATGCGGGGTGGTCTAACCAGCGGCGTTGCCCTCGGGGAGCAGGCGTTCGGCATCGAGCACGACCAGAAGGAGATCCTGCAGCTTGACGCGGCCAAGGCTCGCGACATCGTTAACCTGGAGCTCACGCAGTCTGAGTTCGCCGCCGCGCTCTCCATGAACCCGGACTCGACCTTCGTGCAGCAGATGTTCGCCCTGGTGGACTTCGACAACAACGGGTACATCTCCTTCCGCGAGTTCCTCGACATGATCGTCATCTTCGCTAAGGGTACGCCGCGCGTATCTACGTTCTTGCTTTGATTTAACGAGGAGAGCATGAGTGGATGCGAACGAACTGTACGTGCACTGGTTCCAGGCTCTGCCGAGGACAAGACCAAGCTGATGTTCGACATGTACGACATCGACCACTCCGGAAAGCTGTCCCGCGACGAGTTTGCGAACATGATCAAGTAAGTCGCAACGAGTGTGAAAATTTCAAAACGAAACGATCGCTTTGCTTATTTTCTATGGCGCTTATACATTTACAGTTTTTCCCTTCCACTGTTAATTTTTGCAGTTTCTTCTTTGCTCCATGCAAAATAAAATCGCACGCCGGCATTGCCGTAGAATGAGTTCCGATATACCCTGGTATATGAGCTAGACGGCCGAGGATCTAGTTGGGTGCACAAGAGGGCCCGTGAAAAGGCATGAAAAATAAAATAAAGAAGACCTGGTTGTGAATACACGAAGAAAAGAAGTGAGGAGGGGACGCAGCGACATCACGCAGTGCTGCGCCGCAGCGCAGAATAGTGACGTCTTGGCATAGAGTCGTAGCAACGTCCTCGTATTGTTGTTTAACCGCTGCTTTTCACACTATGGGCTCATAGGACCTTTCTCCAACGTTTAAGCTGCTGCCTGGAGTCAAGCGTTCGACGTAGTAGATGACAGCGAATGTGGTCGGATATGCAAAGCGTTGGTAGTCTCCTAGTTGTTCATTTAGAATTAATATGAGGAAGACATTATTACGCTTTACGGCAGATTGTAGTGAACACATTGACGTCCAAGCAAACAGATAGTTTCCAAATGGCCAAGGTGCATTGTGATTGACCATTTTAAAAATGAAGGAGGCTCACACTAACGCGCAAGACTTGAAGGCATAGCTGTACGCACCCTTCACGACCATCACGAAGGTTAAAGTCCACGATTGCAGTCGATTTGCTTCGTCTTCGATGCCACAACGACCTTTACGCCATCATTGTTGCTATAAGTGTGAGCGTATTGAATTTTTTTGGAAGTGATAATCATTGTACATCACCTCGGAGGGGCGTACGTTATGACGTGTCTTTCTTGTTCCGAGAAAGTGTTGCACGATTACGGTGAACAATGGAGTCTTTCTCGTTCCGAGCAAGCGTTGCCACGATTACGACGAACGCTGGAGCATTTTTTTTTGCAGTCTTGGCCAATCTCCCTAAGCGGGTATATATTGGCTTGACAAACGTGCGCCGGGGACGCTGGGTGGTCGTCGCGAGGCACGCGCTCACGTGTGCTCGGCATTTCCTTGCTGTTTTTAACTGCGGACAGGTTGTTGTTGTAATCCTTTATTTCAAAGGGAAGGCCATACGACCATAATAAGGGAAGAGGGGAACGAGGCAGGGAGGAGTAGCCGAGTAGCACAAATGGTGTGTCCTTGAACGCCATAGACGAGATCACTGCCGTCAGCGGAGTCGTCTTCGAAGGGGGGGGGGGGTCGTCTTGAGAGGAATCACGTGGCAAAGCGTTGATGGGTATTGGGCGGTACAAGGAAAATGCGGCGCAGTGCCAGATTAAGTGGTTGAGGGTGGCGAACACTGACGTTTGACAGCAGGGGTAGTAAGGAGGGAGATCTTGCCGGGTGAATCCATTTGATCGTGATGTGGGGTGTGAGGGCGTGTTACGAATCGGCCAGCGCCGCCGTACTTTCCCGCATCACTCCTCGGCTGTTTGGCGAAGCCACTGCGTGTGCCTTTCAGCCGTCAGGCGCCACCATGTCGGTGAATCATACTTTCACGTCTCGACAAGCCCGGATCAGACGCTTCGCTATCGACGTATTTCAAACTTCAACGGTTGCCGGCCCGGCGAAGCGCGTCGCAACCCATTCAAGGACACAGAAGACCCGCGATCTCAGCGAAGTCCTCCTCTCTCCCCTCTCTCGGACTCAGCGTGCGCCGAGGCTACCGACGACTCACGAACTCTGGAAAGAACGTTCTGTGTGTGTCTCTGACGTTCGTGGCGTGTTGCCGCTTGTTGGCGTTTTGACCGTTACGGCTTTTGTGTATAAATAGAAGCCGCCCAAGCGCTGTATTTCATTCCTGTTTGAGCAGCGAATCCATGCTGTCACTCTGCTCGAGTCCTGTATTGTAACCTCGCCCGTCGGGGCATTATTTTTTTGGCTTCAGCTCACCCCTCGCTATGAAGTAAACAGTTACGTTAGCCTACAGCTTCTGGACTTCTTCACGGCTGCAACAGCGGCTGGCCGCTCGCTTCACCCCGCTACCACTCGTATGTCGGAGGCCACGGAGCTCGGATCGGGTGCCCCAACTCGGTCGCAACAGCTGCGTTAGCAATAGTTTTGTTGAAGATTTCCGCAGAGGGAGGCATCGGACGAGCCAGAGCCATATAACTAGCGGGAGTAACGGACGCAAGCCGTACTTTCCGACCATGGCGTGCGCGGTCAAGTTGAACGCGAGGGTCAGGAGAGGGGCACGACGCGTCGTCGTCTAGGGGAGGAGTACGAGCGTCACTCCCTTGCTGCATCGTGTGCAGCCTGGTTGCCCCCATCCGAGTCCGTGTGACCCGGCACCCATGCCAATCGGGCAGTGGTCCCATTGCGAGCCAGAATGGCGATCACGTGTTGTATTTCGGGCACAGTTGGGTGATCACTGAAGGGCCTGCGGAGTTCTTGAAGTGCCTGATGGGAGTCCGCGAGGATTCGAAAACGTGGTGGTGGCGGCGTTGCAATACTGTAGGTCAGGTGATCCAATGCGCTGGGGATGCTC
Source organism: Haemaphysalis longicornis (assembly GCF_048455015.1). Taxonomy (NCBI): domain Eukaryota; kingdom Metazoa; phylum Arthropoda; class Arachnida; order Ixodida; family Ixodidae; genus Haemaphysalis; species Haemaphysalis longicornis. The sequence goes on along the minus strand of NW_027526295.1, from coordinate 285,752,030 downwards.
TAAAATTCTGCTTCCAAGGGAGACGAGTGGTGTCCTGGCCGAATGACAGAGCCGTCCAGGTCCGGCCGAGCTGGGCAGCGCCAGGCCTGACCCATATGCGAAGGCGAAAGGCTGGCGACCGTGTAAATGGCCACTTCACCTGGAAATTTTGTCGCAAGGACGCGCTGAAGGGCTTTCTCACGGGCAAGTGGTCGGGTACAGGGGATACCAGTTCACTGATGGGCCACTGTGACAGGGCGGGATCGACCAAGGGGGTAGCGGGGGTGAGGCCGAGGCAAGTGTCGGAAGAATGCGCGAGTCCCAGGCGGAGAGTGCAGCCCCCCTGTGGCGTTAATGTCCGCCGAAGGTCATGTTGTGCGAGGGTTTCCACGAGGAGCTCTTCCATGGGAGGCATAGGAGCAGCCCGTTCAAGAACATCGATGGGGTATGCCTGAGAAGTCCAGTGATGGTGCGGAGCAGGAAATAATAACGATTTGCTAAACAGCTTCGCCGCTCAAATTCGAATCTCGCGCGCTCCTGTTGCAGGTCCCTGCTGGAGCTGGCCAATCAGAGCCTGTCCCCGGAGAAGCTGAACGAGCTGATCAGCTCCATGTTCAGAGAGGCGGGGCTGGAGAGGAAGCAGACCATCACGTTCGACGACTTCCAGAAGCTGCTCTCCAGCCACAAGGATCAGCTCGGGTACACGCAGCTCAACTTCGACGGTGCGTCGCCCTGGCTGCTACTAGTAGGGCTTTAGGCGGGCACAAGTGACGTCATGTGTCCAGTTCGTTACTCTCACTGGCCAATCAAAGCACACACATACCATCGCACACACACCCCAGTTGATGCTGGTTGACTTCACGTTCCTCTATCGCCACGTATGTACCTTCCACAACAGCGGGGCTGACGGCGTCATATAGGCAGGCATGACCTTCCCATGCTAATGCCACGAGGCGCTGTTCGTACATGTTAGCAGTGCTTAGCGCACAGGTGGCTTTAAGCAGATTTAAGGCAAAGCACAAACACACAAACAAAAACTACGGCCTACTTTTAGTTAGAAAGTAATGTATCTGTATTTTACGAAAAAAATTCTGCATTAAAATGACATTGAACATTGGGGTTGGGAAATGAAAGTAGAACCAAAAGAAAATATAAAAGGAAAGTCCTGCCTCACGTTGCCATGAGTGGCGCCAAACACACCAGAAACACAGCGTACAGAAATAGACGCTGTCTGGCGCTGTGTATACGATAAAACTGTCAGTGCTACGCACTGAATAACAATTCCTTAATGGCGAGTTTCGGCCCAGAATTTTTTTAACTCTTCGCGCTGGCGAGGCCATAGATGCCTGCGGCGGGATGCTATTTCTGAATATAATTTTTCTCTCCCGTCGACGGAGCTTAGATGGCGTTCTCTAGGACTCTATGAAACAAACCGATGTTATAACTAGCTGTAAAGGCACGGACACTTCGACAACTGTACACCTTCACGTCGGCTCGAGGGACACCGCAAAGGACCACACGTTCTCTTCTCCAGGAAAGAGGTCAGACAAAAACGCTGCCGCAAGCATGGTGGCCCAGGTTACTAAATGTTTTTCGAAATTGAAGAAACCTGGAGAACGTGGTACTGCGAAGGTTTACACTGAACAAGAAATGAACTTTAGCGGTTCGAACCGGGGCATCACGTACAAAGGCAAGATGTCAGTGAAACAACTACACCTGAAGTCAGTGTGCACTCTGAACTACACAAGATATTTTGCCTGTGACTTATCACCTGACGTGGTCATCATAGAAAAACACAGACCGAAATACAGAAGAAAGGCGAAGTATAGGGTGGAACGGAGCAGCCACAGGTCAGAATTTGTAAACAAATCTATATGAGCGCCTTTGTCACGATCCTCCAAAGGTGCGGCTGCCCTTTCAGTCGGCTGAACTGACCCATCCAAACACCGCGTCTCCTGTGCTTCAGGTATGTTGCTATCTGGAGAAAGAGAATCTAGAGAATTGCTGCTCATCAAGACTAAGTGATAGTAACAACGCATGATAAGGTTTGTCTTGTATAACGTATTGAAATGCCATGTGTTTGTCATCGAACGCAGTGTCGTCGTTCAAGGGAGCACCTCTGCAGTCCCTGAACAGGAACAGCGTGGTGTATCGAGCTCAGAACACGCTCGTGCGGGCCTACAGGTAAGCAGGACTCGTACACGAACAGGTTGTGTGATTTACCACTGGCAACTGCATAAAAGTACTATTTAGCAATTGTAACTCCCATGAAGAGAAGCCCCCTCTCTATACCCGTCACGTACGGTGGGTGCAGGTAAATCGAAAGAAAATGAAAAGCATCGAAAATGAAGTAATTTTTAAAGGAAACATAAAAAAAAGTTAAGAAAATGGGCGAAAACGGCCGAAACTGCTGTGCGGAGCTGCGACCTCGCATGCGATGAAATATCTGCTAGCAAGTTTTGACTACTCATTCTGATTAATTTCCAGAGTATTGCTTTTTTGTCGTGGCAGACGTCACGAATATAAGTGAGGGGATCAGTAGCGAATATACAGGTAACGCCCGGGGCATGGATGGAATCCAGGAGTACATGGCGCACTCTATAGGCTGGGTGCAAAGGAAGGAACAGCGCACATTTTGACGAAGGGCGGACAGAAACACACACCACAAGCGCTGGCTGTCAACTGATCCCTTTATTACAAGTTGCGGAAAATAAATAGCACGCTTAATGAAAAGAACAACAAGCGCGTACAGAAGACAGGAGAAGATTGACTAACCTGTCCAACCATTATGACATCACGGAATTTATCGCCACATCCGCTTTTCCCTGGCCTCCAAGAATGCGAATTCCTTTTGCGTGGTAACTATCAAAGGCACGCTAACACAGTTATCATTAGCTTTTGCAATCCTTGCAGCTTCAACAAGTTCCCTCGTGGTTATCAGCACACTATCAGCAACACTATCAGCACAGAGCATGCAGTCACGTACTTACTGCCTCACGTGGCCTTGTGATAGCCGACGGACATTATAGTCATGCTCTTTTACCCGTTCATTTAAGCATCGGCCTGTCTGGCCTATATATTCCTTACCACAGGCCACAGGGATCCGGCACACAACACCGTTTTCACATTCAGCGAATTTTTTTCTGATGCTTTGTAGTGCACTTCGCTTTTTCTCTGCGGACAGGGTTGCTTCTTTTGTTTAGCTGGGATAACTTGTTTGGTGCCGAAAATACAACGTTGACGTCAACACGTGATGGTTATCAGCCTTCTTTACTCCTTCATTATACTTGTGTCCCTTTCTTCGCTTTTGCGTTTTCGCCTTTTGGTGAGTTCGACAGTCTCCATTGTTGCTACATTGCGTTTGCATTCCTTTGTCGGCTATGTTTTTCCGTCTTTTTGGGCCAAATTATTTCATAAGCAGACTGGAGCAGAGCCGCAGCTTCCGCATGCAGAATCAGAGCCCCTGTTTCTACTGACGTCCCGTCACGTTCACGTCGCACGCACTACTCTGACTTCGGTGCCTCCGCTGCCAACTTGTGGAGATAGCGGGGCGGTGACGCCCTCGGCCCCTGCCGTAGAGTTTCCGGGTCCAAATCGCATTCGAATGGAAAGGCGTTTTTTTTTCTCTATGCCCTTTACGGCGGCGCCAATTTTCTGCAGCGAACAAGAGCAACAACAACGTCGTCTTTCTGCAGAATGAGGGACCTAAGGCTTTGATATGGCCTTGCACATGCTTTTCTCCGTTGCTCCAATCCCGCTGCTTAAAAAATGGCGCTCAGTTCACCGTTGTTTAAACACTTTTTGAACCCTTGGGAAGGCACAAACGGGCACACAGGCTACGAATTTCAGTAAAACACATTGTTGGGCGAGATGGTGCATACTTGTTTCAAAAATTGGAGCGCGATAAACACATCAACACAGAAGTACCATTGTTTTTATGGCGCTCTAATTTTTAGAACGGGTACGAAATTCACATTAAGTAAGTTCTTCTTGATGGCTAATATCCAGGAAAAGGCCCCTTGCGGTTTGCTTTGCGAGCTTTAGTTCAGTCGCACCCTGCTGCCACTTCTACCAACTAAGCTAGGAAACAATCCACCAATTACTCCACGCCTTGTGGTCGCTGTCTCAAGCTTAGCCCACGGAGGGGGATATTTTTGACATGTATTGCTCCGCGGTAGACTTCTTAGTTTAGGTTCTCCCGGTAGAAGTTCGCCTCATATTTTACTATTTAACCTATCCGTAGTGGGTTCCTAAAGGGCCCTGCCTTAAATTGAAACGGGGGGTCACGCTTGCTTTGTGAAATGTATGACTGTCACCAACACAACACAACGGCAGTGCGGGATTGGTTAGATGTAACAGATATTTTAGACAGATTTTTTTAAATGTCTGCTTTGATTTTGTGGCGCAGTTCTTTAAGACAATTAGAAGCTCTGGAAAGAAGCCTGTCAACAGAAACGATACTGTATGTGTGGTGACACAACAAAGGATTCCTAGAAAACGCATGAAAGGGATCACAACAACTAGACGAGCTTTTAAGTTTCCGGTTGGGCTCAGAGCCGCAACACTTGGCTGAGACGTATCATGGTCACATAACTGAGGTACTGGACACGTCTTTTCACTATGTTCAAAAGGCGTTTGAGGTAATAAAAATGTTTTTACAGGACCTCTTCAAGGCTAATTTATTTACAAGCAGCAGCCAAGCACTACGAAGCTGTTTGGGAGGTCGTTGATTGGATCGTTGGTTGCACATTTAAGTCCATGAGGTGATGCGGCAAAGAAAACGCCCTCTGCCTACAATTTTGTTTCCCCATAAAATTGACATTTTATCCACATACTTTGCTACGAATTCCCCAACAAGACAGCATTATTCATGAAAACTCATAAAATTCAGAGAGAAGTTGCCAACATTTTTTTTCTCTCGGACATCGCCCAGGCGTCTATTATTGAAGGAATGTTGTAGCGGTGGTACGTATGATGGTATGCGCGTGAAAATAACTCTCACGTTTGTAGAGAGACATAAAAACGTGGAGGCCTTGACAGGCCGCCAGGTATGCAGTAGTTAACTTCGCCGAGTAATCGGTGACATCGGTGGGCTTTAGTAAAGCCCACTGGTGCGCGGTCCGCTATCGCAACGCCACGAGCTTCCGTGCTTGCAGTTACTTCGGTGGCAAGAGCGACGCCCAGACGGCCTCGGCCACCCTGGCCTCGGAAGCCGCGGCCGCCGGTCAGCCCCCTCGGAGCAAGCTCAACGTGCAGCCCCTGCCGCTTCCCCGAAAGGCGAACTACGACCAGGACTCGGCCTCCGGCTACTTTGTGGCCTTCGCTAAGTTTGCTGAGAACCACCGGCTCGAGGTGTTCTGGCTGACCCTGTACACGCTCGTGCTTCTTGCCATCTTCAGCGAGCGCGCCTACTGTGAGTGCCAATAAGAGTGGACAATGTTTCCCCTGCAGAGCCACTGGTTCACATCGTTCGTCAGCTTCGGAAATTCAGAATATACAGCAAAATATTGGTCTTATTCCCACCACAATTTCATTCTTGTACATGCCGTTTGTCAACAGAAATCTCAGCAGAGCGCGGGCACACGGGCAACATTTCGTGTGTCCCGCGACTCGAGTAGCTCAGCCTAGGACACTCCTATGACACATCCCCTCCCATACGGTTGACCAAGAAGGCGAATGTAGACCAAAAGCAAGCCAACTTCATAGCGAAAGCCAACGTCAGCCAACAGTGTCGTTGGTGTTGCTGATAAACTTTATTGACACTCCAAAAACCCCAAAGTCCGGGGTTCTTGAAGAAAAAATGAGCAATACAGACCAAAGGACCTGACGAACGTGAGCCACCAAAGCTCGCCACCAGGCCGCCCGGTCGGTTTCCTCCGGCGGCGCGAGTCATTCTTGGAGACAAGCGCGAGGGAGTGAAAAAGATTTAAGTTCAGTTGAAAGTGATTGTTGCGATCTAATACAGTCCCAAAGAGCATGCGGCATATTGGAAAGCCAGAACCTATAGAGGAGCACCGTGCATGGCTTCGACGGCCTTCTGATCGATGCAGTAGGTGTGGGGTCGGACGGCTGTCCGTTTGCGCTTGCCAGATAAGACAAGCATCTGCCCGAGCTAACAGGTGGGAGGGAGGAGGAAGTGTCTCGTTATCCTTGAATAACTGTTGACGAGCTTGTGGCGCCTGCATGGGCGGGTGGAAAAGGGTTGGACAGGGAGTCTCCAAGTCTTTCGGTTGGGACGGAGCACGGGAGAGCTGATGGGCCAGCCCGGAGCGCCTGTGTGACCAGGAACCCAGTCCAGCACGTAGCACGATGATGTAACCTACATGTCTCTCTCCGTGCGTCCATAACCGGCACGGTCCGGCAGTCTGTCACGTGACCCCTTAGTGTTAACAGATAAGAGGACACGTAAAGTAGCTGCAAGGTCCTTGACTCGAAAAGTGTCAGTTATTTGCGAAGGGGAGCTGATGGGACTCCTGATGCCCCGCGGGGATCAAATTCTTGGGTCAAAACGTAACCCGCCCCACTCTTCGTCATGGGCTGAGCGATCAGTCAGGTGCTTTCTGTCGACAGAGTTCAAGTCTTCATTAAGCATGTACTGCGAGGGAAGTCTAGATCGCAGAGTTGCAGATGCTCCGCGTACCATTCGCACTCACAGACTGGCATTTCTCTCCCTATGGTGTGCGCACAGACTACTCGGTGGAGCGCGAGCATGGCGGCCTACGGCAGATTGCGGGCTACGGCGTGACGGTGACCCGTGGCGCGGCCAGCGCGCAGATGTTCACCTACTCGACGCTGCTGCTGACCATGTGCCGCAACAGCATCACCTTCCTGCGGGACACCTTCCTGCACCGATACGTGCCCTTCGACTCGGCCATCCCCATGCACCTGTACATCGCCATCTGGGCCGGCATCTTCTCCGGTCAGTCGCCGCCGGGGCTGCTGGGCGGCGGTTCCTATGTACCAAGCCACGTGCTCCAACTCGGAGGCACTGAACTTGCCGTGCCCTTAGCGTACACTTGCCATGGAACCTCAACAGAGTACGACGAGCCCATACTCGCTTAATGGAGCGTCACTGAAGGGAGCTGCAAACATTATCAAATTACCCCAGCAGATGAGAGCCTAGAAAGCGCAGACTATGTTCTGAGTTTTGTAGACCGATTTGATCGCACTTTAACGAGGAAATTGCGTTTGGAAAGGCCGTTTTTCCTCGCACCGTCGTCTCTGCCGATTCGCTGACGTCGGCTATGGCACTGCACGGACAAATCGGATGGGCTGAATTTAGCGGACGGCTAGCATGCTGAAACTGTACAACCTGTGCGTCAGCAGAAAACGGATAATAACGGAGAAATTGGCGAAAATAAAAGCTCGTAAATCTTAGCACAAAAAAACGCTGAAAACTAGTTTGACATTGGTGTATTGTGCGAGTTGTGCATGGCGTTTTCTCGCCTCCCACCCACAACAGATAAACTGCAAGGATCTACATAACCGCCAAACTGTCAAATCTTGCACTGCGTGGGTTAAAGTGTACAATGTGACAAATAAGGCTTGAATGAATTAAATTCTGTGTTTCCCTGAGAATGTAAGCTGAATCATTGGACTTCATTATGAGTAGAAAGGGTGTCCGTCCTATGCTCCTGCTAAATGCCTGCAGCGAGATATTTTAGAAGACGAGAGCGTTTGGCTACTCTTTGTTCACTTGTTTTTTTTGCCTACCGGTTTACGTAGCTCTGTAGAATATAGACACTACAGATGGAATAACCTCATCCTATTTTTACTCCTTGTCCATCCGCTGTTCGTGGGCAGTGTTGGAGTATGGCCAGAGTGAAATAAACGCCTTCAGGGGAGGACACAGAGTAACTCTCATTATATTTTCGCTTTCTTCTCGTTCTTGGTTTCCAGTGATCCACAGCGTGGGACATGCCCTCAACTTCTACCACATTTCTACGCAGACAGCAGACGACCTGACCTGCCTCTTCCGGGAGTACTACCACGCGTAAGTCTCGTGTAGTAGCCATGCAGACGTAATGCCTCCCCCGTTCATCGTCGTCTTATTCTCTCCATTGCCTTTTACTGCACCGTTTCTCGCTCAATACCGCCTGTTTGTGACAGAGTTGTAGCTTGCCTGTACACTAAAGCTTGGTACGAAAAGACGGGAAGCGCATATTCGGCATTACTCAGCAGCGCTGTGCTCTGCACGGTCGGAACGCGTCTGAAAGCACCAAATAGAACGCACAAGAGACCCGCGTGTTATGTATGCTTCTTGCGGGGCATCTTTAAGGCCTCGTGTTCGGCGTAGTTGTTTATCGACACTCCCGAGTCCCTTGGCCTCTATCATTTATCGGTTTCTACTTCTGCCGTGGAGAATGTGCGATGTGTTCGCGTTTACGAACATTTTCTGAAGAATTGGTTGCAAATGCCAAGTCAGTCGACAGAGACTGATGCAACACTCAACTTGCTTTCAGGACGGACGAGTTGCCCAAGTTCCACTACTGGTGCTTCGCGACCATGACAGGTAGGTCATGTACTCAGTTGCACGACAACGCGGAGCAGTGCATGAATGCTGCGAAGTACGCTTGCATTCGGGGGATTACTACGTTTGTGCCTTGGTACCCAATCGGTACCACTCTTGAACCAGCGCGCGGTTCCACGCAGGGCTGACAGGCGTGTTCCTGCTGATGCTTCTGTCGGTGATGTACGTGTTCGCGACGCCGTTTGCCCGGCGCCACGTGTTCAACGCCTTCTGGAACACGCACAACTTGTACCCGGCCTTCTACATCCTCATGGTGCTGCACGGCCTCGGGCGCCTGGTGCAGCCGCCCATCTTCTACTACTTCTTCCTCGGGCCTCTGGTGCTGTACGTGCTCGACCGACTGGTCTCGCTGAGCCGCAAGAAGGTCGAGATATCCGTCATCCGCGCCGAACACCTGCCTTCGGGTCAGTGCCGCCGCTGGTCTTCTCTGCGTGTTTGCAGCTAACCCAGCTGCAAACGACGTACTGTCTCCCGTGGTATTCAAAGTAGTTATTCCCTATCCTGCAGTCATCTGAGCTCAGCAAACGTGCTGTTTGTGCTGCGGTGAATCCCTTGTTAACGGCCACAAAGAGGCGATAGCGGACAGGGTTAACATCATGGACTGCATTTATTGCACGTGCTACCAAGATGCCGTAGACAGACTAATAATTAGGCCAAACAATATCGGGACAGACGTTGATACATTACACAGCACTGCAGGTGCCAAGATGGTGCCACTCACAAGAAATGCCGAGGCGAGGGGGCGGTACCGCGTGCGAACGCGATCGCGACTCAGCCAGCGCCCGCGGCACCGAATGGGGAGCCCTAGATGTTCGCGCACAGCGCGTGTCCATAGTTAAAAGGGCCCTTAATGTGCTATGATTCCCCGGCAGACTTCCCGACAACAGCCCTGATCATATAGTGCCAGAACTGTCTTCGGGCGAGGGCCGTCTCTCGCCAAACCAAACTTGTCGGGGACAGGACGCGCTCCCGTGGTCGCGCGTTGCGTAACAGCGTACGGGGTTGAGGGGGAGGGGGGTACCTGTAAGGACATCTGCGCTTGCAGCCATACCCACATACGCGCTCATGGCACATGCCCGTACTCACAGGACATCGCGACTTCGAAGCATTTAACTAGCAACAGGTCACACAAAGGTCCGGAAATGGTGGGAGAAAGTGGCCTATTTGCTTGAGGAACATCACCTTTCGCTTGACATTCTGTCCTTTTTTACGCATTTTACACGCCCACGTAAAACGGTAGATTTGCGTCAGTCTTTATGTCTCGTGCTCTCCAATTGCAATAATAATAACGGGGGGGGGCGGTTGCGGGTGCAGACGTAACGATGCTGCTGATGAAGCGGCCCACGAGCTTCGAGTACCGCAGCGGCCAGTGGGTGCGCATCGCCAGCCTGGGCCTGAACGGCTCCGAGTACCACCCGTTCACGCTCTCCTCGGCGCCGCACGAGGACAACCTGAGCGTGCACATCCGGGCACTCGGGCCGTGGACCATCAACCTGCGCAAGATCTACGACCCCAGCAACCTGCAGGACAGGGCCTACCCGAAGGTAATTAAGACGGCGGGTCGCATTTTTATGCTGGAGCTACTTTCGAGTGCGCGGGTTCCGTCACGGCTGTCCTTTTTTTTTATTTTTGTAGCGGCGGAAAAACGAAAGCCTTCTGTGTGCAGAGATTTCTGCGTCCATTTAAGTTCCGCAGGTGATCTAAATAGATCCTTAGCCTTTCACTACGGCACGCCTGACAGCCTTCGGCACGTAAAAATACGAAAAAAAAAAAAAAAAAGATGGAGCCTTTTTTGTCGGCGGCAAACTCCGACAGGCTGCCTGGGGACAGTACTTCAGAAGCAGTTTTAAGAGCGATCATCTCTTAATACATCATTTCAATGTGTTGACACGTGCCATCGTCTTGGAGCGGGGCGTTACGGTTGTTCGCAGGACACCGTCGCTGCACATAAACGTCGCGACTCTCATCCTGAGCGGCGCGTCTTCAAGGTCACTGAAAGACTGGAGCTAAGTGCATTGGGAGAAGTCGGTCATATTTTCACATATACACTTCAGTAATTAAGGGAGTTTTGAACAAAACTCAGAAAAATTTTGGTTGTAAGGGAGTAAGTTTACTGCCGACGCGTGTGCAAAATGTTGTTCCCCTGCATTGGGCAATATAAATGTTATCTTTGTAAATGTTTCTTATTTACAGCTTTTTATAAGCCTTTCTTGGGTAGACATAGGAAGAAGACCGTTTGACTCAATCCAATTTACTTCAGTCAGCCAGCCAATATGGATGTCTTGTAGCTCTCAGCAAACCCCTATTTACACCAAACAGTTTTCTATAATTCCAAACAATGCACGCGCAAGTGACGCAAAACACGATTTTTCGTGTTTGAGCTTTTTTAATTTCTTCGAGATGTAGTAGATGTTGAAAACGTTTACTATCATTCGAGACCAAAGAACTTGTCCTTTCCAATGATACATTAGCGATGTATAGGGTGTAAACTGCAAGATGCAGCGACCGCAGAAATGTACTGCTGTCCAAATTAAGTCGACACAACCTGCTCATCATCAGTTAAACGAATGATATCTTGCGGCGGTTAGCATTTACGTGATCAAGGAGACGTATGCTCTTCCTCTCGGGAGCCAGAGATCTGTTCGGAATGTTTCGTTCGTTCTAATTTCAACCGTTACTGCACGGGACGCTGTAATCAGTGAGATGATTAACGCCTTGGTCTAGTCCTAGTGTCTACCGGGCTAAAGCACAGTCAGCATCTCAGCTCCGTGGTATGTTAGGTTAAGACTTGCAGGCAAACGAACGAGCGAACGAGTTATTGCTCGTAGATGTAGAATAGCAGCGAAGTTACCCTTATGTGGTCAGACGTGACGGAACTTTAGTGTTACTAGCGGTGCGAGCGCCCATCCTGTTCCGGCCTCGCGGACTCCGCGCAGATCTACCTGGACGGGCCGTTCGGCGGCGGCCACCAGGACTGGTTCCGCTTCGAGGTGTCCGTACTGGTGGGCGGCGGCATCGGGGTGACGCCGTTCGCCTCCATCCTCAAGGACATCGCGCACAGGGCCTCGACGCGCGGCCGCGTGGCCTGCAAGAAGGTCTACTTCATCTGGGTCACGCGCACGCAGAAGCACTTCGAGTGGATGACCGACATCATCCGCCAGGTCGAGGAGAGCGACGGACGGGGCCTGGTCAGCGTGCACATATTCATCACGCAGTTCTACCACAAGTTCGACCTCAGGACCACCATGCTGGTGAGTGCGGTGCCCTTCCCTTCGGCGGCTCCACGGCTGCAGCCGCTGTGCGTACAGCCTCTCCCGATACCACCGGTGGCCGCAGGGGAGCAGATACTCGAGATAGAAGCTGCTCGATAGGGGGATGATGATGATGATTGAGGGGCATGCCCTACGGCAGATTTAACACTACCCGCTGCGTTTTGCCTGAATCGTTTCCAGCCAGATGTCTTTTCCAAAAGAGCAAACGAACGTTCTTGACGGGTTGAGAACTCGCCTGTAAACAACGGTCTCGACTTTCCTTGGTGCCGCGTCTCGGACTGTATTTGTCATCCCGTTTCATTATGAACTATGCCTGAAAACGTGTCTGATGATAAGGTTCAAGCGAGTAGTTTTTCCGAACATCCGCGCGCGCGCACTGGTGTCCAACACAGACCGCGTCTCCGGGCTCGTAAAACACCAACCGCCTGTGCTGATTACAGCGAGCTGCGTCGGCGCACTGCTGACGTTGGATCCGCTGCCGTGCTAGCTGGCGTGCTTCCTCCGATTTTTGCGCGAAATTATCAACGTCAATGTTCTCTTCGTCTTCATGAACTGGTAGCATGGAATCTAAGGTAGTAGTAATGGTGCGGCCGTAAACCAATTGGAAAGGAGTAATTGCTGTGGTCTCCTGAACTGCCGTGTTGTAGGCGATCGTGGCATATGGCAAAATTTCGTCCCAGATTTTGTGCTCGACGTCGACATACATTGAAAGCATGTCGGCGAGGGTCCTGTTTAGTCTCTCTGTCAAGCCGTTGGTCTGCTGATGGTACGCAGAAGTCCGCCTGTGGGTGGTGTGCGTGAGCATCATAACGGACTGCATGAGGTCCATTGTGAAAGCTGTACCTCTGTCTGTTATGACGAACTGTAGTGCCCCACGCCGCAAAATGACGTTGTGCATAAAAAACTGTGCTACCTCAGCTGAGGTTGCTCGTAAGACAGCCGCTGTCTCCGCATACCGTGTGAGGTAGTCAGTCGTGACCACGATCCATCGATTACCCTTTGTCGACTTTGGAAATAGCCCCAGCAGGTCCATGCCGACTTGTTGAAAAGGCGCATTAGGTGACTTTATCGGTTTAAGTAGTCCTGGCGGTTTCAGAGGTGGAGTCTTCCTTCTCTGGCAGTCGCGGCAGGTCTTTACATAGTGCTGAACTGTGTGCAACAATTTGGGCCAGTAGTACTGCTGACGAATCCTCGCTAATGTACGGCTAACACCCAGATGCCCCGCCGAAGTTTCGTCGTGATAGGCGTACAAACTTGCGGGCCGCATGGCTGTATATGACCAATAGGAACGAGTCCTTCGTATTCCCAAAATTCCGTTTGTAGAGCACGCCGTTTTGAAGGCTGAACGACGAGATGTTCCGGGTAAAGGCACGTGGAACACGCACATCGAAGCCTTCTAAATGCTGTATAAGCAGAAGCAGTTCCGGGTCGGCGCGTTGGAGTTGGGCCATTTGGGAGTCGGTGCCCCAAGTACAGGAAAGTCGTCGTCGGCTTCTGAGCTCGCTGAATCGATGGGCGCCCGGGATAAGCAATCAGCGTCACTGTGCCTACGTCCCGACTTGTACACTACTGTCATGTCATAGTCTTGCAACCGGAGGCTCCATCGAGCAAGTCGTCGATATGGGTCCTTGAGATGGGTGCCACGGCCCATCGATTCAGTGACAGCTTATAGGAAGGAGCTCTACAGTGATGAACATCAATGCCGTCAGTCCCACTATAGCACGAAACCAGATGCGCGTGTTCTGGCGCATGGAAGTGAAAGAAGAGGAAACTCGTGTGTGTGTGTGCTGTGCTGTGTTTTAAGCCTAATTCTGGCATTAAACTAATTGCTTACGCGTAGCGAACCTCAACATTACGCTACAATATATATAAGGGCATAACATCCGTTAGATCGAACAAAGCCATGCTTTGTAGACGTCACATTTTATGTGCATCAATGCAGCGTGTCACAAACTCTGAGCCTACCAATGCTCAGCAAGAGCTTTCCATTATATTATTAGGACCAAATGCTGCCTGGTCCGGTCATAACGTCGCCGGATACCACGGGAGGCTGTGTACGAGATAGGTTCAGCCATGCTAGGTGAGGTTCCCTGGGACACAAAACAGCATTTCCTCACCAGAGAAGTTTTGGCAACCCTGACAGAGTAAATTTGCTAAAAAACCTCCCATTGACTATGCAATCACACTATCGGCCTTCAGGTACTCGACAGGCGTGGCTGGGGATATTGGATATTTAGGAGAGGATTTCGTCGTGCAGTCGACTGAACGAGGCTTGTGATGATATATATATATATATATATATATATATATATATATATATATATATATATATATATATATATATATATATATATATATATATATATATATATATATATATATATATATATATATATATATATATATATATCAAGGTTGCAGTCGTCATTGCCACCGCTATTCGGCTGTTTCCGAGATATTTAGTAGTGCCGAATGACGTGTGTTTGTCCTGTTTCTTTAATACAGTGCTAAATAGGTGAAAATATAAGTCGAGCAAAAATCCGCCGTTTTTCCGGGAGCGGGAGTCGAACATATATATATATATATATGATGGCCAAGCTCTCCTTTTCAGTAACTGAATAGTTTGACTCGGCTTTCGTAAAGGTGCGGCTTGCGTACGCTACGAGGTACTCGTCAAAACCGGACTTCCGTTGGGCAAGCGTGGCACCGAGACCAATCCCACTAGCATTCGTGTGGATATCCGTTGGCGCAGACGGGTCGAAATTTCGCAATATAGGCGGGGATGTGAGAAGCCGACGAAGGGTCGCAAACGCCTCGTCGCACTACAGCGACGACGCAGAAGGATCGCTGTTACTGTTCAGGAGCTTTGTTAAAGGTGTAATGATGGGACTAAAGTTGCGAACAAAGCGTCGGAAGTAGGAGCGCAAGCCGATAAAGCTTCGAAGTGCCTTCATCGTGGTTGGCTTCAGAAACTAAGCAACCGCTCGAAGCTTGGTTGCGTCCGAAAGAACCCCGTCCCTATAGATACGATGTGGCCCAGGATGGTGAGCTGGCGTCCCGCGAAATGACACTTTTTATGTTCAGCTGTAGTCCGGCGTCGCTATGGCAGATCAAAACTTGCTCTAAACAAATAAGGTGCGTCTGGAAATCCGGCGAGAAAACGACGACATCATAGAGATAGCAAAGGCACGTCTTCCACTTTAGTCCCGTTAAAACACTCTCCATCATGCGTTCGGATGTGGCAGGGGCGTTGCAAAGCCCGAAAAGCATAACATTAAATTGTTAAAGGCCATCCGAAGAACGAACGCCGTTTTTTTCCAGTCAGACTCTAATTGGAACCTGCCAGTACCTGGAACGCATATCAAGTGATGAGGACATACCCTCACGGGTAGATTGGACATCTTTTCCGTATGGCTGATGCCTGCTCACGGTACATACCCTGATGGTCTCATGTGTCCATTATTCTCGTTTCGAAATGTAGCCTGCTGTGTCCTTATACACAGTGAATTCGCAGAGCAGTAGATCACGAGCCGGCGAGTGGAATTTTCAACTACTTCGCAAGTAAGGTGTTGCGGCCACGTTGCTATTTCGCATTACAGCACTGCCTGTTCTCTAAAGTGCTGCGCTGATGGATTTTGGGGAAACATAACTAACAGTGCTGAATTCGAACTGAATTGGAAAGTGAATTCGAAAGTGCTGAATTCGAACTTGAGGTTCACAGTTGTATGTTTCTTCCTTCGTCGCAGAAAATGAGTTTCACGTCACCAAATATTTTCTAATTCTTTGTTTCTATATTTTCTAATGCTTCGACAGCTTTATTTGTGCTGACGCACTATAGCACGAAAATAAGTCGCGGCTTCGGGACGGCAACATGTTCCTCAGTTCGATCTGACACAATTTCTGCCTTTTTACAGCGAAGCTGTTAGCCTATAGTTGGTCAGAAAATTTCGTGGCATGAACAAAAAATTCATGCAGGACCCAGCGGTTCTCGCCTAAGACCCCGGTCCATGCGTCAGGTTAATCAGGCATACAGCTTAGAGCTGAGTTTTCGTTAAAAAAATACGAAACAAGCGTGGAAACCGCAATATGGATCATAAGGCACCTGTGAACAAAAAGACCCCCCCCCCCCCCTTCCCCCACCACCGCCATGTGTTCTGGCAAAGAGTATGTGTTCGAAGGCTAGGCAGGCCTAGTGCCCCAAAATAGAGCAGTTCTTGACCAAGACCCGAGCTCATGCGTCGAAAAACATTTCATACGCTCCCCCATCAGAATTTGTATAAATGCTGATGGGGGAGGGTATGACACGATTACATAGTCTTTTACAAAAGCTTCGCTGGACATCCACCTTCGCAGGGAGGGATTACGACCGTTTTTTTCTTCTCTTTTCAACAGTTATGATTATCGCTGTCACAACGCAAATAAAAAAAAGAAAGAAAACTAAAAACAAGCGTTACGTGCAAGTTTGGGCGACATATGTGCGCTCCACTAGTGCGCTGAATCCTTTTTTTATTTCCCTCCCTGTTTCAGTACATATGCGAGCGGCATTTCCAGAGGATATCGAACCGTAGCCTCTTCACGGGGCTGCGGGCGATTACGCACTTCGGGAGGCCGGACTTCCTGGGCTTCCTCGACTCACTGCAACTGGAGCACCCTACGGTACGCATGCGCACACACGGGCTCCCCCGGTTATATATATGTATATATATGCTCCGCTTGAGAGTTCAACTGTCATAAAGTGGTATACCCGCGCCACGTAGTACCGACGTATTTATGGCGATTTAATGTTGACGACCTATTGCGCACGCTTACAACTTTTCTATTTGCTTTCTAGCCGCTTTCCATACGCAGTTGACCGATAACTCCAGCCGTCAGCTTTAGCAGATCGTCTTTATAAGCTGGTTGGGTGTGACTGGAATGCACCGTATTTCGCACTTTATTTGATGAATGCGACTTTATTTGGAAATAGGCCTGAGGCCCTGCGGGGTTATTGGAAGACGAGGAAAAAGGAGGCGTAAATATTAAGTAAAGTCTCATGAGGCCCATTAAACACTTTGTGTTGTTCGTTTGCAGACCCTACTAAGACTTCAAAAAAAAAAAAAAAGGCTTCCCCAGGCTTCTGCAGTTGCTTACTTTTTCACTTGACGCTTATCGGCGATACATTTGTGTTGCGTTCCCAGGCGTGGCTCGCTTTCCCATGTTCAGAGAAACCCAAACTCGAGTGACGATTGCAACATAAGACTGTACAGAAGATATAAGCGCCATTTCCGATGATTGACGCGTGTGCCAGTTCTCCGAGAGAGAACAAAGATGACTCGAGCTGTGGGCTTTCTCTCCCCCCACTGAACAGGTGACGCGCTTCGGCGTGTTCAGCTGCGGTCCGTTCCCCATGACGCGCAGCGTGCAGTCCGCCTGTGACGAGCTGAACCGAAAAGAGGGAGCCATTTTCGACCACCACTACGAGAACTTTTAGGCGGAGGAGGTCGTGCATAAGCTGGCTCACCATGGCGCGACATACGCGCCATGACAGTGACTGGGCTGAGCTTTCGGGCTTCCTAGAATTTTGTGATTGAAAAATAAATGTGTACACTTTGTGAGCGTTCTCTGCCACACTGCCAGCGGTGTTTATTGTGCTGTTCTTCCTCAGTGATGTACAATACTCGCGCTTCGTCTTCATCTGTACATACTCATCAGCCCCAACTCACGGGGCAGTGTTTCTTCGTCCTCCCTGTACATTATCATCATCGTCACGTGTTGGGCGTTCCCTCGGATAGAGCGTTGCAGTAAACGTCGCTCCGAACCTCGGTATTGTAAGACTGATTAGCGCGCAATTTCCCTTTTTTTTGCTACCCAGCACACAAGTAATATCAAAAAAGCACTTAACTTTTCTCTTAAGCAGAGCCATCGGATGAGGTGTACGGTGACCAAGCTCATTTTGGTCTGTGGTAACGGGCGGGTTAACGCATTGCGAATAGTATAATAAGGAAATGACACTGCTCAAGTAGACAGCACAAAACGAAAAAACCCGCCGCGGTGGCTCAGTGTCCAAGGCGTTGCGGGGCTGAGCCCGTGTATAGGCGGGTTCAATTCCCTCACGCGGCAGCCGCTTTACTGATGGAGGCGAAAAGCGAAAACGCCTGTGTTCGAGATTTCGGCGCACAGTAAATATCCCCAGGTGAGCATTCCACTACAGCGCGCCTCATAACCGGCGTAGTTTCCGCGCGTTAACCCCTCAATCAATCAATCAATCAATCAATCAATCAATCAATCAATCAATCAATCAATCAATCAATCAATCAATCAATCAATCAATCAATCAATCAATCAATCAATCAAAAACTATGATGAAGACGCCATGAAAGAAGACTTGCGCCAGCTCTGTTTTTGCTACCTGTGTCTTCGACCCTTTGCGCTGTGCATGTCAACTGTGAACTATGATTAACTCATCCGTCTGTCGGTTCTAATTTTGTGCTACTTGATAACGAAATACGAATGCGTGAAAAATCAGCTAGAGAGAGAGAGAAACAACATTTATTTGTCCAACATGGTTTTGAAGCAAAGGAGGCGGAGCCTCTTCACTCCCTCAGACGGCGGCCAGAAGTCCTTGGTCTCCGGCGGCATCTTCGGCCATTTGGACAACCCGGATCTGTACGTCCGGATCGGAGCTGCGCAGAACGGTCTCCCACTGCTCCACGGTCTTAATTAATAGCAAAGCCCCTAACGAATTCTTCTTCTGGGGACATCCCCAAATAATATGGCGCAGGTCTTCTCTGCCCGCACATAGCTTACATTCGCTCGTGTAGAGCCCCGGGTAACAATGGCTGTACATGACCGGATTGGAGAATGTATTTGTCTGTAAGAGGCGCCATGCTACAGACTGCCATTTGTTGAGAGTACAGTGAGGGGGAGGATACTTAACCCGTTCCAATCTGTAATGATTAATTATGTCTTTGTACGAGACCATGCGGTCCCTCCCCATCCCAGCGCGCGAGAAGTGCTCAGGTGTTTCCTCGTCGTGATCGGCTCGGTTAGCCAAACCTCGAGCCGCGTCATGAGCGTTCTCGTCACCGGGAGGAGAAGAGTGTGCCGGCGTCCACACAATTTGGACCTGTCTCCGGTCTTTGAAGCCGACCAGAATTCTCAGTGCCTCGGACGAGATCCGCCCCTTTGCGAAATTCGGAATTGCAGTTTTAAGAGTCGCCGACAATAAATTTGGCTTTCGTGGAGGCCATCGCCATCGCAATGGCCGCCTCTTCTGCCGCATCCGGCGACGACGTCAGTATCGTGCCGCTAGTTACGGAATTGCCGTTGCAATCGATAGCTACCACGGACATGGCTAGAGCCCAAAGATATATTGAGCACTGTGGTGGCGAGTTGAGATATGGCACTGGCATTCCTGCAGTGAAATAACACCTTTTGTCGATAATCGCCGCGTGCGAATAAAACCGAGGAACGCGTACCCAGCCCCTTGTACACGATTGGGCTGTGCTAAGCAGAGAAAACGTTCACTGGCAGATACAAAATCAGAATTCCCTTCGTCAAATTACGACGATGTTGAAACGCGAAGATTTCTTGCGTGTGAAATCGAATGGCGAAGTGCCAAAGTCAAAGCCGCTGCAATCAAAGTCAAAGCGTCAACTATTAAAGGGCACACTGCCTGCGAGTCAAAGTGTAAACTCAGACGACAGCAAACGAATCCCTCGTAAGAAAGCTGAGAACCCCCAACCCCTTCGTCTTCGTCTAAAACCCGAACTGCTGAAGCCCTAAACCGAAATCCACTTTAACTCGGTCAATGTCCAAAGACGACCCCGCGCCACTAAACCAACGGAAGTTTTGAGCGGCCCGCATGCGATGGTGGCGCAAATCGGATAAACGTCGGCTTTATAACGCCAGGGACGCTCGCTCGATTCTGGCCACGGGAAGCATTTGTGCGGTCTCATCATCATCGCCATCACCATGCGCCCTCTCATTGTGCAACGATGAATTTCCAGCTGCGTTTTTTGGTTGCGATGGCGCAAGCAGTGAAACCAAGAAAACTTCGCTGTAGAAGACATATCGCGGGGCTTATGGTTTCATTGATCTCAACAAGAATGTGGGTGTGCCGCCTGTCCTTACGGATAGGCGATAGGTTTCTTATCCCTGAAGAATAAATATTTATTTGCAGCTCCACTTTGAAGTTGCCTAGAAGTTGCCATTCTTGTTTCCGCTTTCGCGATAGTCACTGAATAACTTTGTTGAAAACGCCCAAAGACATTCTCACGCGTAAAAGCTAATAATACAAAGTTGGACTTGAAAATACAGGAATTCAAGAACACCTGAAGGCTCTGGAGCACACATGCGTGTGTATGCGTATACGTGTACGTGCGTGCGTGTGCGTGTGCAGAGAGAGGCAGTGCTTATTAAAACTGAAAATATTTACAAGGCAAAGTTTTGCCTCTCGACAGAGGGCACAGGTCTCGCCGGGGGAGAAAAGAGGATTGAAGAAGAAAAAGAGAAGAAAAAAAAAGGCAGTAAAAGGGCAAAGGAAAATTAAATATGATAACAGGCTACTAAAAGGCTATGTACAGACTATATACATACACACGCAGGTTATATATAGACTATTTACATACACACGCACTCACACATGCGTGTGCGTATGAGAGAGAGAGAGAGAGAGAGAGAGAGAGAGAGAGAGAGAGAGAGAGAGAGAGAGAGAGAGAGAGAGAGAGAGAGAGAGAGAGAGAGAGAGAGAGAGAGAGAGAGAGAGAGAGAGAGAGAGAGAGAGAGAGAGATTCCGCCCGTCCGTCCGGAGGAAAAGATGTTTATGCAACAAAGCGAAGATAGAAAACTTATTTGAGCTGACGACTTTGGTTGGCTGTGCAAAACAAACCCGCCAAAACAATTGGAGGTCCTCAGTCATGATCCCCGACCCGCAGGGTGCCCCTCCTGCGGAAACGCTGCCGCCCTTCCGCACTGTGTATGGCTTTGCCTGTATAGCCCATCCTCGCCCAGCCACCTCTGCCAACGCAACATCCGAAGTCTGGACGGAGCAGCTCACCTGCACATCGGCACCTGATTAGTTACGACTGGTCGACCGCGCAGAACTGACGGCTGTCGTCTTTCGAACCCTGGACTGAGGGCCCACCCGGACTTCGCTCGCTATCCCCCATTTTTCACTTAAAATACCACAACCACCACTCGGAGGCGGGTTTGCTTTTAGAACAGTGAATGATTACGAGCAGGCAGATGAAGCTAGAGGAAAACGTTTACTCTTTTATCGCAATTTTCGAAATCTTATGCTCGCTCGTGCACCGTAAATTCCTTTGTGTATGCACCGCCAAAGGGGTCGTACAGATTCAAGAAAAAACTGCCTGCCTTCTCACTTCCTCCTGCCTCGGAGCAGTTCGTTTCAGTGCGGAAGCACGAGAAATTCAGCACTACTTGCCAGTGGTAGGTACTTCAAATCATCTACCGGTGGTAGCTGTGCGGAATAAGTTGAATAACTAATGCGAGAGCATTAGTTACTCGGCAGATAAAAATTCCGGCGTCCCTGGCACACACACGGCACACAAAATGGCCGACGGCTCAGGAAATATTAAAGATACGGGTTAATTGACTGAGTGGAAAAGAAAGTTGTGTAAATTTGGAATGGATAAGCTTCTAGCCAGAGACGTCCGGATTGCAACATCAGCACGAATACCCAACGACACCACCAATAAATGTTTGCCTGGTGAATACATTGAGACATGGGCTGAGACTTACGTGAGTAATTTGTACATGATAATTACAGAAGTGCCTGTCACTGCAGTAGCAAGGAACATCCCCGTTAAATGTCATTTTTTCTTGGCGATGCATACGTGGGTATGTTCCCAAGCATGTAATCAAAAAAAAAAAGAAGGAAGAGACGCAAAAAGCTTCCAGATTTTTCTAATTTTCTTTGTATCATTCTAATTTTCTAATTCTCTTTGAATCTCATTCGAATTAATGACTGATGTTTGGCCGATCCCCTGATTGGGTATGCGCCAATAATATCAAGGAACAACAACAACAACAACAACAAAATTGAGTTAGTAAAGATTCACATATTTTCTGCACCTACGTTTGACTATCGCAATGCGGTGGTGGGCATTGACTTTGACAACATTTTCCCCTCAAATGCCACATACTTGTCGGAGAGGACGATATCTGGCCTTTTAGCAAACCACCTAGAACGGTTTCCGACACATGTAGTTGTAACCACGGATGCTTCAGTTCAGGACAAAAAGCTGGTGTAGGTATCTTTCCACCAGCGCTTGACTGGGCATTTCCTGCACGTATTCCGAATTTTACGTCAATATATTCGGTACAATTTCTAGAAATCGCGTTCGCTCTTCCAAAACTCAGCGAAGAGCATTCCCACGTGATCATTGTGACGGATTCTTTTACGCCTTGTCGTAGCTCGCTCGGTGGACACAAGTAGAGCCCCACGGCGTACCGCCGTAGCGGAGTCCTGTCGTAGCGGCGTCCCACAGAGGCTTCGAAAACCAAGCGGTTTATATAGTCATAACCGTTCGAAACTCGTGAACCGCTGGCGCTTGTCATACATGTCCCCGTTGTTTAGGGCAAAGGAAACTGCAGGTACATTTGGTGCAGAACATACGTAATACTCCACCGCCAGCGCCCGCCTTCGTTTAGTTAGGAATGCTCATTGGGTTGATTTTTACGGTAGTAAGCGAAAAAAAGTTCAGTGCAACACCGTCACGTGCGGGAGGAAAAGCAACCGCAAAAAGAACAGAACTCTCGCTGACAGTGCTGTTTCTGGCAGGGGGCGCGCGAGCACTGCGAAGACGGGAAATTTGAAATGCGTTGGACAAACATTCGTTGAATTCATCAGGAGAGGTGTGAGACAGGTCGGGGAAGCGCATGATGGGTGGTAGCAGTGAGGGGATAAGGGCGCCACAGCCCATTATGGCGAATCACTGCTCTGCACTTCCGACAGCTTTCACATTGAGTGGAACGGCTTTAATTTTTTAAAGTGCGAATGCACTTCTTAAGCGAGCCTGAAGCGTCCGCCGCCGTCCGCATAGCAACAGCTGCGGGTGCGCGCGCTCCTCGTCTTCCTTGGCAACTGGGGGAGATGGGCGCGCGCTGCCTGGCCGCTGACATGACACATACCCACGTGGGGGATTGGCCAGGAATCTCCTCGTCTTCCTTGGCAACGGGGGAAGATGGGCGCGCGCTGCCTGGCCGCTGACATGGCCCATGCCCACGTGGGGGATTGGCCGGGAATCTCCTCGTCTTCCTTGGCAACGGGGGGAGATGGGCGCGCGCTGCCTGGCCGCTGACATGGCACATACCCACGTGGGGGATTGGCCAGGAATCGGGCGTGAGAAGGGCTAATGCACCCGCCTAAAGGAGTACTGACACGAAATTTCAAAGCTGAGATCCGCTCTAGCAATCAAGTACAACGACAACACAAATAGGTGTCTGTGAATAAATGCATCTTTCTTTCTTTGTAGTTGTGTGTGTGTGTGTGATCTCTCTTTCGCGAACATTACCGAACCGCGCAAATTCAACTCGTGCATTCGCACTTTCACATTCTTCCCCTCGGGGAAATGCGGGGAATTTTTTTTTTGTCTGCTCCGCTTCGTCTTCTCCAACCATTACTCCACTTCGCCGATCGCTGCCGATGTTTATATCAGGGAAATCCGTCTGGGCTGGGTCCCAGGGCACAGCGGTATGGAACTTAACGAAACCGCCGATTACCTAGCAGGAGTAGCACTGAATGGTCCTCTGGTTGATACTGTGCTCCCGATAGCGTACGTTGTCGCAACTAGCTTTCGAAGGTCCAGTTCGCTGGACAGCTTCCCACCATGCAGTATCTCTGGCTCCCCTGACATTGAGCATCTCCGGTACTCTTGGAAGTGTGACTTTGCCGAGTCTCGACTGTGCGAGGTCACACTGACCAGCTTTCGCTACCTAACGCCCCATCTGAATTTTTATAAACACCGCGCACGCATAGCGCCATCGGCCATGTGCGGCTTCTGTCAAGAGGAGGAAACAATTGACCATTTTCTGTTGTCTTGCCGGAGGTTCTCGTCCCTCCGAAATCGTTACCTGGAGGTTCCCCTCCGGCCCCTGGGTCTCGCCTTGTCGGTGCCTAATTTATTGTCATTTGGGGCAGTGGGGCTTGGTTGGTGCAACGGGGATGTTTGTCACGCTCTTCAGTCTTTTATTGCCGAATCAGGTCGCTAACCTTGTTAGTCAATCGCATCAACCAAAATGTTTTGTAATCGTTTGTTAAAATACCCGTTGTTACAGCAGTATGAAATTTTCTTGTTTTTTAGGTACTCAAATTGGTAGCATCCCTTTACCGACTATTATCCCACTTCTATTTTTTCTTATTTTTAGTTCGTAAACAATGAGACCACAATCAGACTTGACCAGTCTCCCAGAGTGCGCACGTGCCATTCTTGTTATGTCTCCAACCAACCAACGAACCAACCAACCAACCAACCAACCAATGTTCGACAAATGGACACTAATTCTTCTGCAGTCGTTACATCAGAAGGGTTCTAAGGTGTCTTCGCAGTTTTCAGGCCGAAACTTTCGCAGTCTCAATAGCCAGCATTTCTAATGGGTAACAACGCTGATGCGATGACGTCATCAATAGAACTTCTGGTTAATGGCTTCGCGAACATTGCCGCTGCTTCACGCGTTCGTTGTTGTTCGGCTGGGTGGGTCCTTTGTTGACGTCCAGTAAACCTTTGAGCGCTTCCCAAGAAAATTTCACACCGTTTGGAAATACCAGACCCGTACTACGCTCCCTATTTCGCGGTCCCGTTATAAGTGTAACTAGATCTTATTTTAGATTCCCTTGCCGTACTTAATTACGCAACATTACGACAAAGCTTTCAACGCCCCCTCGCAGGCCTCATTTCAAACGCGCAGAAACAGGAACGCCGCAAGCAAAATGAAAAATAGTGCGCCTGAATGAAGATAAGACAGGATAAGAGACCCGGCATGGGACGCGGGCACGAGCTGTGCGGGCTTCCTATCTTTGCTGTAGATAAGCGCGTCCGGAGTGTGGCCCACGCGCGAGTGTCGGGCCGCGGCGTACTGCAGTTCCTGGAAGAGCGACCGTGTAGAAGCGTCTGCAGCGACTACGCCTCGAATGTTCGAAAGCCAGCAAATTATTTAGAAAACAACGTTCGCGCAACAAAGAGGATCGACCAACGAAAGCTACAGCACAACAGAGGTGAGTAAAGAATCCGACAATCCACAGCGCACTTCCCAATGCGTCGCAAATTGTTTTCGGGCTGCGTAGGCGGAAATGTTGTTCAACGTTCACTTCAAAGGCAGCCATACTGATACAGAGGCGCAAAGATTAGGCACCAGCTCGACAAAGCAGTTTAGTGGCACCTCCGCTATTTGTTAAAAGTGCAGCAATGCCGAAACGTCACCAAACTGCTTTCACTCCCGGGTTTGGAACGGCGTTCTGGAATGGTCGAATAATGTGTCACGGCCGCCGTATTTTTGTGCAAGCTAAAGGTGTATTAACGGTAACTTAATCCAGTCGTTGATTACCGCATTACAAGATGTCTCCGGCGCTCGAAGCAGCCGCCTAATGCTGGAGAGCACGATGCCTCAGCCCCCACAGGGCCACCGAGGCGTCTGTGCGGGCACCGAAGAGAAAAATGTATCTTTAAAACATCCACATTTGCAGAAATGTGGTTGAACCTATACGAGTGGCTGAAGAGCGGTTGCTCTACATCACAATTGCGAATCATTGGACATCTGGAATGACGTAAACTGAAATGAAACGGTTAGATCATGCGGAGTAAATGGAAACGCTAGATTTAATTACGGCCGTCCGCTCTGTCAATCTACCAGTTGCACCTGCGGTTGCCACTACCGTTACACATTGCATGAAACCCTGGATTTTTATTATTTTCGCACATAAGGCGTAATATGTTTGCTTCGGTGCTGCACTGACTCAGATACATGTGTGAAATATTGCGGCTTCGCTTTTTTTCCTTCTTTGTGCTATGCTTAGCATGTTTCTTAGGACAACGAAAGCAACACAATGTGTCGGATATTTGTTCGCCCCTCCCCCAACAACAAAATCAAACGACGATATTGTAAAAGAAAAATGTATGAGGCGCCTTGAATGGTTCACCAAGAGGCAAAATCTGTATTGGCCGTTGTGCAAGGAGTACTATCGTGATAAATTGAAATACGAACAACGGAGCCCGTGGCTTTCAGTACATGCCGCGCAGTCTGCCGATGGGCCGCGTTGAGCAGGGCGAACAAGTTACGAGAGTTCATGACCAACCTTGATATGGCAAGAACATAGTATTTCCAACTACGGTTGGGCGCTCAGCCGGAAATAAAAATTAAGGAATATAGCTGCGTGCAGCGTTTCCATCATCCCACCAACAAAGTTAGATAACGCTCGCGTGAGCGGACGCCGAACTACGGTGATTCCATATCAATGTTGGACACAAACTCAACTTCGCATACGTGGCCCATCGCCAGGCTGTGCGGCAGGTACTGAAAGTCACGCGCTCAGTTGTTCGTATTTCAATTTATCACGATAGCATTTGCCGTGAGTGGGGGGTTATTTCGTCCGTTTTAAGTAAAGCGAGATTTAAATGTACGCGGAAGTTGTCATTTTCAAATATGTAACAAAAATTGAATTAAATGCGCAGTTACACGTTACATTCATTTTTAATGTGCAGTCTGTCACGTGAACGGATGGTGGGGTGGTCTTTACCAGCTTGCAGCAACGGACACAGGGAAGCCGTTGGCGAGTTTGACATAACACATATTTAATGCACACACACAAAAAAACCCTCAGGCAAAGCAATCAATATTTAAACTACACACAAACGATAAACAATCAAACCTCTACAATCCCAAAATACAACTCACATACAAACCCCTAACTCAACAGCTCAATACACAATTCAAATCAAACCCCAAAAGACTCTACAATAAAGTTCTACACCTCCAGTCCAAATTCACTCATTACGTCAAGTCCTACTTCATCTTTTTCTCACTACAACTCCCTAGTTGTATCCTACGAATATGTCCCTAATGGACCGGCCTACCCCGCTGTCGTCGGCGCTGACGTGTCGCACCCGTTGCGTGGCCGCGACCCGGTGGTAGCCGTCCTCCTCTCGCTTCGGTGCCGGCGTTCGATGAGCGCGGTCACTCCTTGGACGGCGTGGGCTCCGCGCGTCCTGACGTTTCCTCTGCGGTTACTTCCTGGTATCCGCTCCCGCTGGATGTCCTTGATGCCGGCGTTCGATGCGCGCGGTCATCCCTTCGGCGGCGCGCTTGCTCGGTGGCTACCCCCTGGTAGCCGCTGCCGCTGGAGGTCTCAGGTAGGCTTGGCACGAACGTCGCCTTTCGGGGCCGTCGAGACGAACGTCGACGGAGCGTGGACGCTGGCCGCTGGTGCCCGACCGATGCAGCTGGGGCCACGAAAACACAGGTTCGTGGTGCACCTAGGATGACGGTGCCGATGCGAAGTCGGCCCGCTCCCGCCCAGGCTCGGATGGCGTGGTCGATGGCCTGGCCGCGTCCCCCTGGCTCGTTTCGTTGAAGCGTACGTGCTCCGGCCGCCTCCTGGTTTCTTCGGTTTCTTGCCTCCCCCTTCTCTTTGTGCGCCCCGCTTTTATACCCTCTGGGCTCTCCCGTGGCGCACTCCCATTGGCTTCTTGCTTCCTTCCTGTCCTTATATGGCCATCTCGCACTTGTCCCATGCGTGGCCTTCCCTGATTGGCCGACCAGTGTGCTGCCACCTTTGCCCATGATTCCTCGGTGCGTCGGCGCTGGCGCTTGCTGATTGGCGCGCTCCTGGCGCGCACTTCAAATGGCCGTTCCTTTGTTAGTTTCTTTCCTGTTTTTTGGGGGTTTGATGCGTCCCCCTCTCAGGGGGTGCCCTTGACACATGACAATTACCCCCCGCTTTGAAAGGGGATTAGAATGGGAGACTAAGAATTGGGCTGGCCTCTGGTCTTAGGGTTTTTAGTAAACGCCAAACAGCTTTCATACCCCGCACAAAACAGTGCATGCTATCATTGCTGTTACAGGGACCTAAAAAGTCTCATCAATTTCTCACACGCAGTAAGCTTCACTGGCACCGTCGAGAAGCGCAGAAAGGCAGATTCGACGCGTACAGAGTACTTCCGAACACCACAAGCGGTGCACAACGGGGACTTGAACCCTCCGCCCTTGCAGACGAACTTCTTAGTAAAGGCAACATCGAGGCGCACATTGTGTACTCTGCGGGCCTCCGGTGGACGTTGCGGCATGGTGAACGTGCATACAGGGTTTACAGCGCGGGGAGGAGGATCGCACTGTAAAGCGGAATTCCACCAGAATTCCATTGCTTTGCATGCGTCATACCAACTAACCAAATGGCGTGTGTGTGCTTCAGCAAAGGAAGTTGGGCAGTGGAGCACTCGATATAGCCCGCGCGAGTTACCTGATCCGAGATCACGTTGAGCGTTTCAGTGCCCTAACGAGCACGACAACAAACCACGTGTCCTTCCCGCAGTGCCCCAATCTGTATCACGTAATTTAATCACTGGGCTTTGAGGTTCTGGCCTGCCAAGAACGTGGTGCTGTTACAGTTCGCCGAAGGAATGAAATCGGTGCACCCATTACGACTGGCGCTGGGCGTTGCACGGTCCTGGCTGTGGGGATACTCGGCAAAGAATGCTACGCATTAAAAGTGCACCCCCGTGTTACCCCTGATTAAGACACGATGGTAGGCGCCATTTATGACGTGAATGGATCTTTTCCTCGAAGGATTTACAAATACAAACCTAGTACGAGTTAGACAGACCTACATCCAAAGTTGGGGCCATCGGATACTTACATGTGCAGTCACGGACAAATGAAACGCGAACATGAAAATAAGAACCAAACACAAATAGCGCGACCTCTTTCCATGCAAGTCAAAATGACGCGTGGCCTAATTACGAAAACCAAGTTGGGAAATGTGAGCTTTCCAAATATACCGATAGCGCGTCATTATTGGACCTCAACAAACAGAATTTTTCAATTTTGCGTGAACTGTTTCATATTTTCGTGTTCGCACGTCATTTGTCCATAAATACATGTGGGTAAAAACAACATTTAAGGGAGACGGTCTCTGCGCCCATGACACGGTGGGTCAACTCCGCGAGACTGTCCCACCTGGTGTCCCACCTGGTGTCTGGGGCCAGTTATTTTTTTTTTTTTTTGCCATGGCACGCTGTTACTATCAGTGAGGTGCTTAGTTTATGCTTTACCTATCCCAATCCTGTCATCCCCACACGGGGCACCTTGAGTAGCCATTGACGAGTATGCATGGTGATGGCGACTGGCGACACCGCGGACGCTAAGCCCCCCGGTGGCGAGGTGTTGAGAGGTGGAGGGTAGAAGCCCCAAACGGTGGCCGGCGGAGCATTGGTCAAGTTTCGGCCAATGGGCTTACTGTCTGTCTACCAGGCAGGGAGCTCCGGGACCTCTTTGGACACCAGGGTGACATGAAGAAAAAAAGTACCCCTGTTCCCTGCTTTATAGTACGGCACATGGTATTTTCCAAAACCCCTTTTCAGACCGATCGGGCCCCGGAAGGTCCGCACCGAAGCAACTTAGTTGCTTTCCAACCGCAAAATATTTTGTGCACGACAGAATTTACACAAATTTCTTGGAGATTCACTCTCTTGAAGCTGAAATTGCACTCAACAGCAAGTACGTGTTCAAAGTAGCATGATTAATTGAATACATCATTGGTAGCAACTGTAAGGAAAAGAAACTCTCATCAGGTGATGTGCTTGTTGAAATATACACCAAAGATCAGTCAAACATTTATACCAGACCAACATGTGTGGGCTCAAAATAACTGTCTCAGTGCATAGCACCCTGAACACTTCGCAGGGGTCATTTCTGAAATAGAACTCTTGAACAACACAGGACAAGATTTTCTTGAAGGACTGGGTGACGAAGGTATAAAGCTGTAAAACAATTACCATGAGACGCGATGGCAAAGAAATCAAGACTAAGCATGTTGTCCTGACCTTTGACCGAAGCTCTCTTCCTCAGGCCATCAATGCTGCATTATTCATTCGCTGCCAGGTTTCTCCTTATGTTCTAAACACGCGTAGATGCTTCAAGTGTGAGCGCTATGAGCATGATACCAACCCATGCAGAGGAAGCCTGGCATGCGGAAAATGGGCTCAGCATGGCCACCCAACCAAAAGTTGCACCATCAACACATTCAAATGCTCGAACTGCGAAAATCCCCACCCAGCATATTCTCGGTCTTCTGAAGTCTTCAAAAATAAAAAGAAAATTATGCACTTTAAATTCACTGAAAACATCAATTTTCCCGAAGCGCGCAAGAAGCCCGCTATGTTTTCGCCCTGAGGTTATGCCGATGCAGCTCGTCGGAGGGCATAGTGTCATCTTGGCTCGCCAGCGACCCAGTACTGCAGCACAAACACGGTCGTGACCCCGACCCCGTCTGGGTGGCTGAAAGCAGCCAAGGACACTGCTCCACCGGCTGGGGAACCACCGGTGATATTGGCGTCGAGCACCACTGTTGCGAGAGAGTCTGCACTCCCCAGTCCTGCTCCAGTGACCCCCGAAGGCACGGGGGGAAAAGATGTGGTATTCGCCGGCTCCTCTTCTGCAAACACTGCACTGCTGCAGCCACCTGTGGCACGCGCAGCCAGCACTTCCAAGGGTGCGCGACTGAAGGAGCCTGACCACTCATTTGCCATAAGATTAAGATATGGAGGGGATGCCGGCCTCACCGGCTTCGCAAACATTTGAAGAGAGGCGCCAATTCTTTGAGCAACAGGAAAAGCCACCTGCGAGAGTTGTAGCACCCAAAAACAAATGATACTCTAGAAGCACGTGCAATACACTAAACTTCCTCTTCTCGTAAATTAAATATGACAGAAAGCATAATTCACTGGAATTGTAGGGGCCTAATTAAATAGCTCTGTGACGTATACGAAATCCTCACAGACTACCAGCAAAGCATATTATGTCTTCAAGAAACACATCTGAACAGTCAACAAAGACTTTCTTAGGCAATATACAGTCTTTCAAAACGACAGAGCCAACTGCAGTCATTACTCTGGTGGTATAGCTTTTGTTGTTAAAAAGTCAGTGGCCTGTCAAAAACTAAACATACAAGTTAATCTAGAAGTTGTAGCCATGAGGGCCATTATCCTTGATAGGTTAATAACTGTATGCTCAATATACATACCTCCGGATAACCTAACAACGAGAGAGTTTGATAGTTTAGTAG
Organism: Haemaphysalis longicornis; assembly: GCF_048455015.1. Lineage (NCBI taxonomy): Eukaryota > Metazoa > Arthropoda > Arachnida > Ixodida > Ixodidae > Haemaphysalis > Haemaphysalis longicornis. Next base: position 285,720,973 of record NW_027526295.1, on the reverse strand, counting down.
ATCAAATTTCCGGCACCGTTCTTATTACTAGGGTATTTGAATGCTCACCACCCGCTCTGCGGTTCAGCATGGGCCGATCCTCGAGGGCGACTCCTAGGAAAATTTTTGTTGTCCTCTGGCACCTGTCTGTTAAATAAGAAATGAGCAATTTTTTTCAGCGCGACACATGATGCATTTTCTTCTATTGACCTAGCGCTGGGTTCCGCCACTCGGCTCAAGTATCAAATCGTCTGAGCTTTCTTGTTTGTTATTTCCTCTTTTTCTTCAGCAGCACCAGCGTTGCGATGGCAGTAGCGGAAAGAGGCCCCGAGAAAGAGCGCTGCTTCAACCCGGCCTGCAAGGGTGGTGTACTAACAGAAACAAAGGGCGGAAAGTATTGGAAGTGCGGAGAATGCAACAAGCTCACTTGCTTGGGTTGCAAAGCGATGCACGAAGGTGAAAACTGCGGCACATACCAGAGTAAGAGGGCCCAACGAGAAAAGGGAACTGCTGTCAACAAGTCTGCGGAAGCGAGCTCCTCGACGGTAAGTGAACACGTGCACAGTTTTTGGGCATATGCATTGCGGTGTATTGTATATTTGCCCTTCCACCAGCCAATGATAAGTTTCGGGGTTCACCAATGAAAATAGTTCACTGCTAAAACTACTACGCATACGTGTGGACATCACTTCACTTTGCCGCAAGCTCCCACACAAGAACACTTTTTCTGTCGGTCCATCGACACCTGCATAACGCACTTACCCCCCCCCCCCCCCCCACCCCCCTTTTGTTTTTATCTTTCCGAGAGACGACGATATAGGAGCATGCGGTGGCAAAGACGTCGCGGGTAATGACGAAGTTACAAAAAAGGAAGCGGAGAGGAAGGCAAGAAGGAGGGTAAAAAGAACGGTCTTTATTTATGTTTGCATTCAAAAAACGTATGCGCGCCTCCGCATGTCACCTCCGAATGAAAAAAACACGCCGTTTGGTGCGCGCGAAAAAAAAAAAAAGAGGACGAGGCCACATGTTGCCGCAGCCTATCGCACTTGCTAGAGTCCTTGAGGCTTGACAGCTTACTGGCGTGCTCGCGAGTGCGAAGAAAGCTGTAAATCATGAAGCGCACTCAAAGCGAGCACTGCCATTGTAGTAACCGTTCCATGCTCACAGGATGGTCGGGGTACAACTCCGCGTGTACCTCTCCATGCCGTCGAAAGACGATAGCCTTCTGCCGCCTTCGTGACGGTCTCTACCGATCCCATCCCTTAGGCTGTTCCCTTCCCCTCTCTATTCTACCATGGCTATGCAATACAAGGTTTTTCAAATCGATTGAATTGTCTCGCGTTCGCATTGCTCATGCGCCATCTGGTGGAAGAGAGCGTGACTTGGCTTCATTTTTTCAAAACGTTGATTTTTTTGTTTGCTATCGTAAAACCTGACGTGCATTAGCAATCAAAAAATAATGTTTCTTTCGTAGGTTTTGTCGCGAAATGTTGCCTGAAACACCCCCAGGTTTTTTGGCGCTGCATAGAGTGAACATGTATGATCCATTGCTGTGGTTTCAGTAGTTTCGAACATGTTTCGAAAGCTCTTGACTGCTTATACTTCTTTTTGAAGGATTGTTTCCAACTTTTGACGGGGTAGTTGAATCAGGTGAAAGACAAACAAATTTGCGGGCTGACGTCGAGCGCGAGCTTCGAACGACAGCGATGCCTTCCTCTGCAACTAAAGGCAGTAACCACACGTTGACGAGGCGAATACGAGCCAAGGGAGAGCGACATAGGTAGTCAGGTCTGCAGTCTTTTTTTGAAGGCTGCTTCAACCGATAGACTACAATAAATTTACTTTTTCTGTTCAGTCAATTTATTCATTGACCGTGCAGTGAGCAAACAACTTCCCCCCGGCTAATTAAAAGGTTAATAAAACGTGTTGCCGGATTGCATAGTTGGTTCATGCTATTCCCAATAATCAGTGGTATCAGGTTTTATCAGCGATACGTCGGTGGCACTTATCACCTCAGAGGTTGAAATTCCGTTAAGGGTGACAGACTTTTTTTTGTGAGTTGCACATGTTGCGAAACGTGCTGCGTATGCTCAGCTCTCAATATATGTTAGAATATATGGCTCCGAAATAAAATAGGGTTCAGCAGAGCCTGTAATCTGTCCGTTCTGCGATAAGTTTTAGGCAGCGTCTTGTACCACGCGTGTGGTACGAGACACGCCCTCCTCGCGGTGGCTCCTGCCACGCGTGACGTCATAATGACGTCATAACAATACTAATTGTCATTATTTTGTGTAGTGTAGTACGAAATACACATTTTTTTAATTTGTAGTACAAATTACGTGCCATTCAGCTGCTAGAACTTCTCGAAACAAACAATTTTTGTTCTTGCGGGAGCAGCCGGCGCTGCTGCTGCTGCAGCCGTATCGCGTACATGGAGTCACGTATCCGAAAGCGGGGCGAAGTTCCGATTTTCTCGGGCCGACAACGTAGACAAACCGGAGTTATTACTGTTAGAAGCACTATCTGAAAACGTGAGAAAGTTGCTTGTGATTAAGGTGATTAAGTATTGCATGGGGACCAAGCCAGCCTTTCCAGAACGGCAGCACAATAGCCGCTCTCGAGTAATGTTGACCTGTGACCGCTTGGTTATGCTTGGTGTACGCCGATGGTACCTGCGTACAGTTTCAGCGTACGTGAGACAACATCGCACTGCCGCAGGCCCAGTTCGAACAAGCTGCGTTCCACACAAGAAAAGACATCGGCCGAGCGTAATTCTGTGTACCTTCCGACGTATGTCGGCGCGGCGGCATCTGCTATCAACAGTTGGCACCACGGCAAGTTCAGAATGCTTAAATAGGCGACTTGGAATCGCGGTGTGTGTTCTCGAAATGAAGAGAACTTAGCAGCGCCAAAAGATGATCGGAATGTACAGTGCTGAGGACGAAGGGTAGTGGCGGCAACTGTTTTTTACCGGGCACATGTGCGCATTACAATTACAAACGATCGCGCCAAGGATAGGAAAGGTAATATTTGGTGTCCCCACACATGTACCGCGTACGTACCACTACAGTAGAAATCCTCTTCAGAAATATTAGCAGGGAAAACTACCCGAAATCAGGAAGTTATTATTTTCGAGAAGACAAAATTGTGGCTTAAATTTGTTTTACACCCAGGCTAGGTTTTGTGAGCAGAAAAATCTTGGGAGCATGCGCCACAAGCATCATAATTGCATGATATTCAGGGATTAAAGAAATGTCCTAGTAGAAACTAAAGATTTCCTAGTAGAATACATGATTCTACGACAATTTAAGACCTGGGTCCTTCAAAAGGTACACTGCTAGGCGCTTCATCACATAGCTACTGCACTGGAATAACTTTCACGTCTCACTGTATAACCTGTGGCATACGCTATGTTGGCCAGACTTTACTGAGTCCCTTCATGCAAAGGAAGTTAACTCAGGACACTCAGACGATAGTCAGAGAAGAGGCTGTACAGACGGTAATAGGGTGTGCACTTGGCCGACCATCATGTCTAATGCATGCATGCACATGCATGCACTCCAGCATATGAAAACCCATAGGTTCTCCACAGGCTCAATAATCAACGTCAAAGAGAATTTTAAGATGTGCCTGGAACGTGAAAGCATCTACGGATTGTTTGTGTACACAGGTATACGCAGCGAGCACGCTGCAAATATAATTGATAGGTAAACGTCAAGGCTGTCATGGGGTGAGTTTATTGAAAATAAATGGGGAAAAACATCCCAATTTCAAACTACATTGATCTAATATGGGCAGGAGTGACGTCATATAGACATTCACTATAAACACAGTCATCACTATGTTAACTGCACATAAACACTCAAGTGATATGATCAAATGGAACTAGAGACCCCACTGCAATCGCCCAGTTATGTTTCTTTGCAGCGGATTAGGTCGGTGGCTGTTAGTCGCACAAACAACATTCTGTGCTGACATAGAGAAATAGCTGGGAAGTGGCTATGGAGCTCCGACTGCTTTACACATTTTCTGCAATACCGATTGTTTGTTTGAAGCTTGCAATAAAATTGATGTCATTTGTTAGTCTTTTTAATGAACGAAACTTTTCGTGGCCGCAAAACAGTGGTCGATATACAAATGCTCACTTGCTTTGGTGGCTTGTAACGATTCACTAGAATTTCCCATGGCCAACCCAAGGAATCCATGGCTCGTACACTGCAGGGTGGGGTTAGTCTCCAAAAACATTTTGATAGGAGGACTGGAGACTAGCGCAGCCCACAGCCTCCATAGGTGGAAACCAGTAGCCCACCCTCACAGTGCCATAAAACAGCCAATGGAGTGAGTGTCTGCTGGGTATTAAGCAGGTTCAGAGGGTAGGTTTGCATTGATAGATTTTTATGCAAAACATTCACTGTGCGTGGAATAACTGTTTTAGGGTGGACAATAGTCCTTTTTGTTATTTCGGACAGTTCTCAGTTGGGTTGCCTAGATGTTCTTTTACAAAAAAAGTGAAAGCTCTCAGTTAGGGATCTCCAAAACATTGTTTAGCCTCTCCAGCAATAGACCCTATGCAAAATGCGCCCCGCCATCTCACGTCGACTCCGGTAACTAGATCCGCCATTTTGGTGCGGTCGTTTGAAACCGAAACCAATTTGCAAAACATAGAAAGCGGGCATTGACCGCTCTTAGTGATGGACTGCAATGCCGGGGCATTGCTCCTTGTCGCAGTGCACGCAATGCGGAAATACCGGTACAAATGGAGAAAAAATATGTGACGTTCCACGCTCTTGAACGAACTTTCTGACGCGAACTATGCCGGCGCGAGCAACCTTTGTGACACGCTGGGCGCGGTGCGCTGGGAGCGAATACTTGTCGTTGGTTTGCTAAGCGCGGGATTCCGTAGACGCTGTACGGATGAAAAATACAGCTGCGTTGGAGTTCTGTGGTCAAGTCTTTGTATTCTAAATGAAGCCTGAGCGTGCGCCACCTATTCATGCGACTGGCAGCGGCGCTCCACCGGGAAAACAGTACCACACGTTGCCAAAATTAGGCTGTTTCTCCACTCGTCCCTTGGCTCTGCGCCCGCTTCATTTCATTGTTAAATGGTACCGCTTAGCCCATACACGAGCCTTTATTTTATCTAGGGCTGTAAACAAACTTTTCTTGCCGCACTACGCCGTCACGGCGCGGTTGAAAATTTCCTCTGTGGCGGGCGCGCACGGTATGGAGTATGTTGTTGGTTTCTTTTACGTTGAATTTAGCCGCGTGTGGTTGCACAAGTGGCGTACACTGTTTTATGATGATCTAACGGCGGAAAATTTCAGCTTTTGCACTTGGTTCCCGATTTGCCAGGCTGAAAGGTTTGTTGTTACGTCAAGTTGTTTGTTGTTACGTCAGACTTGTTGCCCATTGTCATTTCAGCCATGATGTATTTACTGTCGAATATTTTGCGACTAAAATATACACTCACTCCTCTAGTTTGTCACATGCTGCATTCATGCCTCCGACGTAATGATAGTGGCCATTGATGTAGGTAGCTGAGACAATTTTCAAGTTTTATTGAAGAAAAAAAGAAAACGGCCAGAGTTGCATCAGGCTGCCGCGGATCAGCTTGATATCAATTTTGCTTTTTTTTGTATCCACAGTGAAAATCGCAGTAAATTAAACTACTGCGCTGATTTATAGCGTGTGCATTATAGCAAACTGTGGATATAAATAAAACAAAGGGAAGCATTGCGCACCCCTGCATGCCGCGGTCTAGTAAACACGACGTTGCCCAGCCTCTGCGTGCTCCCGAGGTGACCACGGCGTAATGTGGCATGAATGCTTGCTGGTAGCTCATAGGTGACCCTTCAGGTGCGATGCCAGTCCTTGTTTCTGTCACTGTGGGGGATGAGGGCAACAAAACTGAGGCAAAAAACCCATTCCCAAGGCTACCAAGTTTTCTCCCAAGCGCCTGCACGGCACTTTGTTGCTGCTCGCATTGCTCCTGTACTCGACGTGCATCGAACAGACGCATTGGCCAGGGAAGGGAGGGGCCATTTTCTCGCGGGCTTCTCCAGTCAATGTTTTGGACACTCGCTGGCTTGATGCCCTGCTGTCTCGGACGTCCCCACTATTGTGGCAGCTCAGTGCACGCAAGCTCCATTGGCGCCGATTAAAACCTTCGGCTTGCAAGAGGGCGAGTAGGTGCACAGCAGCCAGGATGTGACTCCATGCTCCACTGCAACCCGCCGGGCACTCGCACGCTGCCTCCACAATCGCCCCACTGTCCGTCTCAAAGGTGAGGCACACAACATAGGGCCGGTCACTTTTCTTCTGGGAGCGAAAGTAGATGCTGAGCACGTGGATGAGGCCCAACCTGCAAGAACAGAGAGAGTAACAGTAAATAGGACTAGTCCGCTACAGTTTATGGTAAAGGGACAGAGCAGAAAGCAGTGGCCGCAAGGAACAGACTCAAAATGACCAGATTTTGTGCCTTACTTAACACTGTTGCAAGGGCAATAATCTACACCTCAAACAGCAATGATGTCAAAATTGTTTTTCAAGTTCGTGCGTGCAAGTATCGCTGCATGCTTTGTTAACGTATTTTCAAGAGAAGGAAGTTTAGCATTTATAAGCCTCACCGTGGGTAATGATACCAGTACCCGTATAATCGTGTTCGTCATAACTTAAGCAAGCAATATTATGATTATCTGGAACTCACTTCCAAAAACTTTCTAGATAAACAGGTAAAAATGCGGGCTATACCGATGACCTATCGAATTAAAAAAATATTTTAGTTCAGTGACTTCAAGCTAACGAGGTTTTACTGTATTATCTGTTCGGGCACACCAAAAACATGAGCTTTAGAAACAAACACAACCACCCCGCCGCCAAAAAAGAAGAAAGACACAAACAGATTTTTGCGGCAGAAAATGCTCAATAAATAATGAAAACACTCAAAAACAGAAAATTCCAGGCGTATGTGCACTTTTGTAGTTGACTTCGCCGCAAAGCGCGATTGCTTTGCAGCAAACGCGCGGGCGGACGACCATCACGGAAAACGGCCGCAACCTTTCCGTAAACATCTTCGCCAAAACTCATCCCGTAAATTCGATGTACAACATTTGAAAATAAATAATCCACCCACTAGAGGCACGGTCTGGCGATTGTCGCTTTCCTCTTTCAGGGTTACTGCAACAGGGTCCCCGCTACGCATTTGCATGGTAAACAACGGTGAACAAAGTGCTGTACAAATGCTCATACCGGTTAACTGGCGTCAAGGAAAAAAACGAAGAGGGATTTACTTACTGCGAGTCGCACGTGTTTGTCCGCACCGATGAAGGCGAGCAATGCGCCCCGGTGGCTAGGCGGCATGCCCTGCTCCGCTACCGCTCGGATGGGTCTCTGGCGCGGCACCCCGAGTGGTATGAGTCATCAGACACAGTCGGCAGCGCAGGCAAGTTCTTCGTCCACAATCCGCGGTCGGGAGCCGGAAAACGCCGTCCAGTTCGAGCCATACCTCGTTACCGTCACCTACTCTTCCCGTACCAATATGGCGGACGGTCTTGTTTACACCAGTGTTGCTAGATCACCAAGCAATTTCGCATAGGGTCTATTGTCCAAGCCTGAGGAAACTAGGCTGATAGTTGGTGCCAACTGTCGTCCTCGCTTGCTAGCTCCCAGAGCAAGCACATGAATGCAGTGACTAAGAAAGATGGTGACCAAAGTGAGAAGAGAAGGTGGATCCTGTACAACAGCCCTTGATAATCTAAACAACTGAAAAGAGCGCCGATGACTCACAGTCCACGGCTGGGGCGTTAAGATACCTTTTGATATACATGTACAGGAAATTTACAAACTTTTCTCCAAAAAATCTTATTACACACAGTCCCTCCATGGAAGGGGTTTGTTTCGGAGAAGGTGGTTGAAATTCGTTATTAGTAACAACATAAACTCATCATTCGTTCCTTTCATTCAGCATGCTTACGAGCTTCGTTTTAAAAACCCTGCTGTTTCTATTTCAAGTATTAATGAACTGCTTATGCAATATTCTCTTATTTAGCTATGTTCGAAGTAAACTGTATTGTACCGTAAAATCTGCTGTGCCGAGTGCATGCAGGTGTAACATTCTTATATGGTGTTGCTTGCGGAACATGAAGCTCAGGGCTGATAAACTTAAATCAGGGAAAATAAAGCTTCCCATATTGCTTCTTTATTTTTGTATTTATTCTCTCTACCAAATACCTCGGTGGTAACTCAACTAAGCTCACCTTTTCCTAGGCCTTTATTATTGTTGTGCTCTGCAGTTATACATTCCCAGCTGGAGCATGCTTGCTGAATTCAGGCCCCAACCATGCTTTGCTATTTCACAATTGCAGCTGTCTGAAATGTTGCTGTTTAGCTTTTGTCAATGATTTCCAACAGGCCGCGTAACTACTGTCCAAACCATTTTATACCTTTAATTGCTATTTATAGCAAACAGTATTCTATCATTTTTCATAACACATTTTGTTGTAACCTCATTCAATGATTTTGTTATCTCGCCAGCCGGGTTCATAAATCTAGGCGTGAACATAAATGTCTTATTGCAATACATTCACATGCCCGTCTTGCAGCAAATCTGCAGTGACAGACATCACACGTGTTGCCTTTCAAGCGTAGCTTGGTGTCAGCAAAAAGGAATTTTTTTCTTGGCTCCTCTGGAGCGCTTTTTAGTCAAACAAAAAGATCACTTGCTGGTTTGGCTTTCCCGCAGGACTCTAGTGTAGTGCAAGAAAGTATCACTTGCTGATTTCTTTGTTGTTCTTTTAATACTGTGGATCTTCCAGCAATACCCTGGCATTTTGTTTGAAAATGGAGCTTTACACCACAGACTGTGCAAAAAAAGTAGAGCTACTCACTCACTTTTTGCATAGCCACGGAAGTTTGGGAGTTCACTTGTCATTGACAAGCAAGTGTTTGATTTCTGGCTTAAGGCGCGACGCTGGGATGGTTGGTTACTAGTTGGGGGAAAAACACAGCGCTGATAAATGGTACTGAAGTACTACGAAAGGTGCCGTGATCAACATGGTTTCTATGTGTTGGCAGCTTTTTTGTCCAGTTTCTTTCCAGTGTTTTTCATGAATATTTGCCAGGGTGAGTTAACATGGCCTGTTTTTGTGTAACAAAAATGTCAGCAGCGAAGCACTTATCATTGCTCACATGCTGCTCATTGATACCAGAGCAAAAGTACGTTCAGCAGTCATTTTATTGTTAAAGCCATTCATAAACCATACACCTTCCAGCGGTACTGCAACTTTCACAAACACCGACAGACATTCACATCCACGCAGGTGGCCTTGCCTCCAGTTCTTGCACAAGGTATTAGGAAGTACTCTCTAGAGCGGGCAATGTCCAGCTCGACACCAACCATTTCCACGTACAACTTGATAAACTTTTTTTAAAGCCTGTTGGGTTAAAGGATTGTTTAAATGCACGTTTTGTGGAAGAAAAAAACAAGTAATGGGCACACAACACCCAACCCGTGAATGTGCTTTCTAGCAGCTGGCTTCTAAAGAGACTTGCACCATTGTGAATGAAATGTGGGGCTATTTGTTATGCCCCTTACTACTGAGTAAATTCACTTGAGCAATTTTCCAAAACAGTTTACACAGTGCGGAGTTAAAAAGCGAGCAATTTTCCAAAACAGTTTACACAGTGCGGAGTTAAAAAGCAATAGAATGTGAAACATCCCCGCACAATCGGAAACTCTTCCTGTTCACTACCCCAAAGGCTTCGACAGCAGACGCTTAAGCAAGATTCACTAGTTGCGAATACACGCATTAGTGTCCAGTTGAATTCCGCAGATTGCTTGGGATGGGCATATAGATGTCACAGCCACTTGGAATTTGTGGATGACTGCAAGCCTCTGTGACAAGCTCTCATCGCCATTAGCCCATCAGGATGAGAGTGAATCAAAGTATTGTGGCTGGTTATGTTCAATTCCAACCAAGCCAAACACAAGAGTAAAGAAGGAACGAGCCTATTAAAATATATACTCAAAGCAGATGCAGGAGTAAGTTTTGTTGCCTAACCAGGTTAGAGGAGGAAAAATGCACTGGAGCAAAGGAAAGGAAAATAAAAGCCAAGCAGTAATTGTGAACGAAATCCTGTGGTGCTAGCAGACAATCAACTGGTGAGGGTGAAGGGCTATTCTATCCATCCTTTGCCACTTCTTGACATCCATTTGAGCAGATAACTTTTCATTAAACTTGCTAGCTGGCGGTTCTGCGCGTACCCTCTGTGGATAATTTCAAGATAGAGAAAACGTTACAAATCTGTTTCGTGTGCTTTCAATAATGGCTGCTTACAGGTTGCTTAAAATGCACATCTCATTTTAAGTCTTGCCTATCATTTCATGAAGACTTTCCAAGTTGGAAGCACAATGGTACTCGAAGCCACAAATTTGAACATAGATGAACAATAACTGAACTGCCACTTGTTTACCTTATGCACACCAGTCTTCAAAGGACTATTTAGCAGCGCACCAGTCTTTAAAGGACTATTTAGTAGAAGTGCCAAACTTTGCCCACACGGCGATCTTATCAGCTGCACTTCTCCCATGCTTGCACAGTTGGAGCTTGAGCCTCCTTGCACAAGAAGCCATCCAGTCAGCGAATGGTTTCAGCGGTATTTTGAGTAGATTTCCATGGACGGGCAGTTGGGCTCCACCCACGGAAGTGAAGCTATGCTCCCTGCACAGATTCTGCAGTGCCGTGTGCACAGATTGTTTCCGCGGAGTAGTCACGATACCTTTCTCGGCGATAGTAGTACTGCCCCGCGGGAAAAATTGCGCAGAAGCTACAAGCGAGGTCGGATTGCGTTCGATGATGCCGTGCGCTACCTGACGACACTCGATTCGTGCACACGCTGAGACTGCGTGGCTCGCGTTGTCATGTCATCAAAGACGGCTACCTCGTTAGCCACGGCGCGACGCGATGGAAAATTCTGATCCCCACGTTTTATCATTGAGCCACCAGAATCGGAACACAAGGCTTGGCATGGAAGAAGGGAGGCACAAGTAGACAACGAATGCAGGCGCATAAAGCCGATGGCACGCGAACTGCAAGACAGCATGAAGCTTACAAAATATTAAACGACAACACGACAGTTCTAGGAGAATTTAAAAAGCGGGCGAAGCAGCGTGCAGGAATGGACGCATTAGGGTTACCACGGCGTGCAACAGCAAGTTCACAAAAAATACCCAATCTAATAATTATAAGCACACCTCCCAACAAGAAAAAAGCGCCGCGAGGCAGCCGAGGGCGTAACGATGCGTCAGGACTGCCATTCGAACCACGGGCGGAGAACATCGGGACACAAGACGTGAACATCGTGCTGTCGTCATCGTCAGCACAAAAAAGCTACATCAAATGACGTATATTTTGTGATGTCACAGGAAGTCACGTGATTAGTTTAGCTTGACGTCACTTCTGCATAGCAGCAGCCACCGCGAGGGAGGCGCGTCTCGTACCACGCGCGTGGCACGAGCCATAGCATAAGTTTTATTGACAGTACAAAAGTACCGCGCTTAACTGCCGTAGTGTCTGCAGGCTACTTGCTGTACGGTTTTAAAGCGATTCTTTTTACTTCTACCCCCAAGGGTTCTGTCGCGACTGTTGGTGTCAACAGAAAACTCCCGCGGACAAATAAAAGAAGTTAGTGGCACCGCCAGGAATTGAACCTGGAACGAATAGAAAAATGGATCGAGAGCCCGTTCTCTTACCGATTGAGCTACGAGCCCACGCAGAGGTGGGGGAGACAGACGGTGCACTCACCGAGCACACTGCGGGTTTACCCCCTGCGTTCTCGCTGAATGACATGTGATAACGTCACGCGATCACTCGCGCCGCTGTGCGCTCCGCTAACGGCACGTGTAGCGGCCGTGTGCGCGCCTTGCACATGCGCTAGTAGTTTTTTTTAAATAAAGGAAACTCACACCAACGCATGATATCCCACTTCTCCTCCGCCTCTGCCGCTAATCTCACCACCTCCGTCAGCTGCGGCAGAGACGGAGAAGTGAGATCGTCTAACAGCGGGTTTGAGGTTCCTCCAATTTTATAAAATAATTCCACTGGTGTGCTTCTGCAATGGAACTGAACCAACGACTGTTCATGAAGCATGCATTGATTCAACCTTGGAAAAGAATATCTCTATGAAGTAATGAATGGTGTGTCTGGTTTCCCTCTTTGTAGAGCCACGTGTGTGAACTCAAGAGACGTCGCACGGGTAATCGTCGTGGGCGTCGCTTACAGCTTCGCTTTCCAACCTTCTTCACAGGGTGGATTGGCGGGCATTTTTTAGCCAGCCGTCATTTGTTCGCTCTATAGCCCCAACAAAGTTCGTTTTGAGAGCAGCAATGCGCAGGTTTCCAAGGTTTGGGCGATAATTTAATCCAATGAGAGCGTAAATTCAGGCGCAGCACGCAAAAAACATCGGACAGGGAATAGCTACGAATCAAAGTATCTTGCAGGAAATGCTACTTGTTGCCGCTCAATGTGCAAATGCACCAAAATGTCTCACGGAAGAAATTGCTTTATCTGCAGGAAAAGGCAAACGTGGTGCCCTTCGTGCCTGGAAAGAAGTACTTTTGTGGCGCGCTTGGCTGCACGTACGAAACGGTTCTGCACGAGGGATCCTGTAAATTTTGGTGCCCTTGGTGCTACACTCGGCACGAAATCGAAGGCGACCAACTGTTTCGGTATAAACAAATAAAGCAGGAAATCTAAGGATTTGGAAACCCTTGGTACTACACCCAGCCAGCGATTGGGAACGCCGAGACTGAGCTACAAACTTGGGTATTTGTGGCCAAAACAACATAGCAGTGGGGTCTGTCACTTAAAACTGCTTGTGAAAAGCTTTTGAAGCATTGTGATAACAACAAAATGCGACGCGGCTCTCGTGCGGGGTGTTATCGTGCGTCGCGTGTACGTGGGTGTGCACGTCAGAGTCCGTTGGTTGAAACAAACATGGTCGTTCGCATTATGCACTCAATCTTTCCAACATATCTCTGTTTACACTGCGGTCTAATAAATATATTTCTCACCTGTGTGGAGAACTCATTTGTCATCCACATTGCTATTGGCAGCCTCAGGTTCAATGACTGCATTTTTGAGCGAAACGTATCAATATTTTATTGCAGGGCACGAGCGAGCAAGCATTTATTTACACAATCCATGTCCAGGTACCGCGCTTGGTGAGGCAGTGATCAAGCGCTCTGCCCCGTGATGATGAGCAGGTGCTAAGCAGAACTGTCCACGAAGAGATCGTATTGCCCGGGTGGGTAACAGGCATCAGTTGGATGTATGATGGGGAAGTGAGGGACGTTGCGGTATGTCTGAGACATGCCCAGTGAGCGTGGGTGGGTGTGCGTAACGAGCCAAACACTTGGAAATACTCTTGGTGGTGTGTTCTGGTATTTCAAACAGAGTGTAGTCGTCACGTAGAGAGTCTGCCTGTGCTTGCCTTGAAAGTGTCGCGGGTTCCTCGGGAGAGAATCAAATGGTCTTACAGTTCTCAGCAGTCTTTCCGGAATATCTCCAGGTACGCTTTTTCTTCCCGGTGGCGCTCTTCTCTGTTCTCTGCTGGTAACAATATCTCGAGCGAAGAGCGAAGAATGCAGGCGAAAAAACCCCGGAGACTTATATAACAGAGAAACTAGAAATGAGGAAGGGAGGTTGCTATGGCAATACGAGAGGCAGTGCATTGCTCTTCGAAGCATGGGCGGGGTGCCTGACAACCCGGGCATACACGGGTATCTACAGTCAGCAGGATGAAACATGTGCGTGCTGCGGCAGTGATCGGGAAACTATGGACCATATTTTCATTGACTCCACAGAGATACGACCACCGCTGGGCGAGGGAGAAACGACGTTGGCAGAGGCTTTGGGATTTGGGTTAAGGGGGAGCCTCAACTTCAGAGCAATAGAGGTGACGAAGAGGCGGCTGGAATGGTGGTGGAGGAAAAGTAGGGAAGGGATGGGTACGCAGGCGGAGTAATCACTGATGAGAATTTAGAACAGCGGGGGGAGAAGAAAGGGGAGGGAGCGAGGGAAGTTTAAAACTGGGGTGAGGGAGAGATGGGGGAGGCAAATCTACTAGGCTAACTAAAGTAGGGCAAGTAAGTAGAATAAAACAGGCAAATCGGTTGTCAGCAACCGACGCCTCGATTTAAAGGGGGAGCCACTAATCATCACCATCATAGTCGGCGCTCGAGGCGTACAGTCGACATCGGCAGAAGGCTCGGCGACAAACCTAGCCAAAAGAAACGCTTTCGCAAAATAAAAATTGACCACATCTTTCCGCGGGGGGAAACCATGGGGTGATGCGACGCATCTGGGCGGTGGTTGTTACTGTTGCGCCGACCATCGCGGTAGCAGACCTGTTACAATCCCTTCAAATCATCGGTGGTCATCGGATCTCATCGGAGCGGCGGTGGGGGAGCGACTGAGCGGAGCGGCGCAGTTATCGCGTTTATATGTACCGCGCGTTAACGGTGAGGGGAATGAGAGAGAGTAGCGCATGCGCATGTGTTAATCAAGCGCTTACGCGCACTGACGCACAGCTGGCATGGCGAGGGGAGCGAGCGCTAACGCAAGATGGCGCTGCGGTGAGAGCGGCGTTACCGCGCAGCTGGCGTGGCGATGAGAAGGGGGGAGAGGCGTGCGTATGGACGCCGGATGCATGCATGGAGGGACAAGACGAGTTAAAGAGATGCGTCGCATCTAATATGGTGAAAGGTCCTGTGTAACTTCTTGCATCGTACTTTCAGTGAACATAGCGTATACATTGCTATTTGGTGCGTAAAGTTGAGCAAGACCGGCAACCGCGCGGTATATGCAATGTCTTTTCATAAGGTTCTCATCGCTTCGGTATACGGGGCAGTAACTCAAAAAAGATATCCAGAATATAACTGCGCTTCTCACCGAAGGCACTGAATGGGGACAGCTGAGCTTAGCCGTTTGTTAGGCTTGTAAGCCTCCCGAGGGAGCTCGTATACACCTTTTCCTCCGTTAATCTTTAATAAGATCAAGACATGTTCTGGGCCGTGTTGCGCATGCGCAGTGACATCTTTCTGTCGAATGCGTCAATTATAGGGCCGCTAGCACAGCCCACTGACGAAGTGGCAGCGCCCAGAACGAAGTTCAAAAGGTCTATAAGCGTGGCTCCAATTATGGTGAAAACATGTTTGCCCAAGGTAAATGTAACTCGTAGCGAAGCTTCGGGCGAAAAGCGGTCCGGAACCTATTGCCAGCGACATCAACACGGGGAGTTATGGGAGTGGCGATTGAAGTGCGACTAGGTGTGCAGGGAACAAACACTATTAACAAGAAAGCACGTTTTATTCAACAATAAAACAACATTTATATTTTACGAATGATATTTATTTCTTAATCACATTTATTTAGGCCCAGTGTGCAAAGAATTTATGAAAATGTTGTTCATTCTTAAAAACCATTTTTGTAGCGCCCTCTGAAGAATGGCACATGCCATTGCTCTGAAATCTAGGGTTTGATGAAATCTCGTCTGGTCGGGTAAAAGGTGAACAAGTCAGTGAACAAAACTTCGGTACGGAAGCTGAAACGTCTCTTTTTTACGCTTTTAGTAAACCTTTGGCGATGACCACCAGTTTTTAACTATGCCATTGCTGTGTGATGCAGTCCTTGCAGTGTTCGGAAAGGCTCGCGTAAAGTTCGTCTGCTAGGAAACGCCCCTCACGTGTTTTGGTGTTGCGTATTTGCGTTCCTTTTTCGTTATTAATTTGGTGTGCGCTTAATTTTTGTTCTACGTGAAGTAGCGAGGTGCGTTGTATCGTGGGTGAACACGTTTAGTATGCATGGTGTTCTACGGGGCGATTCTGCCAACGGTTGGTGCGGAGCGCTTTCCTCGGTACCCACGGAAACGATGTGTTGTACAAGGTTGCAACAGCAACTCCCGTACACCTGGCGTTTCACTGCCCCGTTTTCCTCTCATTTCCACAAGGTAAGGCAAAACTATAGTACTTTTAATACGTGCAAGGGGGCTGTGTAAGGGGACGACGCATAGAGTTTCTAAGTAAGCATACTAGAGAGGGAACTGCGCCTCGTAAGCCATGTCGTCGTGGGGGTTCATGGGAAGACATCCTTTTTGGCTTGGGCTTGGCGTGACAACTGGATTCTTAAGCGGTTTTTGGGATTTGCTTTCTTCACTATGCATTCACACGTTTACGAGCTACAAGGAAGCCGAAATCGTCCCGTTTCTGTGGTAGCCGTGTTCAGTGCAACAGCAGGCAATGCGTGATGGCACCTGACGTTGCCCATGCCGCAGTCGAAGGACGTATGACTTAGTGTGCTCAGGAAAGGTTGCCGGCTGACGCGCTTCATGTCGACGCCGCGAGGTGGCGCCACGGCTGCATCGGCTGTACGCGTTGGCGGCGGCCGCACTCGGGCTGCTATGCCAACCGCGGCGAATTTGCATAGGAATCACTATTCAACTGATTTTCATTAAAAATGGCTCGTCCCGGTTATTCTAAAGGGCAGGGCTTTACCAAAACGGCAGGCAGAAATGCTGGCAAGGGAGACAAGCGCGCCAGGGAAGAGCTACTCTAGCTCCCGCATGACGCTAGCCGCTGGGCCACACGTAAAGCTGCAGATTGCAAGAGTGATGAGGAATAGTATTCTAATTAGCTACTAATCCGCGTGATTGAAAATTGCTGAAGAAACACTACTAAGCTTAGCCACTGAAAGGTAATTGGTGAAAAAAAAAAAAACTCTGACCAGCTACCGCTAAGCAATTAACTATTAACCCCCGCAAACGAAAGTTAGCTGTTGGGGCGACTATAAGCTGAGATGGTGCAAAAAAAAAAACAAGGTCCTCGTTACCAATGCGAACTTTTTATTTCACAGGTCGAGCAATACACTCACGAGCAACGACTAATCTTCCCATGCAGTTTCTTCTTCGTGCGATCTGCTCGTGACTGATTCAGTCCTTTAACATAAAAATGAAGCCTTGTCAGAACATAAAACTTGATTAGTTCAGTTGTGAGGCTGTCTTCATGCAGCGAGCAGCCGATACTTTCTCCAAACTGCAACTTCACTAGCGACATTACATCAAGAATGCTATCACTGCACAGCTTCTCTTGGCTGAAATGCACAGTGAATATGTCTTCCAACTGCTTGACTGCGTTAAACACTGCCTGTGAGGGGTACAACAATCCTCCCTTGTCACACATTACTGTAAACTGGCATGTTTCGTCTTTGTTGACAGAGCTGTCCAAAAGACTACCTTTGCACTTCTCGCAATTGCTACGGGACAGAAACTTGCGAGCGACGTACCCTGCCATGTAGTGTACGAGTCGGCTGTCACTCCTTTGTTCAAGGCACTCTTTGTGATCAACAGGAACCCTGTGGAGTAGGCGTTCAGCTGAAGCCAAGTCTCCTGACTCAATGAACGTATCAAGCGTGCTAACGGTAGTGTCTCGAACACCAACATCATGTGCACTCAGAAGAGAACTTAAATCCTCACTACCTTGTACTTGCTCGGCGTTACCTGTACCAACTACCTTAGCAAGATTGTAAAAAGAAAGACAGTTCACGACAATGAGGAATTGTGTCGGTGTGGGGTGGTTGTTGGAGCCGAACGATTGCCTGATAATCCCGAAAAAGTTTTCCAAGGGGTCCTGACTCAACCGAGATGTCATAATGTACTTGTATCCATGCGCTGCAAGATATTCCAACAAGTGAAGGGTGCTCCATAGCGTCACCTTCAAACCGTCGGCAGTTGATTTACTCAAAAATCCACTGGCTCCTTTTGCATTTTTAACGTTCACTGCGCCGTGCATGTGTTTCTTTTCTGCTTTTACATGTGTTTCCCACTGAGACAAGAACTCAAGAAAGTCTTTCAGCAGTTGCACACCCTTAGAGCCAGGACGGAGAGCTTTTTCAGGGAAGCGCGAAGTCATAGTTGTGATGAGGCTGTTGATCAATCTGAAAAGAAAATAGATACATAACTGCAATGTTTATTTTTTTCTTTTATGTTAACAGCAAGAACAACAGGAATGATAAAATCAATACATAAGTTTTAATTTTCATCCTTACCTGAAAAATGACAACGTTGCATCAATCTTGTCCCATGGAGGCTCTAATCTGCATTTGTAAAACTGGAGGCCAGTGATCACACGGTCACCGAAAAGCTGAAAGGCATAGTTCACTCTCATCTTTTCGAAATTGTTAGGCTCTAGGTGCACAGATGTAAGGCCAGGCATAGCTTTCAGGGTGACGTTGTTGCAATCCATTTCGTACGCTTTCTTTATAGGCTCGATGGAAACCTGAAATAGAAGCACTGTATATCAAGACACAGATTTACATTCTTTAATTTGTACTTAATAAACATGGCTTTAGAGAACAAAATGTTTCTTCAAGTTGCTTTGCGTCAAAAAGCCCCCAAAAATTAACTGAGTGTTACACAATTACAACTCATTGCAAGATACAAAATCATGCTACATACCTTGCCATTTGGAGTATTGAGAGGGCCTTTGAGGAGTGTGTTCCTTACACATTTCAGGAGATGGGGAAAATCCGACATGAAGTGGAGGTAACGGGAAGAATCCACGGGGTGCTGAAGCTTGCTGGTGATCTTGCCCGACTTCACGCCAATTCCCAGAATGTCCCACATTTTCCTGTTCCACGCGGCTCCATCGCACGTTACAAAATCAACGAATAGACCGCTGGCTTCTGCAAGTATTGTTGCTTCAATCAAAATTTTTGCAAGCATCTCTCCTTTAACATTGGAGCTCGTTGCAAAGGCGCCAATAACCTGATTCCATTTTCCTGTCAACGGAACGAACATGACAATCATGCCGTGGTCACAGGGCACGTTTTGACCATCAGTCGTGAAGGGGCCCATGTCGACAAACCCTTCGATATGTCCAGTAGAAGTTACTGTCAAATGTTCGGAGAGCTTGATTTCATCAACCAAGAGCCCACCACGTCTTCTGAAACTACTGATGTGTGTTGTCTTTTCTTTTAGCTTCCTCAGCACCTTCTCATTAAATCCGAATCCGCTTTTGAACAGTCTGAGGTATCGCTTCAAGGTACTTTTACTTGGAAGGGAAATAATGTTGTGTTTGCGAAGGTGCTCATAGAGTTTCGCGCTCTTCATCTTCATGAGCATACACTCTAAAATCCAGTCTTTGGAGTAGACATTTCCCTTGGAGCTCCTTTTCTTCGCAGCTGAAAAACACTGCATGACGCACTGTTGCTGTTTTGGTGGCAAAGTTTCAATCTGAGCATGAAGTACGTCTTCTGGTTTCGAGGCGTTTACCTCCTGCATTCTGCGGAGCTCGTCCTTGAGGTTAGCTGATCGAGACGACAGCCTCCTGATCTTTTGCCTGGCTGAACGGAGCTTCTGAGAAGTGCTTATGACATGCCTCCTGACTGACCTCTTGAGCCTTGATTGCCTCGTCAAAAGGGCCTTTCTGAGGTATTTGCAAGAGATGCACGCTTGACCTGAAAAAGACAGTAACAAAATGAGACATTGCTGACGTAGTGTACACTCAGTTACACTACCATATTTGATACTGAAAGCTTAAGCAATTAATCAATAATTCACAGAACCCATTAGGGACAATGAATCGTACCTTCTGATGGCCCTTTTCCTAGGCAGCGCTTGCTGAAATAGGTGTCTTCGTGGGTAGTCACTTGCTCCTGCAGTCCACTTGTCAGCTCGCACTTTGGCATGCTTTTTGTTGACAAGGCACCTTTGCACGCAGCGTACGAGTCAACGTTTCGTAGAACATCCTCGGCTTCTCCAGGTCCAGCGACGTGTCCCTTTTCAATCATTCGACCCCAAAGGTAGGCAGTGTAGGCGACGCCGGGCTGGTTATCCTCACCGTCGTGCGAAAAGATAACTACTCTCTCTGATGCAATTTCATTTCCGTCCATTTTCAGCTTGCAGTAGAGAGGAAATGTGCGATCAGCCACACGATGGCAACTCCAATATATGGAGGGCACATTAAGGGCCAGTAGGTATTCGGGAGCGGATGATGCCCCGCAAGCAGTGGGCACAGGTTCTGACATATCAGTGGAGCAGACACTACTTGAATCCAAATTGTCGGCTTGCTCATGGGCGCAAATTCTCGATCTCTTCGTGGCAACTGGGGAAGGGGCGTTATTGTTCAACCTTTTCCTCGGCGGTCGCGGCTGCGTTGCTTTTTTTGACAAATAGGAAGGAGCGTTTGGCAATACCGTGGGTACCGCGTCAGGGGTGAGCTCCGGTTTCCCACGTGGGATCCGCACTTCTTCTCCATTCACAACGCGCACATAGTCTTTGATAATACACGACGGCTCAAAATGAAGCTCACACACGGCACATGTTTCGTCCAGGCTCTTGTCTTGCCGGTGCAAGTTGCGCTCCCACAGTTTTCGCTTCTCTTCGTCTTTTGGCACGGAAAACAGGGACGGCTGCCGACCTTTCGTCCACTTGTACCCTGTCTGGCACCCCGGGGCAAAGCAGTGGCGTTGCCGTTTCCGCTTCGCCATTTCTGCTCAAACTTCGAAAACCCAAACAACACCCATGCGCACCGAGAAGAGCTGTTGACGCGCCGAGGAAGCCGCTGCCGCCGCCGCCGCCACTGCCAGCCCACGCGACTGCAGCGCCGC
This sequence comes from Haemaphysalis longicornis, assembly GCF_048455015.1. Taxonomy (NCBI): domain Eukaryota; kingdom Metazoa; phylum Arthropoda; class Arachnida; order Ixodida; family Ixodidae; genus Haemaphysalis; species Haemaphysalis longicornis. Next base: position 285,700,334 of record NW_027526295.1, on the reverse strand, counting down.
CGCCAGCATCCGAGCCTTTCTACACTCACCGCTTCGTTGCTATGCGTGGCGCGCGCGGCTCCTGAGCACACTACCCAAAGCCCCTCTAGTGCACTGTAGTATGACTGAGCGGGTAATATGCCGCCGCGAAATTTGTAGCCGACGAAAAAAAGAAAAACGTACTTCGACGAAGACAAGATACGGCAGATACGGGCGCTGGTATGCGTCCTATCTTGTCATCGTCCACGACTGCTTAACGCCACGTTTTCATTTTTCTTGTTAAACTAGCTGGCGGTCGCGGGGCACCGGTTCACCACGAAGGCAAGGTTTTCATAGGCACGCTCAAAAAACTTTCGAAACTCTTCAAATAACTTATTTTTTGAAATAATGGTAAAATTAATAAAATCACAGTCTCTAATAAGTTACGCCCCAAATAATAACATTGTTTGTAACTACAACCTTGGCCTGCGGAATAGCAGGCAGGACCGTTCCTACAAAAATACGCTTTACTTCTTTTTTTCTTAGTTTTAAAACAGCCTGTTTTTATTTCCACTTACATAATTGAACACTATTATTCGCGTTTTTGTGGCACTTTGTTTAAATTTGCGGTCACTAAAACGTTTCAATCCAAGCCAATGATGAAACTAAGGCGCGCGCGATGTATAATGGCGGTCCGTGACGGTGCAGACGACCTTGATGTGAGCCGCATAGACGCTAGCGCCAGATTCCTCTCTAGAGTATACTGTAAGAAACTCTATGGGGACGACGTACTGCTTTTAAAAATGTCTAAAGCTGTAGGTTATGTCACAGTTATCACTTTATTTCACCTCAGGTTTGGCTCGCAGCAAATGCATGGTGTCAAATACTCTCAGAGTATAGGCACGTTGCGCAGATGCTTGCCTCGCAAGCAGCAGCGCCATTTTATATATCCTGGTGGTTCGGTGATTATTTCTGTTGTGAAAGATGCCACGCATATCACGGGCTCGGTTCGTAGCCTTCATATTACGTAAGTGTCGGCGCTCTGTCCCAGACACCAAAAGCCGGGATTATCACGAGTCATGCACGGGCGCTCACACAAAGAAGGTATCTAAGGTAACGTCGTAATAACATGGCCGAGTAGAACGAACAGTGGCGCAGACGAAAATACGCAAGTCGCTGCTATGTAGCTGACCATATTACTTAGATTGCAGATAATGCAAATGGCAGAGAGGAACCGATACATTCATCAAGGCCGTCTTTCTTTACACCGTGTCTCAGTGTCAACCCCATATATTGTCCGCACGGCATGCTGTAAGCAGTTTTCGATAACTGCTCCAGAAATCGCCGCTCCTTTATCGATGCCCTATAGCGTGCGCTGCAGACAACTTTAGTAGGAAACGTGCTGCGCTCACAGCGGCCTCTGTGTGGTGCAACGTGCCTATTCCAATAGCACAAGTATTGTGCACCACTCTGATTCAAAGGATTCGTTTTAATTGTCTAGCTCAGTGCCTTCTCTATTGCATTCCAACCCTTGTAGTGTTCGTTGCTTCCCGCACTTGCATGCGCAAACAATCTTTCCATTGCAGTACTGGGGTGGGCTGCTCTGTGCGAGCTTTCCTGCTATGTGTTTTTACTTACTGCCGTCGCTTTCTTTTGCATTGATTTGTTTTTTTTTCTCTTTTTACTTATCTGTTGCGACACTTGCCTAAACAATGAAACCATGAAGTTGCAGGCGGGAATACTGGGTGAAGTTCTGTAGAAACCCATATCTACATGATAAGACGCCTGCGGTTCAGAGTGGTGTGTTAGCTGCACTTTCCTGAGTCGGCATTCCTGCGGCCCAGTTTTTTGCGTCAAGATGCAGTGCCAGCCATATTTTCTGTTTTATCGGTATTTTCCGGCGAGTAAAGAAAATCATAATGCATGTAGTGCCCACGAACATTTCAAAGACGATAGTCTTTCTTGGGTTACTTAAACCCAGAAATTTTGGTCTGTCTGTATGTCTGTCTGTCTTGAAAGGATGAATTTATTATAAAAAATCCTGGTATCAATGATAGAACGTAACAACCAGAAACAATTAAACAAGTGCATACCCTGTTGCTACAAAACTAATAGAGCCAGTAATAGACACTTACAGAAACACATAAACAGTTTCAAGTTGATTGTAGACAAAATATTACATACAAACAATTTCGAGTTGCTTAGAACCAAAAGATTAACATGCGAGGTAAACAATGATACAAAAACATTCGCTTCAAGAATGCGGCAATATATAGAACAGCGTTGGTTTTATGTCACAACGGGTACTGTACCGCACTATTACACAATTCTAACACCAAAGTCAATTGTTACAACGAAAATCCCTAAGGACACAGGTCTAGAAAACTGGCATGAATAATAACCCTTTTATTCGAAACCTCAATAAACCGGGTAGACCAATGTCGCAGAAACTCTCCCTCACCCAAAAGGGCCAATTCGCCTTCCAAAAAGGTCACGAGGTGTTGTCTGAAAAAGGAAAGCAAGGGCCACTGCAAGAGTAGCCTGCGATTCTGTTCTACGGCCCTGCAGCGATCACGCCATAGTATATAATCACCAATTACTACGAATAGTTTGTCCAGGGTAGTGCCAGGGCACTGTTCTCTCAGTTGATACCGTGCAAGCCCCAGACTTGGAGTGGCACGGTGTATGATGCGCCAAAAGCAACGCGCAACAGTGCAGCTTGAGAAAGTGGGAGCCGTTGATTCTGGTTTACCGCAGTTGGGACAGGAAGAGTTCTGTGTTACTCTCCAGCGAAATAATCTGTCTTTTGTGGGAAGAACTCGCCACGCTTTTTGCCACTGGATGTTTTTGGCGTTCTCTGGCAGCCTACCTGAAGTCAGCCGTAACCAGGGGAAGTCTGGTGGATCCACACGTCTGCCCGACCACGCAGTAACTATTTTTCCACACAACTATTTTTCACGCGTCGCCAAAAATCTTTGAATTTCTAAACTACCGTTGCAAGGACCATGAATATTGTAGGCAGCGGATGGCTGCATTATTTCAATCAGTTGGTATTTGTGCCCCTCCCTAAGGATGCCAAGAAATTAACTCATTAAAGGCGTTAGTTCCTTATCATATCTAACTATGCGGATACACTTGAGCGTGTTGTTAAGCTCAGCTGTGTCACGAACCCTTTTTTGTTGGCCAGCTGTTTGAGCTAGTTGCCTCCATATGGATTTTAAACTGTCCCACTGTTGTAGGCTAACTTCGACCGGTAGGGACGAAGAAATATCTGTTTTTAATGACAATAAAGCAACTTCATCTTGCAGTATTCTAGTATCAAGCTTCCATTTTCGGGCCCCAAGTCTACGGTGACCTGTATATAGGGAGAGGAGCACTGGGTAATGGTCGGAAATGTAACCGGCCATACTAGGAAATTGATTTACTTCTATGTTTGACACAGCGGTGATTAGGTCGGGAGTTATATAAAACCTGTCTAGTCGGGACTGAGGAACCGCGCTTCCACGTGGGAGAGAAATAATTTCCGCAATGGAGCAGCCATACGTCCTCCAGGTGAAAGTCTTGCACTAGGAACCCGAGTTCGCGTGCGTTCCACGTCGGTCGCCCCTGACCCGGCCCTCGCACATCACGCATACTATCAAGGACGCAGTTGAAATCTCCGCAAAGAATTGGGGGCACGCGCTCCAAAAGATAAACCCCTAAGCAACGAAAGAAATTGTTTGTAGCTGTGACGCGTGCAGGAGCATACACGTTAAGGTTACTAGTAATCTTCCCTCACTATCTGTCGAACTAAAACTGGAGCAAAGGGTGGTATGGTTGAAGATTAGGACGCCCACCCCACAGCAGTGGTTAGACGCCAAAGAAAAATAAGACGGAATATTAAAGGTCTGCTGAAACTTTCTGACGTCTTAATTGAAAAAAAGTTCACTTCTTGAAGGAAGACCAGATCTGCAAAATTTTCTCTGGCAAAGTGAATCACCTCTCTTTGTCACTGTTTTTAAACCCTCGGACATCTAGGGTTAATATTCGTAGCATAATTAGAATAAATAAAACACTAGCACGTACTGGACTAGCCGTAAAATTAAAAAAAAAAATTACGCCCACCTCCCCTCACGAGAACCCTGGTGTGATGCGACGCTGAAGGGGGTTCCATTGTGCGTTTCCGTTGGGTCGATTACTCGAATTGCGTGAGCAATCGTCGGGTAATGCGAGATAGAGAGAGAGAGAGCAAGCGTAGCGCGGACAACCGTCGACTGAGAGACCGGCCGGAGCGCGGCACTCCGCTTATATACGCAGCGCGCCCGAAGGAGAGGAGACCGCGGAGAGAGAGGGCGCTGCACATGCGCACAGCGCGCTTGCGCCGCGCGCAGCGCCGCCCACCGGCAGAGTGAGAGTGCGCTGCGCCACGCGCCCGTAGATGTTGGGCGAGAGTGTTCGCTATCGGAAAGAGGAGAGGGGGTGAGCGGAGGAGAGATGCAGCTGCGGGCGCGGACGCCGACGACGACGGACGCAGGACAGGGCCACCGGCAAGAGATGCTCCTCTCATTCTCGCGCATCTAAAAATACGTGAGCTTCAACAAACACCCTGAAACATCACGCGGGCCCGGAACGGGGAGGTTGGGCGAACGCCAACACCACGCGCAGCCCTCCAAAAAAACAATAAAAAGTAGAGGTATCCCCAGTGAAAAGGCAGGCGCATCTGAAACGCAGCAACAACGGAGGCAGACAGGAGCCGTGCCCTCACAAAATTTTTTACCAACATTGAATTCAATGTTTGTTGACAAAAGTCGACAAAAGCTACCAACATTGAGTAGACTGTCGACTTACTGTCTATAGACCTCCTAGCAACAGCCTACCAACTTTTTGTCAACCATTGGCCACCGTGTTTGAATTGAAACGTTTCTGTAAACTTTCTACAGAAAGTTTTGTATAGACTTTATACTCAATCGATGTTGCTAACCGAAGCGTTTTTGACAGGATATTCAAAATGTGATGCAGTAGGAAATGCCGACCATTCGTAGACCCTGGTGTCAATATAGCTTAATTGAAGGTCGTCATTATTTCTCTCTAAAAGATCGTGTAGTGGCAGCAAAAATGAAAAAAAAAAGAAAGCAGCAACAGGTCAGGCTTAATCGGGTTCTTTTCGGAGGCATACATTCAGACGCTCCCTTTCTGAAATGTCACATAACAGAACCAACACAACCCCACTTAAAAAGCGTACTATAGCAGAAAAAGCACGAACTCAAAGGAGCACGGCACCGTCACCGCACACTTTCTCGCAGTGAACTTCATGTATATATAGCCGCCATCCGCAGGATGCCGATGCCGCGGTGAGGCGTGCCTCTCATTGTATGTTTACAAAACTGCGCGTTATTATTTCCAAAATACAACGCTGGGAAACCCCAGGACGTAAACGATTTCACATATCTTCTTGTTTACTTCATAGTTGCAAGCTGTAACCAAATAAAACGGAAAACTGTAATGGGTTGCAAGAAAGCGGGCGCCTGTGGCGCGTGTTGGCTGCCTCCGGTGATTGACGAGTTTCTCCCGGAGGTACGCAAAGAGGGAGGGGCGCTGGTGGCGGTTGGTCGAGAGCGGCCAAAGCATCTGCGCCGGCCGGATTAGGTTAGCATAGAGGGCGATTTTCGATTATCGCCGTTGTTAGAGACGCGTCCAGCAGTCTGTCGCGAAAAATTTCCGCAAATAATTCGTTACTTTCAACCATGTAGCACTTGGCTTGCGTAAATCAAAACACAGTGACGAGCGGTTGCGAGTGGTTGATGCCGCTGGCTGGCGCTTGTTCGGAACCGCTGATTAGCCATGTTTATCACCCTGAAGAGTGAAAGCGAGCAAGTCGTGAAGGACCAACCCGTGCGGCTGAGGGACGAACTGGTTGTTCCGAGGGAGAAACTGCGCGGCTCGAGGCACGAACAATGAAAGGTGCTCCCTTTTGCCACTTTTTTTTTTCTTGGAGTGCACAAGTGTGAAGATATATGCAGTGAGAGGGAGAGAGAAAGATACGTGTGTGTGTGTCCGTGTCTGTGTGTGTGTGCGCGCGCGTGCGTGCGTGTGTGTGTGAGGGGGGGGGGGCGCACGTGTGTGTGCGCGTGTGTGTGCTTGTTTGTTTAAAACCTGATTCAAACAAAGTAACGTAATTTGGTTAAAGTCAAGTAAATAGTTCGTCCCCAAATATTGTGAACCTGTCCAGGTATTTAGAAAAAAAACAATATGAAATAATTCAAATCGGACTCCAGGACAAAGGAATCAGATGTTTACGTTCAATTCAACTTGCGACAAAGCGTCTCAAAACACTTTCAGTGGTCATCCTACAGAAGCCCATAAATAGACAAATGTCAACATAAATTAGATAGACTTTCTATATACCACCGTCAACAGACAAATGTCAACGTAAATTAAGTAGAATTTCTAAATGCAACCGTCAATAGACTAGTGTTAACACATATTCAATAGACTTTTTACAGACAACTGTCAATAGAATGTAAGAGTATGTAGGATAGCAATAAAGTTGGTAGGATGTCAACAGAACGTCTACAGAATTTAAAGAAGCATTTTTGCAGCGTGGAACGCTGTCACGTGACCTTGGTAAAAAGAAATGAGCAGGAAGGAGCACACCATGGCCGCCATGCTAGTACGAAAGCAAACATAGGAGGAAGCAACATTAAAAGCATTGATGGGCTTTCGCATCGGCATTTGATGGAACTTCTGCAGTCTCCCCCACCAGTGAAAGTACCCACCAGCGACTGAGAATAACGGCGGCATCAGGCAAATAAAGATGGTAATGAAGACAAAGAAGTCCATTGTTGCTACTATTTCACAAATCCGGACAAGCGCTAGGGGCAGGCAGACACAATTTTCTTACTTGCGCGTCTGCTACGTCGTCCAAGTCGGTTGACGACGACAACACGCGCTTGCTTTCCACACGTGCGGTGTCCATCAAGTCCGCATCCTGGTTGATCGCGTTGACCAGACGTGGATCTTTAGCTTGCGTTGGACAAACAGGTTCGTTCGAGTTCGGTAGGTTGATCGGGAGGGAGACGTCGTCCGGGTGTCGTGAGGGCCCGCCAGGGGGGCCTGCTGCGGTCGCGTCACGACGGCAAGGTTTGGCGTATTCGTCGATGAAGGAGCCGAAGAGTCCGCGGTTGCGGGCACCTCGGGGCTTTGCCGCTAGAACAGGGGCAGAGTTTACTGGGTGGGACGACGGGAGCTGACTGCGAGAATCCGCTGAGCCACTTTCTTCCGTGTCGATGTCTGCGGAAGACGGGGGCGAAAGAGACGCTTCGTTGGGTTAAGAGTATGATTAGCCCGCCGTCTCTTCATTGGGCTGACTAGTAAGCTCGTCGGATGATGACGTGTCCTTCGCAGGCGTCGGCGTGGCTGCCATATCTTCCATCAGCGTCTCGTCGATTAGTGTGACTTGCGAATCGCCATCACTGGAAGACGAAGCGCTACTGTGGATGTCGTCTGGTGGAGTCTGCCGCCGGGCAAAAGTCACCTGCGGAATCTCGTTGGTGTTTCGAGAGAGTTTGAGGAATTCACTTGCTGCGGCCGCATAAGAACGGGGTCGCAGGCAGTACGCCGTGGCGTGGTCTCTATGGCAGCGGCGACACACGGTTGAGCATGTTTGCATGTTTCGAACTCGTGTCCGAAGGTCTCGCACCGAGGTCACCACGGCGTCTTGCAATCGGAGCGTTCGTGACTTTCTCGCTCGCAGCGAGAGCACTCTCTCTTCACGCCCCGTTACTCGCACTGTACCTTGTATCCTCGGACGGACAGGAAGTTTGGGACGGGAGACTTCATTTCGATGCGGACGAGGCGCACGCCGTTCTCAATGCGCGGCCTACCGTTGAAGCTCGGGTAGTGAACGCTAAGCACCGTGCGGTAAGGCGAAAGGGCTGCACTCAGGTCTTGGTCGTTCATGTACCATTGGAAACGATACACGGTGACGTAGATTATCTGGGGACCGATGGAGGTAACGGGGCACGATGTGCCATTCACGACAATGGCACCACGCTCATTTAGGGTTTTAGCTGCAGCAGCGGACGAGACCGCGGCACAAAACTCCATGCCTCCATTGAGTCCGTGGGTACCCACGACGTCTTCGATTGCATCAATGATGTCGTCAACAGAAGCATCCTTGGGAGCATCAAGCTTGCAGCATTGAGGCTTGGGTACTGGCGGCCGGTATTTCACGGGAGCGGGATGAGTAGAGGCTATCTTGGACGGCGAGACACACGGGTTGGGGCCTACCCAACGGTGGCCCCACAAAAAAAACGAAGTAAACTCACTTGATCGATTGGCCGTAACAAAGCTTTATTCAGCCTCCCGGCCAAAGCAAAGTAGATATTGCGCAATAGTCTTATATACTCACCGCCAAAGGTAAACGTCTAAGCCCGGTTTATATGTTCATACCTGTCAACTTTGTTGAACAAGAGCACGACATTACGCAAATATAAGACAGGCAATTAGTACACAAGGGATATTTACAGTGTACCTTTATTATAAAAAATTACGGATGCTTGGTTTTTCGATAGCAAATGATATTCTACATCTACTGAAGAAAACCACCGCCTGCTGTTGCCACGCACCCACACGCACGCACCCAAAAGGGGGGATTGGCCCGGGCTAAATCGGTTGTTCCACTAGCTAGGTTCCACGTTCTGCTTGGAACGCACTAGGAGCACGGCCACACGGTTCTATAAACCTTGAAGTCGGGCGCCTCGATTCACGCTCGTCACTGCCGTACTGCAGCGCTGGCATCGAGGAACCCGGCCTGTAGCAGTGGAACGCGGTAAACTCAAATCGCCTTGAGCAAACCCTTGGTGTGTTTACCCTGGGATGAGCGCGAGGGTACAGGAAAAGCGTGAGAGGTAAGCGGGAAAGCAAAAGGGGGCATTTCCTTAATTGTGAAGTGTCTACAAAGTCTATCGTCTTTTGACGACATTTGCATCGAAAGGAGCGGCCAAATTTTTTTGTACTTATTTCTGTACGTGCTGATTTAGTACAGTGTAATAAAGTTGTTTATTGTTTATCCTGGAATTAAATTGAAATCTAATGATTATGTAATGACTATGCGTTATTTCTTCACTTAGAGCTGAAGCACACTAACCGTGAAAGCATTATAAAACCTTGATCTATACTTAAGGCACGCACGCAACCTGCGTATGTGCGACGCAATTAAACAAATAAACAGTGCGCGTAGGCAGAAATTTGTATCGGGGCAGGGGGGCACGTTTTTGATATGAACGGGGGAGGGGCTGGCAGCAGACAAGTGTGGTCGAGTGACATTTTGTGCTCTGTATCCCATGGCAGAAAAAAATTGGGGAGGGAGGGGGGTACTTGCCCGGTTCTCGGTTTGCGACCCAGTGCATTCAAGGTAAACTGTTTGTTTTTATGCAGCAGTGGCCGATATGAATACAGAATAAAGTTTCAGTGAAAATGCTAGACGTTTTTAGCAACACCGAGGTGAATCATACGACAGTATGCTTAAGTACGTTTCTCTAGTCACGAATCTGTACTAGTTAAGCTGGCGTTTACTTAAAGTACACTCGCCAAGGGCTCGACAACTTGCCTCTGATGGCAATGACATGAGCCCTCGGCGATCCCAGGCTTGCTAAAGCTACTTTTAAGTCAAATTTTCGCGCTAGTGCCACCAAGATGACGTCACTTTTTGACCGGATCTTGCGTACCATCCCATGTATTTTTTGTTCCGCCGGAACTGTTCCCTCCTCACACAGATGACGCTAAGCCCCATAAGCAGCGTAAGAGACGTCATTTCCTGAACGTATAAGCTTCCATGGAAGCTTCACTACCAGTTACATTTACGGGTGCTGTCAGAAGTAATTGGAACACGGAAGCTGTGGCCAAACCGCATAGGAGCGCCGTGTAGCAAACGCCGGCGGCAAACGAAAGGACGAGAACACGCATGCGCGCCTGCCGATGGCGATAGCCCGCCAATGCATCTCAAACTACTTCTTTTAACCTGGCTTGGAGTATTCTTCGCAGCGTACTGGTCTCGGCGATGGCACTGATAGCAGAGACACATCTGACAACGTTTTTGGCACATTTCCAGTGCTCGCGAGCTGCTGTCACAGGGACCTGCATTGACAGTTTTTTTCCTTCAAATATTTTTAGGTGTGTATGCTATCAGCGCCATCGCCGAGACCAGTATGCTGCGAAGAATTCTCGAACACAGGCTAAAAGAAGTGTTTTGAGATGTATAGGAGGCTATCTCCTTCTCCAGGCGCGCATACGTGTTCTCGTCCTTGCGTTTGCCGCCGGTGCAACTACGCGGCGCTCCTATGCGGTTCGGCCACAGCTTCCGTGCTACAATTACTTCTGACGGCACCTGTACCTTGGTTTGCGTTGATTTGCGCTCCATTCGCTTCCACGCGCAGAGTGGCCTTTTTGGAGCACCTTTATACCAATTCAAGCCGGCCTCAACACCACCACGAATGGCGTGGAGAGGTCCTCGCCGAGCCCAAGCGAGCCAGCAGCAACAGCTGCCCACTCATACCTCAAGCTCTTCATGGCAAGTGCTACTAGACGCTGTGCGGTCGTTCCTGGCTCCTTTCACGTCTCCCGTGGTCCGTGCGATCATAACATTACTCGATGTGGTTGCTCCCCTCATACAACACTGGCATTGAGCACCGGCACGACATTGCGCCTGCAAAATATCCGGAATCAGGCGACCATACTTCAGTGGAATGCCTGTGGACTTCACCCACGATTATCTGACCTCCGACAATTCGTCAGCAAGCAACGTTTCCCTATAATCGCCATTTCGGAATCTAACCTGCGCTCCAAGGTTAGAATTTCTGGCTATTCGCTCTTGGAGTCCACAACCGACATTAACCGAAGCAGGGTACTACTAGCAATTCGCAATGACCTCTCATTTGTTGTCCACAGTGTACCCCAAGACTCTTCTAATGAGTACGTCGCGGCTACAGTGCCACACAAGGCCGTAAAATTCACCGTCATCAACGGCTACATACCTCCTCGAGTGCGATTCGACACCAATCGTCTGCATTCAATTCTTGCCAACACGCCATCACCTCATGTGCTGACGGGTGACTTCAATGCGCATCACCCGGCTTGGGGCAGCCGAAGCACATCATCTCGAGGAAACCGCCTTCTAAACGTCGCTACCAACGCTGGATTGCACGTCTTAAATACGGGTAGCGCCACATTTGTTCGTGGAAAAACATCGAGTGTCTTGGATGTGACGCTGCTATCTACATCCTTGCTGTTATTTGCGTCGTGGTTTGCTGACGTAGAAAGCTTTGGAAGTGACCATTTGCCCACATATACAATCATCAAGGGAATCTGTGGAGGTCCACAAAAACTCGCCGTGCACGGCACAAATTGGCAGAAGTTCAGAGATTTTTTGGAGGACAGCAGTACCACTCTTAACACGCACGAGAAGCTTGCTGACGCTGTTTCGAGCGCGAGAGCTGCATCTGAAAAACACTGTTTGCTCCCCCAGGAGGCATCAGCAGTAGACATCGAGTACGAGCGACTTCGTGCAATTCGCAGGAGAGCAGAGCGGCGAGCACGAAAAACGGCGTCTCCGGATGATATTCGACATGCTAGACGGGCGCAGAAACACGTCCAAAAACACATTCGCAAGCTCGCTAAACAGCGCTGGAGTCAGTTCTGCTCTTGACTGGATCCACGCAAACCACTCACGCGTATCTGGCAAACGTTTCGCGCCTTGAGAACTCCACCAAGCCCACTTCACCCGTTCTCAGCCGTGGCTCTACAGAAGGGCGTCAGTGAAGTGAACGTTGCTGAGAAATTCTGCACTAAAATCACCACTCCGGCCAGCAACGTGGTAATTTCGGAGGTGTCCCCGTTCTGCTACTCTACCGCGAACGCAACGCTGATGGATGAACCCTTCACCATCGAAGAGCTTACCACGGCGTTGGGAAATCTCAACTTGTCTTCCTATCCTGGCGCTGATGGAATCACGTATTTAGCTTTACGCCACTTGGGTCCCAAGGCTCTCCAGCAGTTGCTGTCCCTCTACAACCAGTCCTGGCAGATCGGGCGTCTTGAGGCCTCCTGGAAGATTGCCCGGATCGTGCCGATTCTCAAACCAGGCAAACCGGCAACAGATATAGACTCTTATCGGCCAATTGCACTACTAAGTTGTATTGGCAAGGTAATGGAGAAGATGGTGCTGGAACGGATTGTTTGGGACCTGGAGAATCGAGACATTTATCCATTGCAAATGTCTGGGTTCAGGAGAGGACGTAGCAGCGTAGACAACATCCTCTCCTTGGTGTCAGATATTACCCGGCAGAAATCAGCCGGAAACATCACTATTACTGTCTTCTTTGACATCAAAGCGGCATTCGACAGCGTCGCGCACGAAGCCATCCGAAGAGAGATGGCATGCATAGGGCTTCGAGGACGCATGTTCCAGTGGCTATGTGACTACTTGCAAGACCGGTACGTCTACATGGCCACCAGTGATGGCGAAACGGCCAAACATCCCGTCACGCAAGGAGTTCCTCAAGGCGGCGTCTTGAGCCCGACGCTTTTTAGCATGTGTCTTATACGCCTCCCAACAGTCCTGCCCAAAGGTGTGAACATTTCACTTTACGCAGACGACATCTGTATCTGGGCTTCAGGCAGGAACCGTCGAAACATTCGCGCCACACTCCAGAAGGCAATTCTGAAGATGAGAAAATATCTCAGATGCTGCTGTCTCATATTTTCCCCGGAGAAGTGTGCTGCGATAGCATTAACGCGGCGCGATGTTTCACGTTATACGCTCACCGTAGAGGGCACTCCAATACCATATGTCAAGTCGTACAAGTTTCTCGGTGTCACGTTTGACCGCTCAATGTCATGGGCCCCACATATTCGGCGACTGAAGGAGCGGCTTCTGTGCTTTGTGCGCATTCTGCGTATGCTCGGTGGGAGTTCGTGGGGCTGCCCTGTATCCTCACTCTTTTGCCTATATAAAGCCCTTTTTGTCGGCCTCTTGCGTTACAGCCTGCCGGCCCTACATCAGCTATCGCCTACAAGCCTGAAGGTAATAGACTCAGTGCTGGCAAAAGCTATGCGCACCTGCCTGGGTCTACCTAAATGCACATCGACGGTTGGGACCCTTTGCGAAGCTCGGTGCTTTTCCGCCACAGTGCTACAACGCCAAGAGGTGCTTCGAACGTCTTTGCGCCATTTGACTCGGTGTCATACGCATCCTTTGGCAGACCTCTCCACACAGTATGCAAGACACTTGCTTCCGGCGAATTTTCAACAGCCTCAAAAGTCGATAGTAGCCCCGTGGGTACTGGCACCATGGAAAATTTGCACGACTATACCCGGAATTAGCAAAAAGTCTGCCATGCCTGCGGCCGCGCTCAAGTTCTTCACACTCGAGTATATTTCCAGCACTTACAAAGGCTACACACATGTTTATGCGGATGGCTCGGTTCGCCCGGGCTCATCCGCCATCGGCGTGTGGATCCCATCAGAACTTAGCCATGAAACATCCTCGACTGCTACCGAGCTGGCAGCTGTGAGGGCTGCACTTCATTACATCAGCGGCCATCATGCCCAGCAATGGGTAATATTCCTCGACTCGCGCAGTGCCTTACAAGCGCTCCGAAAGCTTAACAACAACCGCAGTCAGCTTGTATGTGAAATTGCCGAAATTCACACAATGGCAGTGCGCGAAGGCCATGAAATCATTCTTCAGTGGGTACCTGGTCACTCGGACATACAAGGCAATATTAGATCCGACGCAGCAGCCAGCGCAGGCCACTTGCTGAGCAACACAACCCAGCTTCCTTTCTCCCGAGAGGACAGCAACGCCCTTATCCTCGCAAGTGGATGGGCTGCACAAAGGTCGGAGTGGCAGGACCCTCACCGCAGGTATCTGCCACTGCACGCTATTGACCCGCATTGTGACTTCCGTTTTCCACGCGGCCTCAACAAGCGGTGTGAAGGAGTTCTGCACCGACTGCGCCTGAATGTGGCGTTTACTCGGAGTTTTAAGTTTAAGATTGGTTGGGAAGATTCCCCACTGTGCCGGACTTGCGGTGTGCGCGAGACTGTAAATCACTTGCTCTGCGTCTGCCCTCGATACGCTGCTGCGCGAAAAACTGCAGCGAGCTCCCTCTCTCGTGTACGTCATGGAGGCAGCCTCGAACTTTTTCATTTTCTTGGGCCTTGGGCCAATAGTGCTGACAGTACCTTAGGTACAAAAGTACTGCTCCAGTTCCTACGAGAGACTGAACTGGACAAATCTCTCTAGATCAGAGACAGAGCAAGTGTGTCACGATATCTTCTCTTTCGCACTGTGGCGTTCATCTATTTATTTTTCTTGGGTTGGTGTTGTTACTTTTTTTTTCCCGTCGTTTACTTTTCATTTTGTTTAAGCGTTTGCATTAACGATTTCCTTTTCAATTGTATCTTTTTTTGTCCGGACTCTGTTGGCAGCAATCTCTTGTTTTTCTTGTCCTTTTTTTTCATTTTTTTTTCCTTTTTTTTAACTCTTCATGTTTGTCTTCTTCCTACTGTAACCCTGATGGCTGATATGCACCACTCATCAACGTAGTCACCCCCCATCTGGTGTAGCAAGCCTTGTCCCTAGCAGGGCTGACCTCACCAGTTCACATTACAGAGCATTCTCTCTCTCTCTCTCATCTGTGAAGTTTTGCTCTTGCATAGACCGCAGCTTGACGTAAAGCCAAGGTACGTAAATTTTCCGAATGTGTAAATGAACGAAAATGCTCAAAAATAAGGAATGCTATAGTCGAGCAGGCAGTGCGGTTTACTTCTGTACGTTGAAGTTTGCATAGATAAGAAGCAGGTCTAGACCGAACCGTAAATTCTCTGCGCTTCTCGTTATTATAGGCACTGATCGATTAAATCGGTATTGATTGGTACGATCGCGATATTTTATGCGGGAAGTCGCAGCTCGCTTTCGAGTGAAGCGAAGTCTGCGGGGGGGAGGGGGGTGGGGGTATTAAACGTAGCACCACCTGACGGAGCTCACCGTACCTTAACAGCAATTTTTCCGCACGCTGATTCCCATCGTCGCCGGAGAGCTCCTATGGGCAGGTCGCTATTTACAGAGCCGGTCGGGGTGGAAACACATGTCCGCAAAATACGTGTTGTCGCCTGATGTGAGTGGACAAGACGATTACGTAGAGCGACTTGGAGAGTTAGAGAGGATTCATAAATGGAACAGGAAAGGTCAGCCTTGCGCAATGCTAGGCGGGCTACTGCTTCATATGGTTGGTGGATATATAGGGGGGAGAACATGCGAACAAAAAATGGAGGGAGAGGGGTGGTATAACAAATTTGGCCGCGTATCTGCTTACTTCGCTGCAAATGTTGTCGAAAGACGATAATACTGTGCCGCCGCTACCGCGCAAATGCCTCTGTTCTCTCCTGCCTACCTGTAGCGCTTCTCCCCTTCCGTTTCGCCTCCTCCAGCATAAACACGGTCAATCCAATTTTAGAGCGTCCCCATGCTCGCACGCCGTCTACTGGAACTATTTGTTACTGTGGGGATTCTTAGAATGCCGCCACGAGCCACGCTGGAAAGCGTTTTTGTCTATTTTGGGTCAAAACATAGTTTTCTACGCTCAATTCTTTTCTGTATCGCAATAATCAGGCAGCCATGTATATTTAATTAAAGCAAGACTGCAAATACCGTGTTGTATTGATTTCTTGCCGTTCGTTGTATTGATTCTTTTCTTTATGAACAATGTGGACAAGTATAAAGTGCGTTTCCAGATTTATTTTTTTGGAAAAGTTTTGTCCATATAAACCTCTGGTTCAAGTATTCTTTTAACTTTTTGCCGGAAGGCTAAATCAACGAACATACATACATACACACACACATACACACATACACACATACACATACATACACATACACACACATACATACACACATACACACATACATACATACATACATACACACACATACACACTTACATACATACACGCATACATACATACACATACATACATACACGCATACATACATACACATACACACATACATACATACACACATACATACACACACACACATACACACATACACACATACATACATACATACATACATACATACACATTGTAAGGGATCCAGGTGCCAGCGACGCGGAATCTGTCGAACGCGGAGGGAGCGGCAGGCCCGGGAAGTGGGAATTAATGACTTTATGGCAGCCAGCCTGTTAAGGGCAGGCGGCCTCTGGGTCAAGCCGCTCGCGTGAGGACTCATTGTCTGGGGTCGCAGCTGCGCTGTCGCGTTGTTTTGGCCGAAGTGCGTGGTGTAGCCGTGGAAAAACATTGGTAGCCTGGCGGCTCAAATGGCATTCCGGGGGCTGGCGGCAGCTAGCTCTGGGGTCCGCTGCGTTTTTCGTTTAGCGGGTTGTAAAACCATGGTCCGTCGCGCCACCGGAGACGGGGAGCTTGGAGCTGTCAACTGTGGTTAGACAGTGGCCGATTTATGGCGATAGCTTTCCCTTTGTTGCCCGTGCGCGCGCGGAGTGAGAGCGTGCGAGAAGGTTCGTGCGGCGGCCCAAGGAGGATGCGGGGGAATCGCGACGCCTGCGGCGGTCGCCGCCGCATCCCGTGTTCCCTACGCGTTGGTTCTGGCAGCGCGGTCCAATTAACGGGGCATCGTCTGCCAAAAGCGGGCAATCTTGGAGGCTCGCCGCCTTTTGTTAAGATGGGCGTTATGGGCTTCAGCTGGCTTGAGTGGCTCTCCGGTCTCGGACGAGAAGCGTGGGAACGGGCGACGCAGGCCGCGTACTAAAAGCTTGCCCCGGGCGCATGCACGTGTTTCCTCGGGTTTTTGAGTGGTTGTGTTTGTTTGGTTTACTTTTGATCTCTTCCTTGTTTTTCTGGTGGGAGAGAGTGACCAGCGTTTGAAGGTTGCGGGGGGCGTTGCCCACCGCGCTTTAGGCCCGGATTTGGTGATACATCCAATCAGGTGCCCAGGAGATACCGATTGGCCTGTGTATCGGGGGTGGGGCCTAAGTAACCCATTAAAACCACGAGACACGAGGTCTCAGGGTCGAATCCTCAAGGTTTTAATGTGCCATGCACGGCCGGCGTATTGCCGGGCTAGCCAGGTCAGGCTAGGGAGGATCTCACCACTTGGGTAGTTTTAGGCCAGGGTCCGTCGCTGACGGGGGTGCCGCGTGCACAAAGTTTTAGCTGACCTAGAACCCCATTTTATTTCTTACTTTGTTAACTCTATCTTCAGTCTGTCAATCTTCTGTATATGTCTTCGGTGTAAATATACAGTTTTTAAAAACCCTCCATCAACCATCGTCGTCGTGTCGTCAGTGCCGTCACCATCAGGCACCAAAGCAGATCATCATCATCTTCAACAACATCAAGAAGAACAACGAACCTACAAACCTTTACTCACATACATACATACATACATACATACATGCACACATACATGCACACATACATACATACACACACACATACATACATACATACATACATACATACATACATACATACACATACATATATACATACAGACATACACATACATACATACACACACATACATACACATACATACACACATACACACACATACACATACATACATACATACACACATACATACATACATACATACATACACACATATACACACATACATACATACATACACACATACATACATACATACATACATACATATATACATACACACATACACACATACATACATACAGACACATACATACATACACACATTGTCACCCGCTTCCTTAAATTAGGGTGCATTGTCAGAAGATATGGGGAGTCGACTCAAGAGAGCCAACAAACCCCACCGAATCCACAGGGCACAGGTGACAAAGGGGGTGGCCGTCTGATGTGCGGCTTTCGCCGACTGGAGCGGCAAGAATGAGCAAGAGCTTTGAACGAAAAACACAGCACAAAGACCTATATTTAGACACACAAGTTACAACACAAGCACGAGGTAACGGATCGATAATTACAGGCAACTTAGATGGAATTCAAATACAAGAAACAGTCCAATTCGACAAAATGATACAAACAGGAGCGTTAACAAATGAATATTACGAATCGGAGCAGTTAACTAAAAAGAAACGAACAGTTTGATGCATATGAGAGACAGAGTCCCAGCATATTCACCGACCGGGCCGGACGATGCACCGCTGTCGGAGGCGATTCGGCTACCTGGGAAGCGTGGCTTCGCTGTAGGCCAGGCCGTCCGAGACGATCACGGTGATTCGAGGCCCGGGAGTACGTTGGAGTCCTCCAGGGCGCGGGTCGCCGATGGTGTGATGTACAAACTGGCAGGTGCCGTTGTCAATCACGGCGTCCAAACGTAGCTGGTTTGCTTAGGCGCGGCTTCTCTTTTATAACCGTGCCGGCGCGGAGAGGGAGAGCACAACACGCAACGCGCCCGCCGCCGTCAGCGAATAACTTCCCTCTTCTCCCTTCTAGAATCATCGACGCTCTTGAACACTGGCAAGGCCACGCGCACCTCCTCGAAAGTACTGGAAGCTTCGACGAAACCGGGGGGGGGGGGGGGGGGGGGGGGGGGGGGCGCTGCGAGCGCGCGGAGCGATCGGACGTGCTTCACATCGGCTCCGCAGAGAATGCCCTTTTTCGGCGGATCATCGGCCCCGGGTGAATTAAGTTTGGTGCGTACTTGTTCAGCTAAGTGAGCGGAGCAATCCGATACCAAATTTGGGCCCGAGGACCCATTTTTGGGGATTTTAGGACTGTTTTCGTGTGCGAAGCGGGAGCCGCCCCGCTAAGCCTAACGACTGCCGGCGAGCGCCGACCATGTGCTCGGTCGATGCGAAGCCTGCCGCGGCCCTAAGGGCCTCACCGGAGTTCTTCATCGACCACGGAGGTGAAGCGGAGGTGATCTACGACGGATTTCAAGTCATGGATACCTCGTCAACCGAAAATGAAGAGGATTCGGATCGCGAAAGACGAGTGGGCCAGCTAGGCCTAACCGCCGGGAAGAAGCGAGTGACTCAACCAACGAGGGAGAACGGCCACGTAAGCGACGGGGATGCCTCGGCGAGCGACGGAAGCGGTCCTGCGACCGCCAACGAAGCTGGACGGGACATTTTCGGCGCGGACAGTGACTGTGACCCAGTGAACTCGTGCGCGGGGTGGACTGTTGTGGGTCCGCGTCGGCGCGGGAAGAAACTTCTGGAAATGGATACCTCATCATCATCATCATCGCAGCGAGGAACACCGGTTGCAGGTAAGCCAGGCAAAACAGCCTCGGTTACGATTGCTAAGAGCATAGAAGAGCGTCGTAGAGAGTTGAAAGCTCAGTACGTGGCTCGGGTAAACGCCAACATGGCAAGAGCGGCGAGAATGCCAACCTTCGCCAGGAAAGACGAGCACCGGGTGGTAATTAGACCTCGCGGGGGACTCGCAGTGAACAACGTCAGGGTTTCTGTGCTGCGTGACGCGATCACCGCGGCAGCCAAGATAACCAGAGAAGAGGCGTTGGACGATTCGTTCGCTCCGAATGCGGCTCAAAACATTGTAGTGCTCAGCACGCCGAGTGAAGAGAGATCATTCCGCTACGGATCGATCAAAAACATTACCATCGGAGAGCAAACGTTCGAGGCGTTCGCTTACAAAAGCACCCCGGAGAATACTTCGCGAGGAGTAATAAGCGGGGTCGGGCCTGAGGAGACCGAGGAAGATATCACCCGGTGCTTAGTCGACAGGCAAAATCCAACGATCATGGCGGCCCACCGGCTCGGCAGAACTGAGTCGGTAGTAATTCTTTTTGACGGCGAGAAAGTCCCGTACTATGTGAAGTATGGCGGCGTAGTGACAAAGTGCACGCTATACAGGCAACACCGAGAAGTGTGCAGCACGTGCGGGCAGATCGGGCATAGGAGAGATGTATGCCCGACACCCAACGTGAAGGTGTGCTACGCTTGCGGGCGGAAAAATCCCGACGAGGAGCACGTAAACCATTGCAAACCAAGATGCAAACTATGCGGCGGCTCCCACGTCACAGGAGCGGGAAGCTGTAAAAACAAATTAAGATGCCATCGCAAATAAAGAAGCGGATGGCGGCAAAACTGAAAAACGGAACTATAGAAGGCAAGATGGCGCCGGGCAAGATGGCGCCGAGCAAGATGGCGCCGGCTTCCCGTCCGGCGGCCAGGCCTTCTAGAAAAGACGACTTTCTCGCACAGAAAGTTCGAGAAGCTCATACGTCGCAGGCAAAGGCGAGGAGCAAGAGCAAAAGCAGGCCGGATGGGCTGACGTGGGCAGACATCACATCCGGCAAGGAGCACAGAAAACGCTCGAAATCGAGCCGAAGGTCCGCATCGGGGCGCCGATCCGCTCTTTCCAGCCCCTACAGGTGGCGCTGCGGAAAACGGCAATGGCGGACGAGACGGTGATCGGGCCGCCGTAGCAACATGCGTGCCAGCATCAGTAGGGGCCTGAAAGCCCATTGCTCCGCTTGAAACAACTACTTTCTTGAAAAATAAATGCATGCATACGTTGCTGATCGCGAGACAACATTCGATTCGTTTCAGGATGTCTGTTGCGGTGTAGAAAGCGCTGTGTGCGAGGCAATCCGCTGTGCATGGCCCAGGCCGCACGGAAGTGGTTTTAGAACAACCCCGTCTCATTGGGCAAACAACCTGCTACAGAATGTGCAACGCTAAGTTTTGGGACATTATTGCAGTGTACGTCCATCAGTGTACGTTTTACTTTAGGCGAGTTCGTCTCCGTGCGTACACACTAAGCAGAAGCCCGTGCGCACCATGCGCGGGCGATATGTGCGTATTGCGGTGTTTTGCTTGGGTGTAGTAAAACCTAGTTACGACATTGAATAGTCAAACGGCGAAAAAGAGGCTCCCATTACGTCGTATCAAGTGGTGTACAAACGAACGTGTTAGCATTATATGAAAAAAAAAATTGTAAGCTCACGTATTTACGCGTGCATGTAGCATACACTGGCGTGTGATATTGAAGCGTACACTGTTAAACTACAGGCAGTACTTTACAGGTGTGCTACTGTCTTGTACTAACTAATTTACGTTAAAAACTAATTTACGGCTGAAATTATGTTGTGTTGATTTGACTGCCGGTAAGATTTTCGAGTGCGTCGATCCTTATTACCAAAACAAAAACGGGGTCTACCAAATGCATTCAAGAGCTCGCATTTGAACTACCAGACGCAGTTACAGTATCGTTTCTAAAACATTTCGCTTAGACACACTTATTTCGATATTCAAGGATTAATCAATAAACACATCCCCACATTTGCTTCTCGCCTTCACGTGCAAAAAGTTTTAAGTTGTTTCTTTATTGAAATAAAAGCAAGCGGATTGGACAGCCTCCGCTGCTTATGTTTGGAAGCAATGAAATTGAGCCAATTTAATCACAGATATAAGCGAAGATCGGTTGACATATTTTGCGGCAGTGAATGTAAATAGTAACCGGAAAAGACGATCACAAGGTTATACAAAAGGCTCACAAAATCAGCGTCCTCACCGCAAATAACTATTAAATGTGGCAGGCGTAATTCAGTAAAAAATAATTAAGGCTCCACGTACGCACACGTCGGTCCGAAGGACTTCCATTTTTCTCCGCAGCAGACACCGATGAGTCTCCAAACTCTTTCGTTTACATGCAGCTTATATAGCTTTAACAAAGTTGAGAGAATATGAACACTCGTTCAGTCTATATTTTCAGATTATTTATACGGCATTGTCGAGTACTATATATGGAATTACAATTTTCCTGTCGCTTCTGCGAGCCCGCACGGATGCCGCCGGCCGCCTCCGCCGGAGCGACCGGTCCGCCGATCACCATCTCCCGGCTTCGAACAAATTCCGCGCGGCGTCACTAGCGTCGCTGGAAAGAGCGAATCGGTTTCCAAGAATAGACGGGAACCAGTAAGCAAGTCTGACGTCACAGCCAGGCCGGCGCCAGCGAAACCCGAGCCACAGAGCGTTGCCAAGGCAACGGGCAGGGAGCCAGGCAGGAACGAAGAGAGAGGCGGCGGCGAGAGCAACCGCACGGAACAATGCAAAGCAGAAACTCGCGAAATGAAAGCGATGATAAAGAGTGCGCAGAAAGAAATCCAAAACCTGCAGACGGTGGTGACAGCCCTACAACTCACCATCAAGCAACAACGCGAGCACATCGCCAAACAGGACTCCATCATCAGAAACTTCCAAAATGGCGGCGTGCGAAAGGATCGGCGGATACAAGAAACCGAAGAGAAGATGGCGACGGAAAGCACCGTCGAGGAAACGGGAGCGGAGCCGCAAGCAACGAGCAGCTCCTGCCAAAGAACAACGCAAACAGCTAGAAACAGACCTCAATCCAGAGAGGCGGCCTTTGTGGCAGCCAGAGGGATCGAACTGCAATCCGAAGACGAAGACGGCAGCGAGAGCGAAGTCGAGGAGGGGGAGTACGATGACGACGCGCTGTCAACGGCAACCGGGCCCGAGGGGAAGGAGAAAACGCAGAAACCCGTGGGCTATGCGGGCCTCAGTAACAGGCTTACGAGACTCGAGAATACGTACAAAAAATGGGACAGGAACCTAGAGGCAATGGAGCAGAGAATCGTCCAAAGATGCTCGCAACTCATGCAACAGCAAAACTCATGCAACAGCAACAAATGGAGCAGCTCCAAAAGCATATGATGCAGCAGTTCGCGAACATGCTGCAACAACAGCAATGTAATCACGAGCCCCAAGATGGACAGCAATAATACGATCAGAGTATGGCACTGGAACGCAAACGGTTTCAGATGCCGCAAAGCTGTCCTACAGCAGCACATAAGAGCGTTGGAGCCGGAGAAAAGGCCCGATGTGATCGCCATCCAAGAGACGCACTTGGAAGAGGCCCCAAGACTCATGGGATATAGAACGCATGATAGCCCACCATCAGCCCGAACATGCGGGAAAGGTGCGGCACAGGGGGTGTGCACGCTAATCAGGAAAGGGTTAGCGTTCACCAAACACCAACAGTTCCTTGGTAGCAGGGACACCGCAATCGAAATGTGCGTAACGGAACTCGCTTTCATGGGACGCAGAAGATCGCGGGGAAGCAGAAAGGGGAAAGCGGCCACGTCGCTTCTCCTAGCTAACATTTAGAGCAATCCGAGACACAGCGGGCAAAAGTTCAAAGCCCTCTTCAGTAAAATCAGAACCGCCAGACAAATGGCCGGGAAAGAAATGGCTATAATGGGGGATGCCATAGAACTAATTTCTGGGGACTTCAATGCTCAGCACGAAGAGCTGGGATATACAGTCACTACGGCGAAGGGCAGAGACCTACTCGAAGACGCCGCAGAAACCGGATTCACACTGCTAACGAACCCGGCACAACCGTCCAGAATCGGTACCTCCACGGCCAGGGACACGAACCCCGACCTGGCTTTCGTGCTCCTAGCCGAGGGCGGCACCGCGAGGTGGAGAAACACCGGGATCAACCTCGGTAGCGACCACCATATTCTAGAGGTAGAAATCCCGTTAGCCCACACCAATGGCGACCCGGGAAAGATCAAGAAACATAAGATCGTAGACTGGAACGAGTTTAGAAAGCTCGACCCGGGCGTAATCACCAACGTCGAAGAATGGTCAGAGAAACTCAGGGAAGCCACGGACAAAGCAACGAGAGAAGTTGAGGCCACCGAGGACATCAGCACGATGGATTCGCGACTGGCCCATCTATTGTACGCCAGAAGATCGCTGCAGCGAAGATGGCGAAGACAACGACATAACAGAAAGTTGCGCAAGAAGATCGCCGAGCTAGGCAAAGAAATCGAGCGACACAGCAGGCGGCTCTGCAACCAGCAGTGGTTTGCCCTGTGCAATCACATCGACGGTCAACTCCACCGCAGCGGTCCATGGAAGATTCTCAAACAGCTCATGGACGAAACCAAGAGCAGGGAGTTCCAGCATACCCGCATGGCACAGATTCTCCACACTACGGCTCGCCGCATGGGGGAAGAGGAAATGTACAAGCAGCTCAACGACCGGTACCTCCCGGAGACGAGCAAAGAGCGGCATCGATACTACGGCGGGCAACCTAACGCCCACCTAGATAAAGACATCGAAGAATGGGAAGTCCGGCCAGCGACGCAGAACCTCAACGTTCGCTCGGCCGCTGGTCCGGACAAGATCTCCAACAAGGCGCTCCGCAACCTGAGCGACTCATCGATTGCGGCACTAACGAAATACTCCAACGAGTGCTGGCGGACCGGCACTCTACCGAAGGCTTGGAAGACGTCGAAGACGATCCTCCTACCCAAGCCCAACAAGCCACCGGGGATAGAGGGCCTGCGTCCCATCTCGCTCACGTCCTGCGTGGGTAAGGTGCTGGAGCAAGTCCTCAATACCCGGTGGAACGACTACTTGGAACGGCACGACGTCTATCCGGACACGATGCTCGGTTTCCGGGCTCGTCTGGGCACCCAGGACGCCATGCTGCTACTGCAACGAGAAGTCCTGGATCCCCCAGGAGGGCTACCCAGCAGGGACAACCGGGCCATCCTGGGCCTGGACCTCCAGGGGGCCCTTGACAACGTGAAGCATTCTGCAATCCTGGAGCAGATCTCCCGCCTAGGCCTGGGCGAGAGGTCGTAAAACTACGTTCGAGCGTTCCTGACGGACCGTACGGCCCGGCTGGAGCTGGGAGGCAAGAAGTTGGAGGAGCGACGACTGGGCAGTGTCGGAACCCCGCAGGGCTGGGTCATCTCACCGTTTCTCTTCAACATCGTAATGATCGAGGTCGCCAAACGCCTCGAGTCACTGAGCCCGGGGGTCCGGCACTGCCTGTACGCCGACGACGTCACGATTTGGGTCACCGGCGGCAGCGACGGGGAGATCGAGACCTACTTCCAAGAAGCGGTGGGTGCCGTAGAGACCGCGCTATCGAGCACGGGTCTGCGGTGCTCGCCGCAAAAATAACAACTCCTGATCCTGCCACCGCCAGGTCGCTTCAGGAAGGCGGCCAACCAAGCAGCAGCAGAGAACATCGTGGTCCGAACGAGAGATGGGGCGCCGATCCCGCACGTGCCCGGACTGAGAATCCTGGGGATGTACGTGGATGGAGTCCAAACGAACACCACGGCGATGAAGAACATCGTGACGAAGATCGGAATCGCCACTCGCCTGGTAAAGCGGGTGTCGACGAGGTATCAAGGCATGAACGAGAGAGGGCTCCTGCGTCTGTTGCAAGCCTTCGTAGTCAGCCAAGCAGCATACGCGGGAGCCTTCCACCGTTGGACCAAGACGGAGGAGGGAAAGATCGACGCCGCCATCAGGAAAGCATACAGAAGTGCGCTGGGCCTGTTACCAGGCACGAGAACGTCGGCTTTGCTGGCTCTGGGAGTGCACAACACACTCTCGGAGATAGGCGAAGCTCAACGAACAGCGCAACGAGCCCGCCTAAACGGCACAAGGACGGGCAAAAGCATCCTGACTCGGACCGGGCTCAGCTTACCCGGAAACGGGGAGGCTGAGAACGGTGAGCTGGAGGACCAAGTACCCATAAGGGACGAGGCGGCGAGAGGCATCATCGTGTTCCCGCTGCCAAAGAATGTCGACCCAGTACGGGATCCGGAGCGGCGCAAGGCAAGGGCGGCGGCCCTAGCAAGACAGTTCCAGAGCGACGAGAATGCTGCGTTCGTGGACGTGGCCAAACACCCAACGAGGAAAGAAGTGTTCGCGGCGGCAGTCATCCGGGCGTCAACGGGTGAGCTGATCAACGCGGGCACAGTACGAGCCAAGACCCCGGGCCAAGCAGAGGAAGCGGCGATAGGTCTGGCGATGGGAGTTCCTGGCATCAAGACGATCCTGAGTGACTCCAAAACAGCGATCAAGAACTACGCCAGAAGCACGATCTGGAGGAAGGCTGAACGGATCATGGGGCTCGCCAGAGCCTCGCGAACCTCGGACGGCTCCCCTACCGGACCGACCATCACCGTGAAATGGTTCCCCGCCCACGTGGGGGACCTGCCAAATGCGGTCAACCGCAACGAAGAAGCAGACGCAGTCGCCCGTGAACTCATCAGATGCCGGGATGGCAGCGTGGCTCCTCGTACGGAAGACAACGACGAACACGCGCCCGAACCCCTGACCGACTACGGCGACGTTCTCAGAAGATTCAGGGAGGGCAGAAGAGTCTACCCAGCGCCGCATAGAGATCTCTCTCGTGCGGAATCGGTGTTACTCAGACACTTACAGGTGAAGTGCGTGTTAACCCCGGCGTTGGCGCGCCACATCTGCCCGGAGATGTTCGCAAGCCCTATGTGCAGTGTTTGGGAACAAGAACTCGCGACACTCGGACATATTGTGCGGTGTGATGGTGCAGTGCAACCGAGCAGTGACGCGTCCAGCGGAACTGCCGGTGAAGAACACGTCAGTGGTAGAGGCGCAACGAGCGAAGACGAAGATACCGATCTCGTCCCCGAGCAGACCCTACCCGGACAGATGGAGCGATGGATTCGCTCTATGGACTGCCAATCCCAAAAATGGGCGATCCAGTGGCTTGAGGAGGCGCTGGCCAGGCAGAAGAGAACGGGAACCAACGGCCCGTCAAACCGGGCCGAAGCAGTATCTGATCTGATACTGCTGATACTGCTGATACTGCCAAGTATCTGATGCTAGGCCAGACGTAACCCTCGAGATCTAGGCCCAGTGTTCTTAGGACTCTATTAGACTAGAGCACTAGAAGGGTAGTCCGAGCCCTGCGCGGCCGGAAACTACCCGCACGCAGGATCCTGTGAATAACGTCTTTCTCTCTCTCTCTCTCTCTCTCTCTCTCTCTCTCTCTCTCTCTCTCTCTCTCTCTCTCTCTCTCGACGAAACCGGAGCGGCGGAGGTTTTATTTTTGTTGTTTTCGGGCCGGCCAGCCGGCGTGAGATCGTGTTACCGCCACTTCGTTCGAGAAAGCTCCATATTGTCTAGGGGCGAATGGAACCGCACTGAATGAATCGAACGACTGCAAGAAGAATTAGGCGCTGTACAAATGAAATGAAACATTTATAAGGTACTTTTAGACGTCGTACGCTCGAGTTTGTGACGCACATACATCAATCAATCAATCAATCAAACTTTATTTCAGGAATGTATACATTTACATGAATAAAATGTTACAGTACAGAGGAGGTCCCGAAGTTAGAAAACTGTCGGGGGGACCTCCGTTAGAGAATAAGTCTAGTGCAATAAAAACGCAGCAAGCAGTGAAAACACTTTGTACGAATTAAACAAAGAATGGGTAACATTTCATAACAACAAGGCAAGAAAATTTCCGTGTAACAGCACGTGGTATGGTAAGTAAAAAAAGATACTAACATGGTATAAATTAATAGCATGGCACGATAGTAAAGTTTAGCAAACAACACGTTTTGTGATCAGGTCCTCTTTAAAGAGTTTGCGAAACGAATAGAATGTGGGACATAACTTTATTTCAAGTGGTATGTTGTTTCAGACGGATACACCTGTAAATTTAAGAGTTAGTTTTCCATAATTGGTACGCACTTTAGGGAGAAGGAAATTGTGACAGGCTGAAAATCTGGTGTTATTATTATTGACAAGATGTTGCGTGGATGGCCCTGAAATACATAGACGATGATAAATAAGACGGTACATCAATATAGCTAACTTTAGAGTGAATAAATGATTAATTGGAAGCACGGAAAAATGAATAAAGAGTGGCGTAGAAGGCGATTGAAATGGAGCGAAGGCGATCAGACGTAGTGCCCGCTTCTGAAGATGTTGAAGGGGCTCTAGGTGACTGGCATATGTATTACCCCAGGATGAAATGCAATAGGAAAAATGGCTATGAATATAGGCGTAGTATAATGATAAAATAATGCGTGGCTGAAAACAAGGGCGGACTTTAATGAGAGCATGAATCCCAAAAAAAGCTTTTTTTTAATATTGAGAGTACATGATAGTTATATTTTAAATGTTTGTCTAGTACTACGCCTAAGAACTTGACGTGATCCGATACACAAATAATGTGGTTGTTAAGAGATACGGAAACTGGTGTAGGAAATGTGTTCTGTGCGGATAAAAACACTACAAATGTAGTTTTTGAGGGATTTATATAAAGATGATTGTTAACACACCATTGATAAATATTACAGATATCGGAGTTTAAGCTTCTTTCAAGTTCAGCACTTGTTTTCTTGGATGTGAAAATAGTAGTGTCATCGGCGTATAGAAGACAGTTAGTATGGTTAAGGGAACTAGGTAAGTCGTTAATAAAAAGTAGGAATAGAAGAGGGCCTAAGATTGAACCTTGAGGGACGCCCATGGTAACCGGTTTAGCAGATGACGCAATGTTATTGACATAAACTACCTGTGATCGATTTGTTAAATAATCGCGAATGAACTGCAAAGGGGGACCCACAATTCCGAAAGACTCAAGTTTACGTAGAAGGATTCGGTGGTTAATTGTGTCGAAAGCCTTAGTGAGGTCAATAAAAACTGCTCCAGTAAGTAACCCATCGTCTATGGCTTGTTTAAATCGGTCAGTAAAGCTGAGCAAGGTCGAGCTCTGTCGAGTAGCCAGGTCGAAAACCAAATTGGTGGGAAGAGAGTAGGTTAAATTTAAGCAGATAGGACATCAAACGCAAGTAAAAAAGCTTTTCGATTACTTTGCTAAAGAAAGGAAGTACACAAATCGGACGGTAATTATTAGTTGACAAATGATCACCTTTTTTGAAAACAGGCGTTATTTTTCCTACTTTTAAAGCATCAGGAAATGCACCTGCTTTAAACAACTTGTTAATTATTTCAGCTAAAATAGGAGACAGTTCACGTGCCACGAGCTTCATCCTAAACGGGTGAATGGAATCTAAGCCTGGCCCTTTGGTTTTAAGAGATGATATGATTTCAAACACTTCGTCTGCAGATGTCGGACGTAAATAAAAAGACTGAGGGGAACGAGATAGAATTGGAAAAGGAAGGTCAACTAGTGAATCGGCGGAATTTGATGCAAAAGTATCACCAGAGTCCTTC
This sequence comes from Haemaphysalis longicornis, assembly GCF_048455015.1. Lineage (NCBI taxonomy): Eukaryota > Metazoa > Arthropoda > Arachnida > Ixodida > Ixodidae > Haemaphysalis > Haemaphysalis longicornis. The sequence goes on along the minus strand of NW_027526295.1, from coordinate 285,671,337 downwards.
AATGCTTTTCTGGTCACGAAACTCCGGCCGAAGTTTCATTCAGGGACAAAAGCTGCCGCTAGGATCGCCCCTGTTAACGTGAAGGCTTCGCCGACGGGCGACGACGCTTCCTGGCCGGCTGTTTCTCCGCCGGCACGCGCCTACTCTCATCTGCTCTTCATTTCCACCAGTAAAAATGCGAGCGAAGTTTTTGAGTCAGCTTTTGAGTCAGTCAGTTGTTGTTTTTGAGTCATTTGTTGTCCCGTAGCTCAGCTGTGAAACTGAGGCAAGACCACGGGTGTTACTGAGGCGCATATGTTGCAGTGTTCGTTCATTCCGGCAAGCACCGCTACATTCTCGCTCCGAAAAGGCGGTCATCTGGCGTTTTCAATTTTTGACTGGCCTTTGCAGCCGCCTGCATGATTTGAGTGAACTATCGCCAGAATTAAATCTATATTCACCCCTGGGCGCGACATGCTTCGCTGAGAGGTGTGCAAACGTACAGCACGTTGGGTTAGCGCTGACTTAGCGCTATTTTATAGCTGAGTAAAGCACGTTGTTGGGCTAGTTGGTGTTCCATGATAACAATAAAACTGCGCAAAAGGACGGGACGGAAGAAGAGGACACCAAACCACTGCGCCTGGTTTGGTGTCCTCTTCTTCCGTCCCGTCCTTTTGCGCAGTTTTATTGCTATTTTATAGCTCGCTAATAATGTAAAACTATAATCGAGATTCGGAACGTTAGCGTGGACAGCAGGGAAAAAAATGCTCACGAAATGGAAGCAGAATAATGGGCGCGCGGAGGGGCCAGGGTAGGAGTAAATGCTACAGTTTTGAGCTACTTTCTCGGCTGTTCTCATAGGCATAGGGTGTCAACAGATAAAAACTCGCCCGCTCAGTGCCTGTCACACCCCTCCCACCCAAACGGCAAGTTAAAAAACATTGATTGATTAATATGATGTTTAACGTGCCGATGCTACACAGGCAATGGGGCGCGCGCCGTAGTGTAGCGCTCCGGATTAATTTTAACCACTCAGGTATCTTTAACTCGCACCGAAATCCCGAACACACAAGCGTTTTCTCTTTTCGCCTCCATCAGGAAAGCGGCTGGGAACCCGCGTCCTTGGGCTTATCAGCACAACGCCTTAGCCCCTGGGCAAGCGCGGCGGGCAAGTAAAAAAAATATATGCAGGCAAAGATAGCCATGCTCCGCTTTCAAAAATCAAAATATCTGGTTGGATAACCAAAATCACAGTAGCTGCAGTCCGATCTTTGTGCGGCGACGAAACGCGACGACGTTTAGCAGACGGATTTTCTCGTTGTGAGCGCGATCGTGGCTTGGGCTTCGTAAGATACGCCGGCAGGTTTTGAAATATCCGGGGCAACGCGGAGCTTGAGCTCCTCGCTGCAGAATCACAGGTTGTCCACTTATTTTGAACTCATCGGCTCGAATAATGTCTGTGGGGTCGAAATATTTCCCAAACACACGAACGGCCTTCCACTCGAAGCTGAAAGCATCCGTCTCCTGTCGTGGAATGGCTCGCTTCCACCTGTCGCGTTGTTCGCGGCCGCTTGGGAGGAAGAATAACGAAGCCTTTTCCTTTGTATTCCGATAGCCAGAGCGGCAACCAGGTACACAGCACGTCAGAGGCATGGTAGTTCACATAGTTTGCCCATCGTGATGAGTTTAGAAAGCTATATCACACAACAAACACCAGCAAGCTCGCGCTCCAACGCACGGCAAATACAGCCGCCGCCGTCCAAGCCGCCTTCACCAGACTCGTAGCGCCACCGCGCGGGACCGTTGGTCCCCATATGAAGCTCTCCCATAGCGTTACGGAGAAGTTTCGTGACCAGAAAAGCATTGAAGGACTCTGGTATCACTGAAAGCATTAGCGATATCGAGGGGCTCAGTAAGGGAACGTCCATCAAGCGTTATTTTTGATAAACACGCGGTCTCACTGCTGTTCAAGAATTTTTTTTTAACTGCCAGTTCTTCCTGGTATCAGTACCGTTCTTTTCTATTTGGTTTTCATAATACTCGCGCTTGGCCCTCTTGAGCAGCATTGAAAGAAGATTTGAATATCTTTTTAAGCGTGTTTTTAGAGAGCTGTTTGAAGGCTGAGATTTTAATTTTTTCCGGATGTTTTCTTTTTTAGATATGGAATGCAAGAGACCAGGAGTAATCCATGGGTTTCTAAGCGTACGAAACCAATGTGTGACGGTGCTTGTGGTTGTGCATTCTGCAATGAGTGCGCTTATTTTTGCCGAAAATTTATTAAACGCTACCTCGCCACATTCTTCTCGTGCAACAAAGTCCCAGTCAGCACTACGCACTCTCTCAACAAATTCCGCTGAATTGAATACAGTCTTGGTATTATGCTTATTTTTTGTGGGAGTACAGGCATCAAGACAGAAAAATACATGATAGTGGTCTGTAAATAAATAGTCAATAACCCCGGACTTAGAATCAGCAAAGATATTCGACAGTACATGGTTACACCCATTCATATCACTTCTAGTCGTAAAGTGAATTAGAGAATGTAGGCCAAAACTAAGAAAACAACTAACATATTCCAAACAAACTGGAGTGTTAGTATCCAGGATATTTATGTTCACGTCACCGCAAATAATAGTTTTTGTTTTCCATGGTTAGAGTAGCAAGGATTCTTTCAAGCTGCAGGCAAAACTCGGAATTCGACAATGAGGGAGAACGGTAGATGGATGCAATGATTGTATGGCGATTGTTCAATGGTAGAGCAGAAGCTTCTACTTCAAGCTAAACAGACTCACAATTAATATTGTCAAAGAACAGATCCTGACGGCGCTTGTATGGTATTGATGAAGTTATTAGTACTGCAGATCCGCCACCACGATTTGTGACACGGTGACAATATTCAGATTCATAGCCTGGCAAAGCATATAGATCCCCTTCGTCTGCCGACAGCCACGTCTCTGATAGGCAAATGACGGAAAACCAGTGTTCGACAATGGAAAGGAAGGCTATAAGGTCGCCATAATGCCTACGAAGGCTACGAGTGTTTAGATGCACGAGCGAGAATGCGGGTGATTGCTCAAGAAGTTGTTTTGCTTCAGCTCAAGAGAGGACATCGGAAGCCATAATGAAACCAAAAGTGCTCTTTAACCAGTTGGCATGCCTATGATATGATTGTCAGGTCATCAGTGTCAGCGATGCGATGCACTTTACTGTCGTCGGTTTTCCTGGCCTTGATAACACCGTTGTCTGTCCAGAGGTATTTCCAGTTTTTTCTTCCTTAAGGGTCAGAGCCTGCGCGAACAGTCGTTTTTTTTTTTTGGAGTCAGGTGGTCGTTGATAAAAATGGGTTCGTCTTTTTGAGATTGAATTCCAATGTCGGAAGTGTTTAAACGTGCCTTCCGTGCTTTTCCACAGAAATCGGCCCTCTTGGCTCTCGTGCAGAATCGAGAAATTATGTGTGGTATTCCGTTTTTGACAAGGACACGATGAACGATGTCAATGTCTGCTGCCCCGATAGGGCGTTTTGCTTTGTTCCCGATTTCCTGCACGACCTCAAGGCAGTTCTCATTCCTTCGGACAGGCACTCCTCTTATTTCCACGTTGTTAGAGCGTGAATATTGCTCAAGTTCGCTCAGACGTTTAGCCAACTCCTTGTTTTTAACCTTCAGGGACTTGTTTTCTTTGATCCAATTTCAGTTTTCCTTCTTCGCGCCTTCACAGATCTCATTCAGTAATTTCATACTTTCACGCATCTCGGCCATTTCAACTCGAAACGCTTCGATTTCTTTAGCCAGCTCAGCGTTAGTCGGCATGTCTACGGGCTGTCACAAGCAACTTGAGGGCAGCAGTGTTTACGGCAAAAAAGCTAGTTTAAAAGAACGCTAGTTCAACGCACCAACCTGGGTAGGAAGGACGAGATGACAGGAGCGCACACAAGCCGCAAACACTGCTGCCACACTGAAGCACGATGTGCTGCAGCCTTCTGTTTTGTAGGCTTCTTGTCCAGGAAAGGGCAGGGCAGGCGGCGATGATCTGATTGGACGGTGATGCAGTCGGCCGGTCATGCGCTGTAGATGGCAGCCGCAGGCATGCGTCCCTCCAGAAGCTGTTCGCACGAGCCTTGCCGGTATACATACATATTCACACGAGCTGTTCACACGAGCCTTGCCGGTATACATACATACACACATACATACATACATACATACACATACATACATGCATACATACACACACACATACACACATACACATACATACATACACACATACATACAGACACACATACATACACACATATATACACACATACATACACACATACATATACACACACATACACATACATACATACTTACACACATACACACACATACATACTTACATACTTACACACATACACACACATACATACCTACATACTTACACACATACTACACACACATACATACCTACATACTTACACACATACACACATACACACACATACATACATACACACATACACACACATACACACATACATACCTACATACTTACACACATACATACACACACATACATACCCACATACTTACACACATACATACACACATACACACACACATACACACATACATACATGCATACACACATACATACATGCATACACACATACATACATGCATACACACACATACACACGCATACATACATACATACATACATACATGCATACATACATACACACACATACATACATACATACATACTTACACACATACATACTGAAGGATCCCCCTTCGAGCGTAAAGGGTTCGCGAGCCCGAACCCGCCCGACGTAGCAACGCCGGTCCGCATGAGAACAAATCACCGGTTTATTCCGGGAAAACCAAAACAGGAAAAAAACAAACAAAGCAGGTTGGGAGGCAATAAAAAGAGAGCACAGCAAGCAAGCGCCGAAAGCGCGTAAAGAAAACATTGCGGTGGTTGAAACCCTGCTTGTCCAGAAAGGTACAGCATGGTGCTGTACACTCACGACGACGTCTTCAGTCACTTGTGCCGACGTCGGGTGAAGAGCGTCCGCCTCGGACGCTGGTTGCTCCTCGCGGTCCGGGCGTCATGGTCGTGGCTCGCCGCCGCCCGCGGCCGCAGCTGCTCTCGCGTGTCCCTCGGTGCGCACTGTCCAGCTGCTCCTGTGAGCACCGCTTTTAGGCCACTCTGTTGGTTGTGCGCATCCTTCCGGGTTCTGTTGCACTACACTTGTCCGTTGCGGCTCACTGTTCATCGCACACGCGCGCACGGGCACCATGACGCACTGACGCCACTATCAGTGTTCGTCCGGCACTCACTGCAGTGTAATCACCCTCCGCGGGCGCACGTAGGGGCTGCGTCCCTACATTCCCCCCCCCCCCCCCCCAAGACCGGACAACTCTAGTTGTCCGAGAAGCGCTGGGGGCTGCCGTTGAGGATGCCTTCTCCTGTGGGTTTGAGATGAGTGCCGGTGGAGGTCTTCCCGCCGAACCTTGTTGCTGCAACGTTGAGCGGATAGCGTATCCTGGAAGAAAATTAGCAAGATTAGATTTCTTCTACAGAGAGTCGCTCATAATATGCCTTAAGGTCGTCAATGCCTACGGGACCCGTATCCCGCCCTCCGTGCAGGTTGCGAAGGCGATACGTCAGCCGAGATGTGCGCTTTGTTACCTTATAAGGACCTTCCCATCGGTCAGCCAGGGAAGCAGCAAACCCTTTTGCTGCATCGCTCAACGGATGCGTGCGGCGCAATACCAGGTCACCCACGGAAAACTCGACCTGGCGCCGTCCCTTGTCGTACTGCTGGCGCTGTTCGAGGCGTGCCAAGTCCACGTGTTGTCTGACTTCCTGGAGGGTCTCGTTCATGCTGCAGCGGAGATCCTGCGCATACTTAACATAAGTGCGAAGGTGCACCTCGACCTGGTCACTGAACGAGTGTTCGATGGGAAAGCACAGGTCGCGACCAAAAAGCATGACTGCTGGTGTGAACCCGGTAGAGCGATTGACCGTAGTCCGAGTGGCAAACGCCATTTCCGAGAGGTGAGCATCCCAGTCTTTGTGACGTTCAGTGAAGGCCACCAGCATCATCATCAAGTTTCTGTTGACCCGTTCCGTAATGTTTGCTTGTGGATGGTACGGGATAGTCTTCTTATGTACTACGCTCAGAACCGAACAAGTGTCCACGAAGTTCTTGCTGGTGAAGTACGTCGCATTGTCTGTTATGAGCTGTTCTGGAAAACCAAAGCGGGTGAAAGTGTCCAACAACTTCTCCCAGATCAACTTAGAATCAAGTCTACGTAATGCGTACAGCTCGACCCACTTGGAGAAATGATCTGTGACGACCAGAAGGTAGCGATTGCCCTTCACTGATCTTGGGTATGGACCCATCACGTCACACGCCGCGATTTGCCAAGGGAAGCGGCTCTCGACTGACTTCATGAGGCCAGGTGGTTTGCCGGCTCTTGGCTTGACAGACTGGCAAACTGGGCATGTCTGGGCGTACTTCATTACCTCTTTTCTCAGGCGAGGCCATGTGACAACGCGGCATAGCTTTTGGTACGTTTTCAGACCGTCACTATATATGACCAGCAAGGGTAGTGTTGTGGTAATATTCCAGAAAAGACCTTCTTAGGCGCTTTGGTACGAATACCCGGAAGGGATACTCACCACTGTCGGTGTCTGCGCTTGGAATGTACCGCAGTAGCAAGCCGTCCTGGCTTTGGACGTAGCAGTCGTAGTCCGGGGCCCTCGCCGCCGTAGTATCGTCGTTCTCTGCGGCCGTAATCGACTCCCGAATGCGCTTGCACTGCTCGTCGGCCTGCTGCGCTTCAATCATCTCCTGGCGACTTACAAGGGTTCCCCAGGGTTCTCCAGGCGTTGTAACCGCGAAGACCTGGGGTTCTGGTTGCTGTTGTGCTGGTAGGGGTGCGCGAGACAAGGCGTCCGCGGCTTTGTTGCTGGTGCCCTTCTGGTATTCCACTTTGTAATGATACTTCTGCAGGTTTAGCGCCCAGCGTGCGAGGCGACCTGCAGGGTTCTGAAGCCGTGACAACCATGACAGTGCTTGGTGGTCAGTCTGTATCGTGAAATCTGCGCCATCCAAGTACATGTTAAACTTTTTGAGGGCGAACACTATGGCAAGACACTCTTTTTCTGTCACGGAATAGTTCTGTTCGGCTGCTGAGAGAGTGCGGCTGGCGAATGATAGAGGGTACAGTTCGCCGCTATGCTCCTGTAGCAAAACAGCCCCTATGCCGTACTCACTTGCATCGGTTTGAACAACAAAGGGGCGTTTGAGATCTGGCAACCGCAGGCTTGTGGTGTCGGCAATGGCTGTTGATAGGTTGATAGCTCCTGTAACGCCTGCTCCTCCAAAGTCGTCCAAGACCACTTGGCGCCCTTCCTTAGCAGCTGATGGAGGGGCCGTGCCAAGTCCGCACAGTTCGGAATGAAGTGCCTGTAGAAGCCGATCATACCCAGGAAGCGCTGCAGACTTTTGACGTTCTCTGGTTTCGGGAATTGCAAGATCGCCTTGAACTTCTGCTCGTTTGGCCGGACTGAACCTTGGTCCACAACGCAGCCCAGGAGCTCAATCCTGCTGGCAGCCAGTTGTACCTTGCGGGGGTTTACTGTGAGGCCTGCGTTTTGCATGCACTCCAACACAGTCTGCAAATGAACAACGTTATCTTCAAGGTTGTCTGAATATACAACCACATCATCCATGTACGCCATCGCGTAGTTGAACTTCGCGTCCCCCAGCACGATGTCCATCACGCGCTGGAAAGTTGCTGGGGAATTTCACAAACCGAAAGGCAGCCTCACGAATTCAAACAACCCTCTGGTACAAGTGAACGCTGTTTTCTCGATATCCTTCTCCGCTACAGGGATCTGTAGGAAACCTCTACTACAGTCAAGTGTGGTAAAAACCTTTGCTGAACCTAGCGCATACATAACCGCATCGATGGATGGAAAGGGATACGAATCTCTCGTAGTTATCGCGTTTAGGCGTCTGTAGTCTACGCACATGCGGACACTACCATCTTTCTTATACGCCAGCACAATCGGAAATGCCCAAGGGCTTTTTGATGGCCTCACCGCTCCTGTATTTACCATCTCCTGCAGGGCTCCGTCCAGCTGTCGTTGCTTGTGGACGCTCAAGGGCCTTGGGTTGAACCGTAGTGGACGCGCATCTCCCGTCTCGATGTGGTGCTCCAAAATGTTCACAGTACCAGGAGCTTCCGTGAACATCGCTGCGAAGGGTTGTAGTACTGCTGCGAGCCGTGATTGTTCCTCCGGTGGTCCTGCGAACGACATCAAGATTGTTCGCAAACCATTTTCGACCTCTCCGGCGGTGGTCTCCGCTGTCAGCAACCCTGACAGAGATTCTGGTGGTCTTGCTGCAAAGCTGTTCAGCGGCGTTCCTGGGCCGTAGTGGTAGTTTCCAGCCTTCACGTCAAGCACTAGCTCTGTCCTGGCCATAAAATCGCGGCCTAGAATGGCTGGACAGGAAAGTCCGGGGAGGTACAAGAAACGTTGCCTGTGCTTGCGACCATCTGCGATTACCGTCAGCCTCACTGCCGATGTTATCGGCACGACCTGATCCGAAGCTGTTCTGATACTGGTGCTCACGTGCCGGAATTTGATCTTCCTCGGGGAGCACCATTCTCCGACAACGTCTTCAAACACAGAAACCGTTGCTCCAGTGTCCAGTAGGGCAGGTATAGTCAGGCCAGCTACCTTGACTGTAATGAAAGGTGCATTGTCCACGCCTGCAGCCTGTCCGCCAAGGGCCAAGGGCCAACAGCTCACCATGCGCTGATTGTTGCTCGCTGGAGGCCCTTCGTGTGCCTTTTGCACCACGTTCCCACCTTCCATGAGCGTCCACGTAGGGTGCGGCATGCTCGAAGGCAGTTGGTGTGGAATTTCGGCTCTGCTCCTGCACCCGCCGTCCGCGCCGAGCTTTCGGCGGCCGTTTTGGCCGCTTTGGAGGCAGTGGGTCTTTCCACTGCTGCGTCTGCGGGTTTGTGCACTGCTGCCTGCCGCGATGCGGCGAATCTCGCCGCAGTTTCGAGGGGCGTATCTCGATTGGTTGTGCGAAAGGGTCTGCACAGCGTGCCACTGGGTGGTAGGATGACCAGAATACCAGTGTATTGTCGTGTGCGCCTGTCGGATGCACTGTGTCCAGGCAAGGTGGCGCCTCCGAGCTCACAGAGCTTGAGTACACGATCTGGTGGAAAGCCGCTTGCCGCCTTTCCTTGTTGCTCGACTCGGGTGATTTGGACACGAATTCTTTGCTGATGTCTGCACAGATGGATTTTCGATGGTTAGGAAATGTCTCCCAACTGTGATGTACTTGCCTCTGGTCATTCCGGCCGAACGGGCGCTCCCACGACGGCGCCTCACCGCCGGGGTGAGTCGGCGCTTGGAAACCATCTCCCACGGGGGCGCCGCACCGCTGGGGTGAGTCAGCGCTGCAACCATCTCCAACGGTGGCGCCGCACCGCTGGGGTGAGTCAGCGCTGCAACCATCTCCCACGGTGGCGCCGCACCGCTGGGGTGAGTCAGCGCTGCAACCATCTCCCACGGTGGCGCCGCACCGCTGGGGTGAGTCAGCGCTGCAACCACCTTTGCCATGAATGATCGCTGCTCGCTTGTGGTTTTTCTCCTGCGATTGCCGGTTGTCCGGCCCCGCTCCCATGAACAGCGCCGCCTTCCTTCCTCGCTGCGTTGTTCGCTTCGCTCGGGGCCTCCGCTGGTTCATCCCTGGGGGTGTGCGGTAGGTGTACGCACACGAAGCCTCTAGGCATGCCTCTTTAGGCGGCGGTGGTTGGTAGGATTCCGTGGCCATCAGCGAAGCTTGTATGGCTGTGGCCTCCTTGGCGAGGTCTTCAAAGTCTGAGAACCGCCGGGACCGCAAGTACGGCTGGAACCTGGGGTGGCACTGTCGGATGACCCGGAAAACTTTTTCCTCCTCGGGTGCTGCCGGTTCAGCCCGCTGGTACAAGTCCTGCATAGAACGCACATATCCCCGAAGGCTTTCACCTTCTCCCTGTGTCCGAGCGCGAAGTTCGTCTTTGATTCGGTACGCATACCCAGGTGGCTAAAACTCCAGCTTGAAGCGTTCCTTGAAGTCAGTCATGTCCCCGAATGGCTTCTGGTGACGTCTCCATACGCCAGCTTCCGCCCGCAAAACAACTGGCAAGATCCTGCTAATCAGAACTCTATCTGAAATTGCCATGGCTTGTTGGTAGTCCGCCAATTCATAAAGAAAGTCGAAAACAGACTTTTTGTCGGTGGAACCTGTATACGTTGGCACGATCCAAGTTTAACTGCAACGACGCGCTGCAGTGACAGTTGCATTGACGAGCCTGCGGCGGCCGATCATCCAATAATGCCTCAGACTGGCGCTTCAGCTTGCTAGTCTGAAGCGCCAACAGTTGCTTTTCAAACTCGGCCTTCGATTCTATCAGTTGGGCCATCAAGTCAAGAATTGGCTTTGTGTTGTCCGATAGCAGATCAGTCTGCGCAATACTATCCGAGAAACGTACGGAGGCATTTTCGCTTAACGCGGGAACAGCATTCTCTTCCGTCGACATAGTTGTAGCTGCAGAATACTGTCAACACTGCCTTGAATACAGCCGTTCTGGCCGGCGCAGAAAGAAAAAAATGCTCCTAAGTGGGCGCGCACAGTAAATCAGCAGTTACACTTCGATAAGCGCAAATTCTGTGGGAAGTCACTCACAGGATTTGTTGCGCAGCTTTCGGCTGCTCCTTTCCACGCCAGCTTCGTCGTTGAGCGGTGGCTTGTGGTGGACGGTTGTAAGCATTCTCCGGTCTCTGAGTGATGCTCGCAAAGTATGCACGGCCGTCTTTTGTGCCGCCGAATCCGCCGATGATTTCTGCGTAAAAAATGTTAGCGACCCGAGCAAAGCATACACAGTTCTGAAGCGTTCTGCAAGCATTCTCACGTGCGGGTGGCAGTGTAGCTCGCGGGGCAAGTCAAGGCTCGAAGACAATAAGAAAAAAAGGAATAAAGAAAGAAACCATGTTGGGCGCCAGTGAAGGATCCCCCTTCGAGCGTAAAGGGTTCGCGAGCCCGAACCCGCCCGACGAAGTAACGCCGATCCGCATGAGAACAAATCACCGGTTTATTCCGGGAAAACCAAAACAGGAAAAAAACAAACAAAGCAGGTTGGGAGGCAATAAAAAGAGAGCACAGCAAGCAAGCGCCGAAAGCACGTAAAGAAAACATTGCGGTGGTTGAAACCCTGCTTGTCCAGAAAGGTACAGCATGGTGCTGTACACTCACGACGACGTCTTCAGTCACTTGTGCCGACGTCGGGTGAAGAGCGTCCGCCTCGGACGCTGGTTGCTCCTCGCGGTCCGGGCGTCATGGTCGTGGCTCGCCGCCGCCCGCGGCCGCAGCTGCTCTCGCGTGTCCCTCGGTGCGCACTGTCCAGCTGCTCCTGTGAGCACCGCTTTTAGGCCACTCTGTTGGTTGTGCGCATCCTTCCGGGTTCTGTTGCACTACACTTGTCCGTTGCGGCTCACTGTTCATCGCACACGCGCGCACGGGCACCATGACGCACTGACGCCACTATCAGTGTTCGTCCGGCACTCACTGCAGTGTAATCACCCTCCGCGGGCGCACGTAGGGGCTGCGTCCCTACAATACATACACACACACACATACATACATACATACATACATACATACATACATACATACACACACACATATACACATACATACATACATACACATACATACAAACATACATACAGACACACACATACATACACATACATACATACACACATGCATACAAACATACATACAGACACACACACATACATACACATACATACATACACACATACACACATACAAACATACATACAGACACACACACATACACACATACATACACATACATACATACATACATACATACATACATACATACATACATACATACATACATACATACATACATACATACATACATAGATACACACACATACATACATACATACATACACATACACACATACACACACATACATACACATACACATACACACACATACAGTGGTCTAGAGGACAGAAGAGAACTGGGAGTGGGATTTCTAGTCAATAAAAGCATAGCTGGCAACATAGACGAATACTATAGCATTAACGAAAGGGCAGCAGGTCTTTTAATTAGGCTCAATAAGAGGTACAAGCTCAAGGTGGTGCAGGGCTACGCGCCCACATCCAGCCACGACGACCAAGTAGTGGAACGCTGCTATGAAGATGTGGAATCGGCAATGGCTAAAGTAAAAACGCAGTATACTGTAGTTATGGGGGACTTCAATGCTAAAGTAGGCAAGAATCAGGCTGGAGACAAGGCAGTTGGGAACTATGGTCTGGGCTGTAGAAATAGCAGGGGGGACCTACTTGTTGAGTTTGCAGAACGGAATAACCTACGCATAATGAATACCTTCTTCTGTAAACGGGAGAGTCGGAAGTGGACCTGGAGGAGCCCGAATGGGGAGCAAAAAAATGAAATAGACTTCATATTATGCGATAACGCTGGCATCGTGCAGGATGTGGAAGTGCTCGGAAGGGTAAGGTGTAGTGACCACCGTATGGTAAGGTCTTGAATTAGGCTAGAGTTGAGGAGGGACCGCAACAAGCTAGTACAAAAGAAGCCGATAAATGAGCAAACAGTAAGACGTAAAGTAGAAGAATTCAGGATCGCGCTGCAGAACCGATATTCCGCCCTTAACGAGGAAGCCGAGCTTACGACACAGGAAGCCAGCGACAACCTTACACGCATTATCACGGAGTGTGCAGTAGAAGTCGGGGGCACTATGGCTAGACAGGATACTGGTAAACTTTCACAGGAGACGAAAGATCAAATCAGGAAACGGCAAACCATGAGAATCTCTACCGCAGCTGACAGAATAGAACTAGCAGAGCTCTCGAAGTTAATCAATAAGCGCAAGACAGCTGACATACGGAAGTATAATATGGAGAGGATCGAATACGCTGTAAAGAATGGAGGTAGCCTGAAAGCAGTAAAGAGGCGTCTTGGCGTGGGGAAAAATCAGATGTATGCACTTAAGGATAAGCAAGGCAATGTCATCACAAATAGGGATAAAATAGTCACAGTGGCCGAGGAGTTCTATAGGGATCTGTACAGTAGCCGGGACATACAGGATAATTCCGAACGAGACAGTAGTTCAGAGGAGATAGACATCCCACCAGAAACGACCGAAGAAGTAAGGAAGGCTTTGAAAGAAATGAAAAGGGGCAAGGCACCTGGTGAGGATCAGATAACAGCAGACCTCTTGAAGGATGGCGGAGAAATTGTACTTGAAAAACTGGCAAACCTGTATACGCAATGCCTAATGACCGCAATGGTACCGGATTCTTGGAAGAACGCGAACATCATCCTAATCCATAAGAAAGGCGACATGAAGGACTTGAAAAATTACAGGCCAATCAGCTTACTGTCAGTCGTCTACAAGGTATTTACCAAGGTAATCGCTAACCGAATCTCTGCAACCTTAGATTTCAGTCAACCTAAAGAACAAGCAGGGTTCCGTAAAGGTTATTCAACAATGGACCATATTCACACGATCAATCAGGTGATAGAGAAATGCGCTGAGTATACTCAACCCCTATATATAGCCTTCATAGATTATGAGAAAGCATTTGACTCGGTCGAAACCCTAGCAGTCATTCAGGCATTACGGAACCAGGGGGTAGATGAGCATTATGTAAGAATACTAGAGGATATCTATAATGGGTCTACAGATACCATCATCCTCCATAGAGAGAGCAGTAAAATACCTATAAGGAAGGGTGTCAGACAAGGAGACACAATCTCTCCAATGTTATTCACTGCATGCTTACAAGAAGTATTCAGAACGTTGGATTGGGAACAGGTGGGAGTAAGGGTTAATGGAGAATACCT
>NW_027526295.1:285359885-285654885 GCF_048455015.1 Haemaphysalis longicornis | reverse complement strand
GTGGTCTGGATGTATTTGGTGTGTGTGTGTGTAGTTACAAAATTGAGTTCACAAAAAAAAAGAACAAATAAACGCCTTTCCGAACGTGCACAACTTATTTTCTTCGGCACTTATCCCAAGAATTACCACTGACGCCGCCGAGTTACCCGAACTTTAAATTCTTACTTTGGAAGGGGTACTAATGGCAGCTCATCTAACTACCACCAGTGGCCAGTATTGTAACTACATCCCGAAATAATTATTTGTACTAGGTCAGGCAAGGCATTGCTGAAGTACTTCGCACAATTTCAGAGGATTCGACGTTCGTAACCTTTTCAGCTTTCTATCAACCAACCGGGAATGTTGGCCTACTTTTTACAAATAATGGGAGGCCTGTGTCGCTGGTGCACGGTGTCAGACCACAAGGACGCGTCCCATCGGACAGCCAGCGACACCGACGCCAGAGCCGGCGCGCTTCAGTGGGCTAGACTAAACATCCGCCCTGGCACGGACACTTTTTTTTTTTTTCCCCTTTGCATGCAGAAGCGCATGTGCGCACTCCATTGTGCATCGCGCGAATGCATCAGCTTCGGGTTACGTCTTTGGCAGTTGGCTAGTTAGCAACCGAATGGGGTGACCAGCTTAACTGAGTCCCACACAAGCGCCGTAAAAGAAAAGCATTCGCACTCCAACTTGTATTCAGGGCAGACTGAATACGTTTAAGTATGGAAAGATTCGTCTGGTGTCTGTCTTCTGTACACTTGAAGCGGCGACTCGCTTGCGCCAGAGATTGTGCTTTGCGATAAGCATAGCAAATAATCTGACCCTGCCCTAAGCGGCACCACATACAATTGTGTTCACTGGGGCACTTGCTGCCTTCTTCAGGCGATAGCCTGCCTTGGGCTAAGTACTGTTGAATTTATTTATTTATTTATTTATTTATTTATTTATTTATTTATTTATTTATTTATTTATTTATTTATTTATTTATTTATTTATTTATTTATTTATTTATTTATTTATTTATTTATTTATTTATTTATTTATTTATTTATGAGTACTAACCAACAGCGCAGGGCCTTCTCGGGTGACGCACTGGGTACATGAATACAATGCATACAAAAAGACAACATACAGGAAGGGAAATAAATCATAAATGGGTAAAAAGAAGTTTCAGATGACATCTACGTTTAGGTCTCAAGATGTACGACGCGATAGCGTTGCTTAGACGCCGATGAAGCGTTTGGAATAGGAGTTGCTGCGTTTACAACGCATGCTTTCCAGGCACTAATGTTCAGTGAGGAGAGCGAAACTAGCGGCAACGATATTTATTTGCCGTGGCACAGGAAAAACAAAGCCCACATGCACTTGTGTAGCCGAAGAAACCAGCGTGAAAATTTGCGTCTGCAGGGTGTTATTGGTGAAGGCGACAGTGCCAATGTTTCAATGTTTCATTCTCTAGCCTCGTGACCAGCCTGAAATTTTTGGCTTTCCTTTCAAAGCGGGGGGCTGCACAGAGAAGTCCTTTATTGTGTAAGATGTGGTTCAGTTTCGGAAAAGGAGGTAAACAGATGGTAAGGAGCTCAGAGCTTGAGCCCGAATCGCAAGGCCCCAGACGCAGGCTCTTTTCTCACGCTGATATGGTGACGAGGAGGTCAGCGATGCTTCCCATGTTTCGACGGAAGTGGAACATTTAATGTTTCACTTGTTATTTTGATTATATATATATTTAGCTATCACCATTTTGCGTGGAAGAAATTGTAAGTTTTCCCGCGCATACCAGTTTCATAGTATTGTCGGGAATTTCCTACAAAACATCGTTGCCCATCTAGATTTGTGGATATATGTGTTGATTCGTATCCTGCGCCGAGCTTGCGATTTTTCGACGACGACATTGTATTTGGCAGGGGGAAGGATGATGCGTGTTTGCCAGCTGCGGCGTAACTGGCGTAACCTTCCAGACTCTCGCGTCCGGGTGTCAACGTGATATGAACTGTCATCATTGTAGACGGAGGAATGTTTTTCAGTCGTTTGGCTATTCTGCCGGCAGGAACAAGTCTAATGGCCTTTTGAGTGTGCGTAATGATGTTTAAGCTGATATTTGGTAGTTCTGATAAGCGGGTCGCCGACCTATTTGGTGATCGCGAGAAGTGGGAGGTTGAGGGCTGCCTTAAATGTTGCCCTCAGGATGGTGTTAATTTAGGTTCATTCAGTGCGCGTAAATTTCTGGAACGCAGGCGCGATGAGCGTCTGAATAAGTGTTGTCGTGTCTTTTTCTCTCTTTCTGTATCTTTTCTTGGTTAGGTATATTACAATATGGTCCAAATGGGTAAAAATTTTCCATTTATTGGTGATTGTGAGATCACATCTGCCCCTTCTCTGTAGTACCATGCCGATGATTTTTACGTGACCGTCCTCTCGGACGACACCTTGCCAATTTTTAGGGTGATTTCTAAATTGCCTGCTTGGTGACATCCGCCGTTTTCCGCGCAGAGCTTTCACCGGTGACAGGGCCGTGAGAAATTTGAAAAGTAATCTAAAGATTGGCCTATTACACGCCATGTGCCCAGTTTCATTTCTTATTAACAGAAATTTTAGTTATTTTGTGGTCTTAATATAAACCTTCCTTGCTTTTTCAGAGCTTGGCGTTAATCTTCGCCAAGATTTCGCCAAGATTTTGCGCTTTCTTAGTCAGGTGACACAGTGTTGGTGCCGCATCAGTTCCGTTGGCAGTTTTGGGGTAATGGAGTCAGTTCAGTAGCGGCTGGGCACCGTATCTGCCGAGGATGCGACTAGCGATACAACGTATAACACAACTTACTGCGCAGGCGCGGCCCCCACTGAAATTCCATATCGTTTCTTCCGTCTCCGCTGTAGTATTATTGCCCTCCCTTCCACATTCCAATTACCGTCCTGTCGTATTCGAGAATCGGGTGAGCACTCGTATCTTGCTGCACCAGTTGTAGTTTCCAGTTGGCAGCGGTGACGTTACTTCCGTGGACGCTTGATGAGCACGGATGATAGTGGACGGTTAGCAGGCAAGGGGAAATCGAGAGAGAGAGAAACAACTTTATTAGACACCGGCTGTTTGGGGACGTGGCCTCTCACGTCGTGACCGAGCGGCCCTAGCCAGGGCTTACTCGTAACCTATCTGATGGGTCACTTTCAGGCCTTTGGTTATCCAGGGCCTCCGTCACCAGCTGGACGGCCAGGCGTTGAGTGTTGTAATCGCAACTCCGAGTAGCAGTTATGAACTCCGGTGGGATCCCTTCTTCTTTTGCTTCGGTTAGATGCGTTCTACAGTCCCATAGGATATGAGCCGTAGTAGCTCTTTCACTAGCACACCACTTGCACTTATCCCTTGCGTACACTTCCGGACCCATGTGTCTAGCGAGCACTTGAGCAAGTAACGAGTTCGTTTGTAGTTGTCTGTAGGTCACTGCTTCTTGTCTTGTAAGTCTTGGATGTGGCGGGGGCATGGTCCTACGGCTGGATCGATACCATTTGAGGACCCCACTGTACGTGTTGATCGTTGAATCTTCCTCGGGCTCCTGTTCCGCAGATGGAGAATCCGGACATCCCGACGCGTCTCGACCGGTTAGCGCACGCGCCGCCTGGACCGCCTCCTCATTGCGGTTGCTGTGTCCCTTGGTTGAGTGGAGAAGTCCCATGTGCGCTGGGAACCATTTTACCGTTGTGGTCACAGTTCTGGGGGGTAGGGCACCGCACACCCTCACAGCACTCTGAGACACGTTGTTGTTGGCGTAGCTTAGGATTGCTGAACGCGAGTCACTAAGTATCGTGGTGCACTTAGGGTTGGTGAGTGCTAAGGCAATGGCTACTTCCTCTGCTTGCTGTGCTGTTTTAGACCTAATGCTGCCGGCGGTGAAGATTTCTCTGGTAGTGGCGGCTATGACGACGGCAACATAGGTGTCGGTCTGATCCGGTTATCGGGCTGCGTCCACGTAGAGAGCGCTGTGTCTGTTCCATGAGTATCGATGAGGGTTCTAGCCCTTGCCTTTCTCCGCTCTGCATTGTGTTCTGGGTGCGTATATCGAGGCAGCGGACTAATCTGCAAGCCGCGCCGTATGCCTTCAGGGAGTACTGTAGTGCTGTCCTGTTCTTTCGGTGACTCTTGTCCGTGGATTCCGAGGCGTTTGAGGATGTATCGTCCGGTGCGGGTTTGCATTATCCTATTTCGCTGAGCCGTGCTCACCACTTCTTCAATCTCTTCGAGGGTGTTGTGTACCCCTAGTTCTAGTAGCTTGTCCGTGCTTGCGTGAGGATAGAGACCCAGGATTTCTCTGTACGCCTTGCGTATAATAGCATTTAGCTTCTGCCTCTCCGCTGTCTTCCAGTTATGATATGCAGCGACATATGCAATGTGACTGATGGCAAAGGATTGCATCAATCTGAGGAGGCTTGCCTCTTTCATGCCTGATCGTCTTCTAGACACTGTTCGAATGAGCCTGGTGGCTGTGTTGACCTTTGTCAAGAGTTTTCTTATGGTTGGCCTGTTGCAATCACTCGCTTCTATTATCGATGCCAATACTCGTAAGGTTTTGACATGTGGAATGGTGGCTCCTCCCTTCGTTCTGAGAGTGATGATTTTAGCCGTGTCCTCCTTCTTGTGCCGCTGGTGGGGTGGTAGGATCAGTAGTTCCGATTTGGAGGGTGAACATGAGAGGCCGGTGTCTTGTAGCCGTTCTTCGATCACATCGATTGCTTGTTGCAGTGAGGATTCAATGTGTCCATCGCTGCCTCCCGTCACCCATAAGGTGATATCGTCGGCATAAATGTTGTGCCTGACATCGGGAAGACAAGCGAGTTGGTTGGCCACATCAATCATAACGATGTTGAAGAGCGTTGGAGAGATCACCGACCTTTGTGGTGTTCCAACGCTTCCGAGTTGTTTCTTTGGCAGCTGCATGTCTCCAGCGGTGATTGTTGTGGCGCGGTTTGACAAGAAGTCTCTTTTGACAAGAAGCGCGGTTTGACAAGAAGAAGTATACAGGATGAGTATGGAAAGACACGGGGCGGCGTTGGCGCCTCCTTGAGCGTCTATGTCGCGCCGAGATGGCTGGACTGCCCCGCTAAAAAAATGACTATTTACAAAATTACATCCACTCTTCGGGCGTTTCACACGACATTCGCTACCCTGTAGGCACAAAAGAGTCTCATCTCCTCCGGGGTGCTTCGCGCGCACACGCACATAGTCCTAAATTGTCGCTCTGGTTGGTGTGAGAATTTATTTATTATAACCCATGAGAATTTATTATAACCCATATATCAGCGCGCAGCGACTAGTGATAAGAGCGCTGCCCAAAGTGCAGAAAACTATCGAATCAGTTTTCATGTAACATGGTCAACGCACACACTGGCTGGGCGGGAATATTTATTCCTGACACATGCATACAGGGTGGGTATGGAAAGACACTGGACGCGTTAGCGCCTCCTTGAGCGTCCGTGTTGCGCCGAGAGGTCTGGACTGTCCCGCTAGAAGAACTGACTATTTAAAAAATTATATCCACTCCTGGCGGATTTCACACGACAGTCGCCACCCTGGAGGCACAAAAGTGGCTCATCTCCTCCAGGGTGCTTCGCACGCACAGTCGCTCTTAGTGTTTCATGCACATACACGACGCACACACTTTTCGTTGGGGTGACTCGTTCTCAATTCACTAACACGCGTGTCTCACACTTGCACAGCACATGCACTATTCGTCGGTATGAGTCGTTCACGGTTGATCCCCGGCACGCGTGCCGCGCACCACAAGATCCGTTCCCCACAACCACACAACACCGATGAAGCACCACGACTCTTGAAAGGATTCCTGGTTTGTTAGGTCGAGCTGGCCTTGGAGGAAAAGTTTGGCTTTTCCGCACATATTGCTCACCATGAGGATGATCGGTGCATGCTTACCGCGGAACGAGTCAGGCGAAAGGAAAGCCAGCGCCCGTCGCCTCCCGGCCCCCGCGGGGGTCGAGCGGACGGCGACGGCGCGGGCGATCCGAGTCGCGGCCGGCCGGGCACGACGCCTCGGGCTCCGGCCGCTACCTAGCGCAGGTAGTTAGACGAGGTGGGCGAAGCCCTGCGTGGCCTGACCCGCACCTTTCTCGCAGGACGAATTAATAAAGGTCATTTCTCTCTCTCTCTCTCAACGAAGCACCGGTTCCGACACAGTTCTTGCAGACTTAGAGCGGTGTACAGGAGCCGCAGTTTGTCACGTGCTCCTGAATTTCTATCTTGGTCGTTTTTGGGGTTCAGCGGGAGGCGAAGATTCGTAATCCACGACAGACGTCGCCAGAAGGCTTTGGGGACTCTTTACTGGGCGAAAACGTGGTCGGTCGTCTCTGGCTGCCCGCGGTAAGTACACCACCAGCCGCGCGTAATGCGCACTGGCTCACACGAAGAGAATTTATTATAAACTGCATATCAGCGCTGCCCTAGAAAGCGAATAAACGAGGCACCGGCACCAGGTAGGTATGCCTTTTCTTTTTTTTTTTTTTTTTGCTGCGACCTACCGCCCCCGATAAGGCCTAGCGTCAAGAGCCGGTGGGTATCCGAGTGTAACACAAATTATAGCCCGTCTACAAACAGCTTTTGCTTGTGCTTAACGATTGCTGAAGCGGACAGGGAGTGTCACACCAATTTTTTAATATGTTAGTTTATTTTGAACCGGTTATATCCATTGTGCACTTCTAGTACGCGTTACGTTGTTGCGCGAGGCGTTAGAAAACGAGTGTCCCGGTGTTTTAGTACCGTGACCATATAAGAATACGACGACATGCGACGCCGGCATTCAGAGCCCCTAAGGAGCTCCCTAAAACAGACTGTTAAAGGCATGTTGACATCGGCTAGCTGGTGCCTGTCTCAGTGTTCTGTCAACACGAAAGCAGTCATGCGGCCGCAGTGGTCTGCTTGGCACTCCCAGGTGAACAGAGCTTACAAGGCAAGGACAGTCAAACTTGGAATGAACACAGTTAAAAAGAAAAACGAGGTCACGTCTGGAGCGCCTAATACACAGAGCCCATCAAGATTCAGAAGCTTGAGAAGCTCACCGTGTCCATAATGGCTCACTGGTGAGTAACGATAAAATACGGTTTTAGTGAAGGCGTCTGAATCCATTGTAGTTAAAGGGACGACGAAGGTTTTAAACAATTTCAAAGTTGACTGGAAAAATCTAGCTTCGGTAAAATTATGGCGCGGTAGAGTGAAACAAGGCATGATTGGTCGGTGAATTCACTGGTGGCCCGGGAAATCACGCCAAGTGTTCGGAGAAAGGAGTTGGTCAGGTAGTTCACATGTGAGTTGAAAAGCAGTCTTACGTCCATCATTGCGCACAAACCACGCACTACAGTAGCGCGTTTTACGGGTGCACCAAGCAGACAGTATACTGAAAAATGAGCGGGGCAGTCTTACGAGTATTCATATCACGATAGGCTTGGAGAGATGATCTGCTTTCGCACCATCCCAATGAATCCGGATGGTACATTGGGCGGGCTGGTTACATTGTATACGGCATGCCTCGCTCATCCGAAGTTTTCCTTTCGCACGAGAACCATTTTACCCTAAATTTGGAAGAGAACCAGACAACGTGCGAGCTAATTGAAGATTTTCGCATTAGAAATATAGAGAAGAATAGCGCTATTCAACCGCACACGTACCGTGTGATAAGGAAGTAGCCTATCCAGGCGTAACTTATATCGTTGTGTGGTCGTTAAAGGACGTTGTCATTTATTTCAATTTTGTATTCACTGTAAACGCAAACTAGCCGGAAATGGAGTTTTAATCAAGTAATGTGCCCTGAAAAGTACCTATAGCAAAAAATGTACTCCCTAGGCATGATCTAAAGAAGTGGACGAACCTCCATGGTAGTACCTTTGCCCATCCGGGTAGCAAAAGGGAGGATTTAGAACTACTTAACACCATTTGTGAGATGGCGTTCCGTTCCTTGTATACTACCACGTCCACAATAAACGCCCTATCTGAGGTAATCATCTCAAGCGGGCGGTCGCCATGTTAGTCTTCTGCTGTCTCCGTGCACCAGCACTTCAACCGTGGCCTAATGCTAATTAGAACGAGTGAGCAGGACGCGACGGTTGCACGCCGCTACAAAACCAATACCGTACGTATACCCGTATAGATGCTTCAACCAGCGCGATCACAGGCAGAGAGCGCGGCCGTGTTGTCTCAATCTGTTTATTTTGGCGATAGGTGTTGTCAAACTCTGCTGCTAACGAAGCGGCAGTTCTCGCCGTTGCAAACAATTGCAATGTTCATCTGCTTCGCTTGCTTGCGCATACATAGACGATTTAAATTCTCGTGCCAGCGCGCCAACGCACCCGACTGCAGCGACTCAACTTGCCCTGGCGGCACGACTGGCTGCCCGGATGTAAACAACCTCTGTGCTTTCAACGCAGCGCGGCCGGTGACTCCAGTGACTCGGCGCGGCCGGAGCTTCAAGCCTCGCCTTGGGCCGTCGTTTTTTCGTATTTGTGAAGGACTAGTAGTGCCATTTGGTGTAAAGATTTTCATCTGCCCCTATCACACGAGGAACGGCCGCAAACAGCATTTGGATACGGCGACAGGTGTGGACAGCTCGCTGGTAAGTGGTCTTTCATCAGTCGATGCGTTTGTCAAACGTTTGGATAGGGTTAACAGCGAAGTACCCGGGTACCCGTGCCGCTCACAGCTCGTACACGCACGGGCAAAGAAAAAAGCGCACACTCGTATTATTTTACTTGTTTGTGGGGTTTGGGGTATGCGTTCGCATTCTTTTGTAGGCCGGTTTGTAACAGGGCATTCGAGATAAAATCGTTTGTCGCGCGCGGCGTCGTTTCAAAGCAACGTGACGGTTACTTCGTGGTGGCGAAAATCAGCGCAGTCAGACGGAAGCGGGAAGGAAGGTAGAGAGATAGGGAAAGAGGGCGCTAATATATAAAGGCACATTCCCACTGGCGATGCGCCTCGTCGCGCGACTAAAAGCGACGTCGCAAAGCGACGAGCCGGCCGTCGCTTTTCGGCGTTTTGCGACGGCGGAGCCGATCGCTCTGGGTCCGAATTTCCTCGTCGCGCGACGGCCCCGCAAAACCGGTAAGCCAATCATGGCCGCGGAGTAGGCTGACGTAGCCGGAAACGAAACGTTTCTTTACATCCGGTATGCAAACGCGGCGGGCGGGCGAGGACGAGCCGCCGCCGCCACCGCCGCTGGCTCGCTCGGCTGGCTCGGCCAGGCGGCCAGGCGCTTGGCCCGCTATCGCTGTACCCAAGGAGGTTATATAAAGATTGCAAATTTATTTAAACCTCCTTGGCTGTACCCGCCGGGTCGGGCCGGCAAGCAACTTCCCGTGTGCATCGGTTCTTTGGTCAGTGGCTTCAGCGTGCGCGTGCACTAATCAACGAATATCGTGGAACTCATCAGTGTGGAGAAGCGTGTATGGATTGTAAATGGAGCTAGGTGGACAGCGAGACGGTAGGTTGACCTGCAGCCTCTTCGTCTATCGGCGATTCGTAAACACACGTAGAGTTCGGAGGCGTCAGAACGTTGCGCATGTGAAAAGAAGCGACATTTGTGGGCCGTGATGCGGGTGTTGTGGCGTGAAAGCAAGCGTGTGCATTTCTTCGTGCAATAATATGTTGAAAAGAGCCTTCGTGAGTTTGTTATTTTCTGCTCCTCCCGCAACCCGCAAATGCTTTCGGCATTGCTCCAGGTTAGTAGCATGTGTTTTAGTTGATTTCTACCTGCTTTTGTCGCGTATTCTTTGACTTCGAATGGTTGACGCACCAACGAGGTCGTATGTACAAGTCGGGAAGCAGCTGCGCTGAACGCAGTCGCATCATCGCTCATCGCAAGTGCGAACACCACCTCAACGCCTCATCGCGCGACGTGCGCCGTCGCGCGACGAGACAAATCGCCAGTGGGAATGTGCCTTAAAAGAAAGCGTAATGCAAGACGAGAAATGTAACACAACCCGCCTGCATTTCTCCGAACTTCAGGACAGAGCCGCACACGGGTACGTTGTCACAAACTCGAGCGTACGACGTCTAAAAGTACCGTATATTTTTTTTCATTTTTCAACGTGACCTGAGCCACTTATCTTCTCATTACCGCGCATGCAGACCTGATTGTGTCCCTGTGTTTGAGCGCACAGCCATCCTTTTGCGACATAAGAACCAGCAAACGCGAGAAATTGTAGAAGCCAGCCACATCAGAAAAGCTGGTTCCGAATGTGTCAGTCATCCCTCTATCGCCCTGCTTAATCGAGAAGTTGCATATTTAGACACACATTGAGCGCTATTTCGGTGCTTCTTCTGGGAATGCGTGTTGGGGGTGGGAGGGGGGTCTTAATCCATGTATGATGCGGTTATCTTTGCTGATTTTTCGCCTTTCGTGCGCCTCAAAGTTCGTTTTGTGGTTTTGTTGTTACGGTTTTTTAGTATTTTCGGCTGAGTGCGCCGAGAACTGTGACGCATTGGGGGCGCGGCAATTGGGCGCTTGGGCATATAAAGCTTTGAATTGTGCAATAATAAATAGTTGCGAGTGTGCGCTTGTGCCGTCTTCATGTGTTCTTGTCCTCGTTAATTTGCGCGCAGTTTATTTTTCGCAATGCATAATTACCAACTCGCCCAACTCGCAACCCTTTTACAGATCCTATACTCCGTAAAAATGAGTTGCCTGTCCTTTTAGGTACGGCAAAATCTCGCGCAGCGCATCATTCTGCCAGGGGGCCATATCCTAACGTCAATGCACACACTATGAAAGCAGCTTGCACTTAATGCGTCACATTGTCTGCTGATAAGCATTTTAGATTCGCCCCTCTCATCATCATTCACTTCGTGGAGATGGCGGGATTTTCTTTCATAGCTTGTTGTCACTGCAGTAATTAATAGCAGAATCAGTCCTACAAATCACAGAAACGGTTCGTTTCACGTTGAAAATACTCACAGTAACACACTTTGCACCACACGGAGGAACAATCGGTTGCAGTGATGAGGCATAAGGGTAACTTGCTGTTAAAGGGTCATTGAAGACAACCAGCAAGTTGATTTCAAACGGAAGTCGGACCTCCGCATAGCCATTTCAGCATTGATTTAGTGCCAAGATGCCTTAAAGGGGCCCTGAAAGGCATTTTGAGCACACTAAATGAACTAGCGCAATCGTTAGATAGGGTCGTCAACATCATCTGTGCCAAGTATTACTCTTTTACGCGCAGCGGAAAGCTCACACTTTTGTTGCAAAGTTTGTCGCTTTTTTCTCACCCTTCCCTTCGTGTTTTTGGACGCCGCCATCTTCACATGTCTACATCATCGATTCCCATATGTTCGTCATGAGCTAGACATCCTGCTATTGGGCGCCTTTTTCACGCACTTCCGGCAAAGAGATGAGTCGTCTGCTCAGCATCGGCTCGCCGGCTGATCTGCCAGCGGAGTGCCGGAGTGTTGGACATTTTACGACAAACGAAACAAGTGTAAACAAACGCTTAACCGTTTGTATTGAATGTAACACGGCCATAGCACGACATGGATTTTATGTTACATGAGTACGTATCATAAAGAAAGCCCCGTGACACTTATTTGGTGCAATCGCAGAGAACGCCCTGAGCCGAATGCCAGGGTTTGACGCGTACATTTTATTCAACTTCAAAACAATCCAGAGATGCGTTTCGAACGAACGCAACGTCACAACATGCGTTGCAAGTCTGAACCGCGATTGACAGACGATGGGTTGCCTCCTCCTGCCCGTCGTAAATTCGGCACTCACCTCACACCCGGTTTGCGTAGACGAACAGCGTCACAACTCTGGCGCGCAAGCGAGAATGCTTTTAGCCAGGCACACTACACATACCCCATGCGAGGTTGAGTCGTACGTCGTTCGAGAAAGATAATCCAGACCATGGGAAGCACTATCCACCCGCAGAAGTACAATGTCGCATTTCATCGCGAAACGAACGCGTCCACAACACACAGGAGGCGATGCACACACACACACAGCTTCGGTCACTGCATTGGCTTAGCTGCAAGCTTCGTTCGGACAATCAGCGATGCTACGACGATACAGAGCTGCGTGAGGACGACGTGCTAACCACTTCACGTATTTAAAAACACAGGGGCAAAGAACTAGGTTAATCGGAAGCAAAAAATATGTCCTCCATTATAGTGCCTGAAATATACTGGCTAGTGTGCCGAGGGCGGGCTCCAGGCGGGCGCCGGGAGCGATGTACGCGGCCGGCTGCAGCTTGGGGCGCTGCCGTGCGGGAGTGTGCGCGTTCGTTCGGCCCGAGCAGATCGCGCGGTTACCTCCGAGCTGCGGCGCAGACGGCAGCGGCAGAACTTTCCATTCCCGCTTGCGACGAAAGCGAGCGAATGCGACGGAAATTCTGTCGCGCGACGAAAATTTGTCCCGACCATTCGACAAAAACGATCGTCGCGCGACAAAGCGACGGAATTCCTGCCGCTTTCACTCGCTTTCGTCGCAAGTGCGAACGGGCCTTTATGCGCAATCACATAAAACAAGCTCTTGCTTATCGCCTGAGCATACGGTTTATATCTGACTACGTTACACTGTGCTTGCCAGTGTATTTAAACGATGTCACTAGGTTTGAAACGTACGCGCTCGGCGTGCAGATTTGTAAACGCAAGCGGCCTCACATACGCACGCTATTTTGCCGCTAATAGAGTTTTAGTACAGCGTTTGTGGCCTTTGCATACGCTAAACGCTAAATTTTTGCATCCCGCTACGTAAACACTGCGAGGGGAGTTTTAGTAGAGCGGTAGAGCGTCTAATCAGTTTTGCGTAGCGACACACTAATGCATACGGCGCCATCTGTCAAATGTTTTCCGAAATGTCTCGCCGGCTCATCTGCTATCGGAGTGCCGGAGTGTTTGGACATTTTACGACTATCCAAACAAGTGCAAACATACGCTTTCCCGTCAGTGTTGAATGCAACACATGGGTGCAGCTTGTCAGAACACGGGTTCTCGCTGATCGAGTGCGGCGTTGGTTTGCTCTGCGCCTTCCCGTTCATCGCCGCTGATAAAGCGATCCAATCCGGCGCGTTTTGTGCACGGGTTCTGTGTCGGTTTAAAATGTCCTTTTTCACATGCCGCCGGTAGTAGGAATTACAACCGCCGCAAAATAACACCCGGCACCAGCGGGGTCACATCTGAGACCGCGCTTTTTGGATAAACAGTGCGCGGTGCACCAAAGGGAACGAGCGCACGATTCTCCCCGCGCGGCTGCGAATTCGCCGCCGATACCAACGGCAGCTACGTACACCGCGAAAGGGCAAGGCCAGGCCGCACACATGCGGCCAGGTCCTTCGTTCACTTTTCCAGCCTTTAGAGGAGTGTCCATGGGGTCAACAAAGATGAAAAAGCCGAAAGAGCTGGCCCGTAGCAGACGGCAGTCTGTGGGAGCGCAATAGCGGAAGTTCGTCACCGCTGAGGACCGGAGCATCATGGGAGGGGAGGCCAACAGCGAAGAAACAGTTGAAAGGAGGAGGAAATACGGCGCGACGATAATGCGCGGTTTTTGATTTACGATTTCTCAGCTAATACTCATCGCTTTAACAAAATTCTTGCAGGAGGAGATTGCTAATACATTGCTTTATTTGGTTACATGTACATCCATGCATCGGCAGAAGGCATTTCAGGACCCCTTTAAGTGCTGAGAAATCGCTGTTCAACTGCTCATCAAACGTGACGCAAATACGACTGCAGTCGCTGTTTGCATCAGGATAAACCGGAAGCAAGTGAAGCAGCGGTGATTAATAGCAGTATACAAGCAACTGAATACAACATTACCACGTACCAAGCAGTTTGGTCAGTTCCGGTCAAATCGCTCATGCTTCCCCAAACTCCCCTGCCATTTGCCGTTCGAGACCACTAAGCAAAATGTTTCTCCATTGGACCTGTGATCAGTATTTACGCTTCACTGAAGAAAAACATTGGCCTTTTGAGGCCCCGCAAGTTTTGGCGTCGAACGATTTTCTCATGCGTAGCTCGCATGCTCCCTTGGAAAGCGGTACTGCCACCCCAAGTATGGACGAGTAGCACCATCCAGCGGCAGCCAAGAAAGAAGTTGTGCGCGTCAGGCCACTTAAGCCCTTCCGGTGAAAACGTGTTTTTGCTAGTTTCAACCTTATTTTAAAAAAAATGCCAGGTGTAAGTGGGGTATAATAGTGTTCTCCGTGAGCTAATCTATCAACCTAGAGAGACTTGCATTTTAACTTCACTGTCATTTAAAGTTGCGCTCGAGTATATTGTGCGGAAGTAATATCTTTTTTATTGCTGCGAAAGCCACGATGGTTAATGTACTGGCACTTGGTTTTATGAAGCCTTTGCATTCCTAATTTAAGTACTGAATCTTCGCAGGGAACCTGGCATAACAATTTTATTACTGTACCGAATTATTAAGTTCATTTAACCATAGTGTCTGTTTTGAATTTTACATGTGGGGCATTTTTTTTTCTTTTTTGCTTTTTCAGGTAGATGTTCCTTTGACTCCCTGCCTGCATTCCGCGAACGGGGAAATTAGCCTCCGCATCGATGGCCAGAGTGTCTTGACTGCATCATATTTACTGGGAGGACTGTGTAGTCTGTTTGCATCGTTCTGGGTTTTCAACATTCAATATCCCAAGAAGGCACACAGAGCTCTAACGTTTGTGGAACATGCCTTTTTGGACCTTGCCAGCACCAAACCACGTGTGAAGGATTTAGAACTAATTAACTTTTATCGCATCAATATCCCTCACCAATATTTTATTTGTTTTCAATCCTGTAATCATTGGATAGTAGTTTAAAGAATTTCGTATTATGTTTCTGACGTTTTCTTTTTTTTTACTGAACAGGGGATATTTGATAGGCCCTTCTGTATGCTGATAATACAGCTATCTTTTAGTGAAGCAATAATATTAACCAACTAATATAACTTGAAACAATTATCTAAATAAAGTTGGCAACTGGTGCCAAATGAATCAACTCAAAATTATCGGAAAAACACGAATTACATGGCTTTTCCTTCTCACTCTGAAGAAGCTGTCGCGATACCACCCATTCTGTTCTATATCCTTGCAATTAACCCCTCAGACTAGGTCACTTTTCTTGGCGCATTTGTGTCTTTATCAAAACGCACTGGTATTTTCCGCAGCATATTTCTCGTTCTTTATATTACTCATTTATCCATAGCCATCTCATTGCTGTCTGTCTCCTACATCATTTATCTCTTGTGCCTTTACCGTCTACAAAATGCTCGTTACCTTTCAATATCAAATCGTTACACAGCTCTCGCTCATTTCACCACCAATTGAAAAAAAATTTTGTTGTTTTAAACCACTGCAACCATTTTTTTCACTTTGTGTACTGAGTACTGATGCGTACTGATAAGTACTCACGCGTTCTCAATCCTCTAGTATTATATAATGATGTCACTTACCATGCCGTTGTGTTTGTGCCTATATGTTTATCGCGTATTTCCAGTTCTTGTAGTAATATTGTTTCTACAGTTTGTTCAACTAGCACACAGATCGCTCATTTCACCACCAACTGAAAATTTTTTGTTGTTGTAAACCACTGCAACCATTTTTTTTCACCTTGTGTACTGAGTGCTGATGCGTTCTGATAAGTTCTGATAAGTACTGACGCGTTCTCGATCCGCTATTATTATATAATGATTTCACTTACCATGTGGTTGTGTTTGCGCCTATCTTTGTTTTTCGCGTATTTCCAGTTCTTGTAGTAATATTAATTCTACGGTTTGTTCAACTAGCATTCTATTGCTGTCTTCCATTCCTAACTGGCGTGTTTTTAGCAATTTACCATTTTTGCTTTCTTATAGGAGGTCGCCCTAAGTTTTTATTTCGGAGCCTCCTTGTGTACACCATGTACCATGTAAACTTGTATGCGAAAGTTCGTTTGAAATAAACCTGAAACCGAGAAAAACCGTGTGAGATCAGTACTCCAGCAGGGAACTCGAAACTCTCCCTTGTGGCCTTGAAAAAAACTCCTTTCGGAAGGCCTACAAAACCGCCCCAACTTTGCAAAACTCCATTCAAAAGAAATATATGCTTCCCTTGAACCTCCTAAAAACTCCCCTCGCGAGGCCTACAAAACGTAAAACTCCATGCAAAAGAAGTAAATGCTTCCCTTGAACCTCCTCAAAACGCCCCTAAAATAACATAAGTACTTCCCAAGGGAGCCATAATAGGCTCCTATTCAACCGCCTAAAAAGTCCATAAACATCACTTAAAAACGCCTTGAGGAAGTAAAGAATACTCCATTTTGATCTCCTTAAATTCTCCCTAACATTTCTTAACACTCCCTAACTACCTCCTTTCTATCACCTAAAAACACCATGTTTTGAGGAGGTAAACAAAACCTCCCTGTTCCATGTAGTAAAAAAACTCCTACAAGGAGGATCACTAGAGGACAGGCGAAAAAGAACCTCTAGGGAGTATATGGGTGGAAAAAAAGTTTAGAGTATATACTTGACAGTGCGGCGCGCATGAGTATTACAGTTGCTTTTAATAGACTTCAGTTGGGAGTTCAGCGCCTGTTCTTTGTACAGCGACGCGCTGTTTCAGCAAATTCAAATGTCTGTCTGTCTGTCTGTCTGTCTGTCTGTCTGTCTGTCTGTCTGTCTGTCTGTCTGTCTGTCTGTCTGTCTGTCTGTCTGTCTGTCTGTCTGTCTGTCTGTCTGTCTGTCTGTCTGTCTGTCTGTCTGTCTGTCTGTCTGTCTGTCTGTCTGTCTGTCTGTCTGTCTGTCTCACCAGTGGTACTACTCGCTAGTACTCGCTAGTGGGTCACTGGCTCGTCGAAAATTGCGTTGCCGCATGTTATCTGCAACAGGTGACCCGACGGTGCCATGGTCACCCCCCTGCGAGCTACAAAGTTGAGGTTGCTAAAATGGTGACCGTGCGCCCACCCGAGACCCACCCATGTGGGACGTGTAGGTCACACTGGTGGCTCGCGTGACCCATGGAGGGTCACCTACCAGCACACCACGACCCACGAGTTACTAGAGAACCCTCGGTGGCCAAACATGCACTGACCAATGTTCTCGTGGCCCGCAAATAACCGCGGATCAAATAACCCCAGCACCAGGATGGCCAGATCCTTTTTATGGATAGGAACGTACACACCGAACAATTGCTAGCGCCCTACACATCTGCCACAAATAACAAGGAATGAACCCCATAACGACACCTACCGCCGCCGAAGCAAATGGTCGCCTTTGTCTTCACTGTGACGACAATATTTATTCACTCAGTATTTTAGGGGTAGTGGTTCGACGAATTGAGGTGAAGAGCTGCACTCGAACCCACTCGCTTTAGACGTTCATCTCAAAAACGCAGCAGAGGCAAAGCAGTGAGGCCTCTGTGTGCTGGCGTCCTTCATTACGAAAATGACACCAGCACGCGTGACGGCACTCGCACGCGACCTAGCAGCGGGGGAAAAAGAAAAGGGTCAAATTTTTCGCGTGCCCCGGGCGGCTTTATGGGGTTACGCAGAACCGTCGCTCGCGGCTCCGTTTCAAGTACGGCGGCAAGAGTAGGCGCGCGTGTCGTGGCCGAGAAGCGGCATTAATGAGCCCCGAGTGGCGTCGTCCTTAGTCCCTGCCGCCGCAATGAACGGCGTCCATTCAGGCGACGATCCGCAGACGTTCCCGCATTGGCGTGTACTGCTCGCAGACCCAATTAGGGCAACGGCTTTCCCTTCCTGGTCGAGGACGCCCCTGGCAGCCGGGCACTGCTTCCGGCCACGGGTCCGTCTCGAGCTCGGTACGTTGACAGTGG
Organism: Haemaphysalis longicornis; assembly: GCF_048455015.1. NCBI lineage: Eukaryota > Metazoa > Arthropoda > Arachnida > Ixodida > Ixodidae > Haemaphysalis > Haemaphysalis longicornis. The sequence continues at coordinate 285,637,110 of NW_027526295.1, read as the reverse complement.
CCCTGTACGCGTCACCGGCCCAGCTACAGGATCATTTCACACCCGGGCGGTCTCTAACTTTGTTCCTCACCATGTCACCACCGCCGCCGCCACCACCACCATCATCATCATCATAATCATCATCATCATTTCCTGCTGCAGAACGAAGTTCACGCCAATGAGGTCTAACTGCTCCCACCCCGCTCTGCTTCTGTCCATCCCCCCCCCCACCGCCCCTACAACAGACGATGGTTGTATAGTTCTGGTGGGGGCGCAAAGCGGAAACGGCCGTGCGTCTAGATTTCGGAGCTCGTTAAAGGTCTCCAGGTAGTCAAAAGTAATCCGGAGCCCCCCACTATACGGCGCGCCTCATAGCCCGGTGCAGTTTCGGTGCGTTAAACCCCATAATCAGTCAATCCTCCTCCTTCTGTTTCTAACCCCACCTCCCGGGCAACACGCTGCACGTCATGAGGTCCACATGTTGGATACACCGCGAGTAACATGCTTCGGAACCTCATATGGAAGAACTTTCGTGATTATTTGCACGACATTGGTATTTTTGCACCTTCCTTTCATGAGAACCTTTTGCGCTTGTCTTTACAACTGCAGCCTTCAGCGTCCCAATTACTCGTGGCACTCAAGACTCCTTATGTGCTTTGACGGTGAAAGCATTACGCTTTCCCTCGGCCATACTTGTCAAGGGCTTCTTTACTATACACCATCCTGTTCGCGTGTATTCGTTGGCGTTCGTTTCTTCTCTTTCGTTGTGAATTCCTCGGCAGGTATATTGGCGGCACTTCCCGCCACAGGCTCCCCAGAATCAGAGTTCTCCGTGGCTGAGATGCACGTGTTCTACCCACATTGCCGTCACGTTAGCCTGTCACACAACATGACGACAGCGTCGTTGCACTAGGCTTAGCCTTGCTCTTCTCCTGGCAGCCTGCTGGCGTAAGGGACTGGTAACGCACTTTACTCTAGAGACCAAATTTCGATTCCCATACAGGCTCAAATATGTTTTTTTTTGTTCACAGAGGCAGTCATTTTGCGTACCGGCCAGCAATAACAATGCCGGGTTTTCGCACGTTATGGCACCCGAGGCTTTCACCATAAAAAAAAAAAAAAAAAACTTAAATCTGTTAGCAAGTCAACCGAAGTACTTCGTCCCTTAGTCAAGATGAGATTCACCTTAATTCAGGCTAGACTGTTTCTGTGATCAGTTTTTCCCCGCCCTCTACGTCAGTAATAAGTGCACAGTTTTCTGGACATTGCTTTATTCTCAATTTCACAGAAATGTCGTCCCTACAAATTCTGAACTACTGCTGCTGCAATCTTCTGATCACAGGGCTGCAAAACCCCGTTCGGGGCGATAAAGCCAGCCCTAACTTTCCGATGTGTTTTCTGTCATTTCGGTTTGACCGCTCAAACTAAACTTCACGCAGCTGTCAATGGCGGTAGTATTGCCGCCGTTCTTTTTGCAGCCCAGGCAACTTCGTTATTAGCCGTTTGAACCACACGCACAAAGTCGTACCGATGAGCACAGCACTTTCTTCGTCGCGCCCAGTCTCTTGGAGGGGACAGCTGCGGCCTCGGTGCGTGCTGGCAGCAGCTATCGGGAGCTGCCGTCAAGGCCCTGCGTCGTCGCGAATGAAGAACGGCACGTCGGCGCGAGCCCTTCGGCCCCCGCTTAACCACGCAAACTTCAGTAGGGTCGACGGGCAGCGCTTGGATCGTTTCCAGCATCGGGGCGCGCTTGCCGCCTGAGGGACACTCGCGTCTCCTACGCTGACAGCTTGCCAAGCTCATCTGTCAACGGATCAATTGTCAGCCGCCCGCGGAAAACGCGTGCGTACTCCCCGCACTCGGCTGTATACGAGCCCCCGCACACACGCAGGCCCCCCGCCATTTGTCGTTTGTTTTCGTTGTGTTTTTGCCGCTAATAGAAATATTCCGCAGCTGAGTGACACACATGCGGTGTACGCAACGCCCATTTCGATTACGGCTGCAACTACCCGTTTCGGTTAAGGTGTCAGCCGAGAGAGACAGCGACACGCTTCTACGGGTCTCTGGGCTTTTCTTTTTTCTTTAGTGTGTGCGTGCGTGCGTGCGTGCGTGCGTGAATTTAGCTGTGAAACCAAGAGTTAGAAGCGGAGCACATTTTGTGAACGACATGGATTTCTTTCGTGCGTGGCACAATCCAAGGCGATTCTCCTTTTTAGAATCCCTCCCCCTTATAGATCACCATGTTCGTTGCCTCACAATTTGCTACAGCGGCGTTGTAGACGGCAGAACGGGTGCTTAAGTAAGCAAATGAGGCACCTTGGTTTTACCGCGTGTGTCAGCTCTCCCGTTTCCGTGGCCCATGCGAGGACTAGTGAGGGGCACGGAACGCAGGGTTAGGGGAATCATGCGAATCTACCAAGGTTAGTGAAGGCGGTTAAAACGCAAATGGGGATATCAAGTAGCAAGGATGCTCGGCTGCTTTTTCCTTCGTTCCCACGTGAGTATGATTGATAACTACGACGCGACATAGCTAAATTAAGCATAGATGAGACGCATGGGTTGCCGTGGCTTTAAGCCGGTGAATTGCATTTGATTTTCGGCCGGTTTGTGTATTCCTACTATTCCGAATCTGTAAATAGTTATGTGAAATTCATGATTGAAAACAGCATTATTACGTTGAGTTTACCCCCAGCGAATTGAATACAGGCTATCCACCGTGGCTGAGGTAAACAAAAAAATAACGACAATCCGCTCTGCTCGTCCTCTCCCGTTTATGAGCTACGACTTTCGGCTGAACCCACCACCCTGGCAAGTCGTTTCAAGACAGCACTTCTAGGCCACTCGGCGAATCCCCACGTCCGCTCTGAAGTCCACGCAATAGTGACTTCTATTCGGGCACTGAGCTTGTCACCCAAGAGCAAGCAGTATTGCGATTCGATGAATTCGCGGCGCTACGAAAGAACATCAAAGGGAGGGGGAGGAGGCGGCGGCCTTAGGACACCTCGTCCGGGCTGCCCGAACGGTGTGGCTCGGACGCGTTTCGTGAGCAGGAGTTGCTACGGCGGAGCAGTGACTGATAACGCGGTGTGGTCCATCCCATCGGCGAGCGGCGAGTAGTTGGAAGCTGCCGAAGGCGCCCTCGCCCTCCTTTGCTCCGCGGCAGCGGCACAAGCCCCGACGCCCTCGCCCCCACCACGGCCACGGAGACCCCGCGCGCAGTGCGCTACTCGCCGAGCCGGTGCCGGAGGAGGATGATCTACTCCCGCGCGGCCCGCCGCGGCTCCGAGCCCCAGCACGTGGCTCGCAAAGAGGGGGGCCCGGCGCAGTGCCTCTTCTTCCGGGCCGTTCTCTTCTTTTTCCTGCTGTGCTGGACGCCGGCCCGGGCCACGGACGCGCGCAGGACCGCGGAACACGTCGACCTGGAAGCGGCTGCGGGCACGCATCAGGGCATGAGCCGGTGAGTGTCCCGTCTCGGACAAGGAAGAGGGGCCCACTCCCGCTCTGGTGCGCTTGTCATGGTGCTCCTATTCACTCACGACGTCGGTGCAAGCCAGGCTGCAGCACCGGTCGTTCTGCGGATACCACACCAGATTCTCTGGAATTGACTGCCACCGTTTCTGCGCGAAAGCACATCACGCGACTTAGGTTCCTACTGCAGGGCGATAGGTGCGATCGGTCATGTGGCGCACACCAGGCAGTCTACGAGGCGCCTAGCGGGGAAATGTACACTTTCCTATTTATATGTATCGGGAGCCATGGGGGAAGAGATGTATAAATGAGACAGCAAGCGCCTTTCAACGCGATAAGAATCAGTGAAGAGCTCTGTCTTTCGCGGAATAATGTACAATTCTTCAGGTGTGTTCACTGCAGAAGAGACTACAAAACAAGGGCTCTGAATATGACCCCATTAAAATTTTCAAGAACTTCGCCTTTACAGGCGAATCACTATAAACTCTGCCGCCCGGACAATTCTCCGACCGTTAGCGACCCTCTGCTGTGGCGAAGGCGCTGGGCTGCTGAGCATGAGGACGCGGGTTCGGCTGGGGTGGCTGCTTTTCTGATGAACGCGAAAGCGAAAAACGCTCGTTTGTGTTAGCGTCTATCCCCAGGAGGTTTAAATTAATTCTTAGCCCTCCACTATGACGCGCCTCATGTGTGTTGGCATGTAAACACCTGGTTTTTGTTTTCTGTCCGAATGTCATTTTTAAGCAGCAGTATTTGATTTGCTTACTTGCCACGTACGGTTTCCGTCTCGTAATTTTCTCGTAAATAGAAGTCGAGTGCAGAGCTGAGCATCCATTCAAAGCCGCTGCGCTGATTGCAACGCCGTGTTTTTGTTTGCGTCCGCTGTTGGGCGATAACAGATTCATTGTGGCGATGTGCCCTAAACACGGCCTCTGCGGCCAACAAACCTAGCTGCGGGCGTTTCAATGCTTCTCAGTTTGCAACAAGCTGAGTTTGTATCAGGTAGCGCTAGTCGAACGGCGTGAAATGTTATTTCGTTCATCTGCGTGCCCCTAAACTTGTCCCCCATCAGCGGCGGCGTTGTAAGTTGTAAGGATCACACCGCGTATGACTTCATCAATGCTTCGGTTAAGCCCTTATGTCACATTGTGTTAATTAACTTTATTCTACATGTAATGGAAAGAGGCGGTCACCACACAAACAGACGAAACTCACATATAAAATAAAATCGGCAAGTGCCTTCCCTAGTAATGTACGTTACATTTCAAGGCGGTAGAGGTCACAAAGTAGGGGGGCGGGAGGGGGCGTGAAATGTGAAATCTACTCGGCATTAGGGGAATTTCGCTCATAGATGAACCAACAAGCTTAAATTTCGCTGTTTATACAGCCATTACCTTCTGTTCGAACTTCACTCTACCCTTTCATACACGCGTTTGCATTGATGGCGGTCTGCTTACGTGATATTTCCCGCAACGCAAATTCGCGTCCGCACACTGATCACTTAATGAGAAGAGTACGCATCATGTTTTGTAATACAAGCACACAGATAAATTTTACAGAGCACAACGACAAATTACGTTCTTTTTTCACTGCTCTCGCTTTTCGGAACGCCGTGAATGGAACCCGTTGCTGCGGTTGACTCGTGCTCTTGCAGCGCCTGCAGCGAGAAGTTAAAAAAAACTCGACAAATTTGATGGCGTCCACTGTGATCGCAGTGTCAAAACTAGAGCAGCGGCAGGCATCTACCTTACCGTATTCCTGCAAGAAGTAAAATATGCTGGAAAGGATCATGCGGCCGCTCCGCAATACCGTTAGCTCAACTGGGTCGAACGAGTTCTCCCCAAAGAAGCGTGCAACATTGTTAGTGCCACGGAATGTGGGGAAGAAGCAGATGAGGGTGTCTAGTACTTTTTTTTTTCAGGCTCCGTTGGTCGACTAAGGTTCGACCTGTTTCTGTTCATTCATTTTTTAAATTTTCCGTGCTTTGTAATTATAACATTTCGTTACAATTATAACACTTCGTAAATTTTAAAAATAAATAATCAATCAATCAATCAATCAATCAATCAATTAATTAATTAATTAATTAATTAAATTGAATTAGTTTCTATTACCCTCAAGAAATGCTTCGCGCCTAAAATAATCCAGTGTCATTCCACCTTGTGAAAGTGGACGACCAGCGGAGCTGCTTGTGGATTACCGTAGGAACGAAGCTGAGGTACCCGGGAAACTCCAGACGGCCACACACTGCCCACGCGACGCCGAATCGGTTGGCCACCAGCTCCCGCTCAAAGTTTCAGCAAAAGTACGACAAGCGAAGTGTGCCAAGAATTGGCAATAACAAAATCAGACAACCAATAGGTTGGAAGATCCCCCCGCGGTGTCCGTCAGCATCAGCTGACTTCGGCGGCACTTCCGGCTGATGTTCGGGATTTCGGATAGTTACGTGGCGGGGAAGTTCTCCGCACGTGTGACCGTCTGGCGAGATTCGGCGTTGTGCGTTCCGCATGGTGCCAGAATTGCGGCCACACTGAAACATGAGAACATGCCTTGTTTCACTGTCGTGTAGCGGCAACTGTATTAAGCAGGATGTTTGGACTCACACTTCGAATGAACACTCGTTCAAGTGATGTGTCGGTGAATTTTCTGATGTGTGCTGGTGATTTTGTTTTGTGAAGAAATCGTGGCGCTGCATGTCTTCGAGCCCGGTCGCAGCGGGCAATATTCCCACTGCTGTGGCGTGTCTGGTCCATTCTCATGAGTCCCTTGGAGCACGAGTTGGCAGCTTTAGGAGTAGAATCTTTCCTTTTGCACGGGTCTACGCGCTTTATAGTGATCAAGAGTAACATCCTAAGCGTTTCACGTGTGCCGTATTGAGGTCAGTATACTTTATGAAATCTTTCTGTTACGCTGGTGAACTCTCGTTGAACTGATTTTCTATTAGCTTGTAGCCCATCCCATACAATTGTTGTGCAGTGTGTAGTATGACCATGTTTCATGAAAATTGACTGGATAATTCTGTTTGTAGGGCAGCGCTGTTACCACTAGTCGCTGCGCCCTGATATGCTAATTATAATGAATTCTCTTCTCCCACTAACTCCCTATCAAACTGCCCCGCCGCGATGGGGAAGCGTTCAGCGTGATTGTAGCCACGTCGGCGTCTTGCGTCTTCCGCCTCGCGGTCGTTACTCAGGGTCCAACCGGGCATCGCGCTTACCCTTGGCCGCGGTGGCCCGATCGCCGTCGGCTGTCTACTTCCGCAGCGTTCGCTATGTTTTCTTTGTGAGTAGGCTTCACTGTGAAGTCTTCAATATGAGAAAGCCAGCTCACAAAGACCAGGCTTACACCGATCTCTCCAAAGTCGGCTTTACTTATGAACAAAAGTGCATTGCTGGGAAGGAGGGTTTTTTGAGGCAGTATACGTCATCTTATATCAAAATATGAAGCGCCGGAGGTGAACAGGTAGCAGAAGCGAGAAAGTGTGGATGCAGGGCGGAAGGAGAACACGTGCAGTCGGCCACGGCACGTGCATAGAACATCGGCCCGGGAGGAGGAGAATAAACTTCATTAAGAGCATCGTAATGTGGTGCGGGGCCGTCAGTCCAGGACTCCATTGGAGACCCCTGCCTCCACAGCCCTTTCCACAAGCCTAAGCTGGGAGTCGAGACCGGAGCTGGACAGCTCCTTCTCCCACTGCTCACGGGAAGGGTGCGCGATTCTTTGAATTTTGTGGTTTGCCGAACACTCCCATATACCTTGTGGTACAGTGTGCCCGGGGCAGTGCAAAATTTGCTGCACAGCGGGAAGTACTGCGTTGGATGAAGAAAGTGGAGTTTGGTCGGATGTGAAGGGTATTTGTTTGGAGGAGCCGGAGGCAGTGCTCCTGACCCTTGGTTAGAGATTCATGAGCGGGAGGATAGATCACTCTTTGGCACTCATAGCACTCCGTTATCTCTTGATATGTAACCATGCAAAGGACACGTATTCTCTAACCAGCACCCTCGTGTCGCCTCGCGGGATGGCCCGGGAGCTGAGATAACAAACAGCCTTTATTCTTCTATGGCTAGAATTAAACGAAGAGTATAAAAAATAGATATATTAATTTCTTTGGTAAGATGACATGTAAGATGACCTTGTTAACATAGGCGAAACTACTAGCAATCAAAGGAATAAAACAGGCAAGTTGGTTGCTGACAACTGACGTCCCGATCTAAAGGGAGGGCCACTAAGCGTCGCCATCATCATCGAATCAATAACATAAAAATGCGGGGACTTAGTCTTTAATATACCTCCGCTGTAAAGGCCTCCCCATAAGCATGACTAAAGTATTTTCAAATACTCGGGCCTAAACTCTGTGATGGGGCATCGCTGTGTAGTCATAACTTAGCATTCATAGTTGAATCCTCTTCGTCACGCCTTATGTTCAGGCAACCGGGTGGAACCGAACGGATCTGTACGGTTTAAACCAGTCGAACGCAGCGGTATATATTACTTTTGGTTGTTTTTTGCGCCACTCGCGACAATGCGAGGCACAATGATTTTCTTTATCATTTGTTCTTGTTTTGCTCCTTGTCCCTCACCCCTTTGACCTCTTTTCAACCATGTTTTATGTTATCTACGGCTGCAATTTTTGATTAGAAGAACGCTGTAATTTTTACTTGTACACTTGTCTTCCGTCTTAGTCTTGGTGAAAGGTACATGCGCCCTAAGCTGTGGCGCCAGTGCCAGCAGTTTAGAAAGGCGCTGCCTATTTATAACGTACGACGCCTTCTTTGCCGCTACATCGTATTTGCGTATCTTCCATAGCTTTCGTTTGTTCTTCTTTTTGCTTGACAGGCTTCTTTACCGCTAAACCATGTACGCGTCTCTTTCTTCATCTTAAGGCGCGAAATAATTTAACAGGCAGACCGGCAACAGGCGCCACAGCTTCCCTAGAATCAGTGTTCTGCGCGGCTGGGGTTCACTTGTACTCACGTGCCGTCAGGTCCGCTTGTCACGTGGCACGCAATGCTCTAACCTTGGTTCTTCCGCTGGCAGCGTGCGGAGATATCGCAGTGGTAAAGGCCTGGGCTCCAACGCCGAAGACCTGTGCTCAGTCGCCACAAAGAATTGAATGCATTTTTAGCTACCCCGCAGCACACAGAAGAGCGAACCACCTTGGAGACCGACAGTTAATGAGGGGAGACCGACAGTTAATTGCAATGTTCGCCGCTGACACATAGGTAACTGTATGCATTGAACGCTTCACCACGACCGAGGCTATCTTTGCAATCAAGCTGGAATTACAAGCCATCCTCCTTGGAATGAAGACAGTCATGACTCGACAGCTCTAGGAACATCGGAGGCGGTAATATATACAGACAGCTTGGAAGCTCTCAACACACTGAGGGGCCCACCTAAGTGAACTCCACACCTCATCATATAAAGGAGTGGAGCAAAACACTTCGCCTTTTTCGCATTGTTCCCGGCCACAGTGACGACATGGGCCATTGAATGAGGAAACGCACAGATTCGCGAGGCAGGCCCTTTTCTCCCACCCCTCGCAGTCAGAGGCTCGTTGCCTCACAGCCGGAAGAAAAAACGAGTGACAAAACAAATCGGCAAGGGGGAGCTCGAAACCACGATTCGCAAATTGTAACACCCCGTACCGTACAGCTGCATCTTACCGGTACTCACCTATGGGGCAGAAACTTGGAGGCTCACTAAGAGGGTTCAACTTAAATTGAGGACGACTCAGCGCGCAATGGAACGGAAGATGATAGGTGTAACATTAAGGGACAAGAAGAGAGCGGAGTGGGTCAGGGAACAGACACGTGTTAAGGACATACTAGGAGAAATTAAGAAGAAATGAACGTGGGCAGGGCATGTAATGCGAAGGCGAGATGACCGCTGGCCATTAAGGGTAACAGTGTGGATCCCTAGAGAAGGCAAGCATAGCAGGGAGCGGCAGAAAGTTAGATGGGCAGATGAGATAAAGAAGTTTGCGGCGATAAATTGGTCGCAGTTAGCGCAGGACCGGGGTAATTGGAGATTAATGGGAGCGGCCTTTGCCCTGCAGTGGGCGTAGATAGGTGGTGGTGGTGGTGGTGGTGGCGGTGGTACCGCACAACATTCTGAAGGCAGCTCAAGTGCTCTTTAGCAAAGCACGCACTGACTGCGCCCTCGCTGACGATATAGCGGCACGTTGGACGCGCTACAGGCAACACAGAAACGTTCAAATTCCGCCTGACAAGCTCCGCCACCAATGTTGCAGGAAACCACCGACCACTAGCCATATACTCTGGTCTTGTCCGGAACTGACAGATATCCGAGACAAACACGAGCCTTCGGGAGCACGAAGCCTCAACGAATGGCTCTGCCCAAAAGGACCAAGTGGAAGACGCGCTGCTCACAATGTGGGCCTTAGACAAAGGGGCACACCTCGTGAGAAGGACCTGAAAATGTGGACCACCTTTCCTTGCTTTCAACCCCCCCCCCTTTCCCTCCTCGGCCATACCGCATCCCTGTGAAATAATTTATTCATTCATTCATTACTCTCCACAGAGGCGGCCATCTTTTGTACTACAACGATGGTTTTTCGCACAATGAGAAACTTAAAGATTCCGCCTTAGAAACCTGGGTTGGCTATTCACGGTTTTTCTATTCAATGGCTGTTCTTACGTTATTGAGAGAGAGAGAGACAGAGACAGACAGAGAGAGAGAGAGAGAGAGAGAGAGAGAGAGAGTAGGGAGGGAGGAAGGAAGGGAGGGAGGGAGGGAGAGAGGTAGGGAGAGAGAGAGAGGTAGGGAGAGAGAGAGAGAGAGAGAGAGAGAGATAGAGAGAGAGAGAGAGAGAAGTCTCTTTATTGAAAATGCAGAAAGATTTGTCGGCGTTTACAATCACCTGCATGCTTTTCTGCCGAGGATTTGGGATGGGTAAGGAAGGAAAAAAGGGCCCTAAAAGGAGCTGTGCGGGGGCTTGGCCTGTGATGGAGGACTACAGTGTAATTTTTTAGGGCGAAGCTTTCTATGCCTCACTGATGGCGTCGTTCGCCGGAGTAAAACCACTTCAAGAAGGCCAAGTTTTCCCAATGGGTTTCACCAAACGACGATGAGGATACGCGAAGGCGCATTAAGCGCCTCAAGAAAAAAAAAAAGGCTTCCCGTTGGCAAAATCAAACTTACGTCCCTCGTGTTATGAAAGCGACGTCTATCAGATTACTCCATTTCGACATGTGCATGGTCGAAGCAGATTGGACTTGAGATTTTGACTCAGGTTGTGCGGGGGAGAGCTTCGCGTTTTAAACAACTTTCCCTTAAGAAAGAGCCTTTGATTTTTTTTATTACGTTTATCAGACAATACTGACGAAGAGGCGCTTTCATGGCTCGCGAGACGGGCGGAAACTCCTGCAACGCGGTCATTTTGTCGGAAAAGGCTTGGTGTTTTCATCTTCTTGAAGAGCCGGGCCCCGAGATTCTCGCCGGTAGAAAGTGTGCCGCCTTTCGAGGGTGCTAGATGATTCGGGATTCACTGTCCAGACTGCTTATCGCTACCGATAGCCGCACTACATGGCCTAGAGGCTTATCGGCGGACCCTTTTGATCACGTGCCCGTATACTTTCCCTTGTGCTACTTTCGAGGCCGTCCTGGCGCCCTCGGAACGAGGGAGCGGAACGCGAAGCTTGCCATCTAATACGGACCCCTGGGCATGAGCCGAGAATGAAGCCGTGGTGCCTTCCGGAGAGCAAAATTCGAAGACGAGCAACCAGCTTACGCAACAGCGAGATACTGGAGGGACACTCGAGAGACCCGCTGTCGGACCATGTGCGTCAGCAATGTTGGCCGCTCCAAGAGAAGATTTTCACTGCGTCACAGAGCAGTTCTTGATGCTCCATATCTCTGAGTGGGTGCGCGAGCCGGATTATCTGCATATTTTAAAGATACTGAATGCGCTGGACGGACGAGGGCTGACTCTGGCCCTCCGTCATGGTTTGCGTGGCCGAAGGACACTGGCCAATGAAAGGGCGCATACTCGGACGGCGGCGAGAGTAAGCCAGCGTACCTGGCCGCTCTTGTCGTCTTGAGACCAGCCTTATCGAGCCACTCTGCAGTGTTTCTTTCCGCCCGAAGGACTACCGGTGCCGCTGGATAAGATTTGCTCGAGTGAGCCGCGACAACGTGCACGCGTGCTCTTCGACACCGAAACTGAGCCGGGCAGCGTAAAGCGTTTCGGAATGGCACGTGACCCTCTTCGACAGCGATGGGAAATAACCGGGCAGAGCTGACAACAATCGAACGACGTCACCGGGGCTTAGCGGTTAACACTGCGGTATTCCCCTGCGGGGGTTGCATAGCGCCAGATTTATTCTGCAGATATGTAAAAAGTGGCTGGTTAGATTTCCCTACGCTGCCACCGATGTTTTTTTAAAAAGGATGGTCTCTCTTGGGCTACTTGGGGCCCTATTCTCGACTGCACAAATTCCCGAGAAACCGGAAGTCTTTTCTGATTGGCTTTCAATTTTGGTCACGTGCTTCCGGTTTACAAAGCGGTTGTGTGTGGTGTCGTTATTTTGACGTTTCATGACGTCTACTGTCAACAGTTCTAAAGTTTGCCTTATTTCTCTTTACTGAACGCGCATAATTCTTGGCCGGCAATGATAAACTAGACTAAATGCAGCGGACATGACAACGTAAGCCTGTCTTTGCTATTAAACAACAATACTGCTTGTAATACACGCCCTCTCTGTGATTGGCTGAGAAGACGTGACGTAATTTAAACGGTTGGCGGGAATGGTCACGTCACACATTGGCAACTTCAGCCTGCGTAAAAGTGACGTAATGTTACGTAACAGCTTGAACATGGCGGCTGCTTTTGCCGCGAAATAGGGCAAAAAATTTCGCCGACCTTCGGCGCCACCAAATGTTGGGCAATTTGCAGCAGGCGCTGTTTCGCATGACGGGCGGTTTAAAGGATGTTTTTTTACAGAAAGAAATAATAATATTGACTGTTTCCAAGTCAGAGATCACGGAGAATACAAATGACGTGCAGTATTTGCTTTTATGTGTGGCAATAAAATTTAAAAAAAATATTTGTTTGGCGCGCAGCCAGTGCCGCGTGCATACAGGCGTATAAAACGTACGCCACTCATGCATGACGGCTCCCGGCTTGAGAACGCGTGTTGCATTCATACGCCTACGCAGCGTGGCTACTCAAGGCTCCTTTGGTACAAAAAATTGTCCGCCGTGGAGTGTTTTGTCGCTTTTCCAACTTCCGAAAGAGGGCTCGATGCTGGTCCGTGTGATGCGCTAATTCCGTTCCTGGTTGCGAAGTCGTGCTCCGATGCGGCCGTGAAGGTGTTTGCCATTTTCGAATCGAAAACTAAATGGCGTTTATCATATCTCTCGGCACCTCGTCTTCTTATTCGAAAACCAAGTGGTCTGAATGATCCTTCTAAGCCACATCGTGCGGAAGGGAGCTGGGGCCCCCAGATAGTACGGGAATCGTGTTTCGTAGTGTTCATATGCGTCTGGTTGGCGAAGCCTGCGTTACCAGGTTTGTTCAAAGGCAATACTTTCATGGCGTCCTGCTGGTGGTAGGGATCCCTAATATTAACAAGGGGCGACTTCAAAAACTTCAGTTCCACCCATCTTCTCGATTGTTTTCTACCCTAATCATCGATGATTAGTGAGGAAGGGGGTTCCAACCCGAGTCCGCGAAGTTTGTATACCCATTGCGATATAAACCGGGTTGCACAGGCTAAACAGGAATTATGGTTTTAAAACAATAAAATGTTCTTATTTCCACTTCCTATTACTGCTTTTAAAACGACGACAACCGATGACAAACGATGACGAGTTGTGTAGGGACCATACTCATAATGATGATGATGATAGTCACACAAGGCTGTGTCTGGTTTCCCTCTCGTTTTTGCCCAATCGCACGCGCTATTTGTTCACGCTTTAATGGAAGATCAACAATCCGAACACTCAAGCTTAGCCAAGCAGACATTTCTTGCTAGGATACGACGAACAATGGGCCTATTTTCTCCAGTTTGTACGCGCCGTAGCTGTGAAAGAGCTGAACGATCAGTCAAGAAACGGGGAGCGAAGCGGCAGTGGAAGCCTCCGAGCGGCGTGGTTCATCCTGCTTATGTGCGAAAGCGCTTACGGATCGGTATAGTGCAGCTAACGTTTGCGTTGCCTTACAACGCACACCGCACCGCTGTAGCTGTCTTTCCAGAGGTGTTTATACCGAGGAAAGGAGGTTTATCTAAGACGCGAGCCCAACACCCAAAAAGGAAGGCGTCAAAGGTTGCCACGCTCGCAAGAAGCACGAAAAGAAAAAAACACCCGCATTTCCCCGAAGGGGAGCATGGGGAAGTGCGAATGCACGGGTGATGCTATGAGGGGGAGTTATGTTGAACTGTGTTGGCATTCGCCCGTTAGTTGCATTTAACACCCCCGCGTGATCAAGTGGGGATTCACACACCCCGTTTGTCGTTCTCTGGAAATCTTGGTGAATTAAAGTGTATGTTCGAGGAGATCACACACACACGCAAGTAAAGTGAAACGGCAGTATTCTTTATTCAGCACTTGTTGGTGTTGTCGTTGTAGTTGACGGTCATTATGACCGCCTTGTGGTCACTGAAATGTACGGTCAAGAGTTGTTGCAAGACCGTGCGTATCAGACAGTTCCTCGCAAAGGCCAGGTCGATGTAGCTGCCGTTGATGGTGTAGCTGCCGTTGAAGGGGAGCATGGGGAAGTGGGAATGCACGGGTGATTCGAAAGAATTCTTTTTGGCCAATCGCCCTAAGTGGGTATGTGCTAAAGAAATTAGGAACTCTTCTTGGCCAATCGCCCTAAGTGGGTATGTGGTGCGGACGGACGGACGGCGGTGGACGCGTGATTCAGGGTCGCTTAAGAAGTGCATTCGCACTTAAAAGTGAGTCGAGCTGCCAGCGAGCACGCCCATCTCGCTGGCTCGCTGGCTTTACAGGTTAGATTGGGCAGACAGCCCTTACAGCGAACGGGTCGATTTTCCTGATTAAGTCCCGTTCTTCACGGACATACATTTCATTGTATTGCTGATTACTATTGCAGTAGCCCAGAAGTGAGGGTCCTGGTAGTGAAATTGATTGATTGATTGATTGATTGATTGATTGATTGATTGATTGATTGATTGATTGATTGATTGATTGATTGATTGTAGGGTTTAGCGCGCCGACGCAACGCAGGCGTCTAGATCATGAAATCTAGGCTGAGCCCAAGGACACGGGTTCGATTCGCGGCCGCGGCGGCCGCTTTTCTGATGGAGGCGAAAAGCGAAAACGACCGTGTATTCGAGATTTAGGCGCACGTTAAAGATCCCCAGGTGGCCAAAATTAATCCGGAGCCCTCCGCTACCTCTTCTACTACAGGCGCCTCATCGCCTGTGTAGTGTCGGTGCGTTAAAGGGCATAATCAATCAATCGTTTAATACAAAAGGAGAAAGGGCTACGGGAATATCTTCGTCATTCAAAATAGCTTCACTGATTCATTGAAGACCCGATAATCTGTTATTAAGTCTTGTGGAATCACGCGCTTGTTAGTGCTGCTCTCACCGCAATTCTGAGCGACCGTGGCTGCATGATCACCGCGCTGTAATGTCAAATTGCGACAGCAATGGCATACAATACGGTGCCTCCGGAAATACCAATATGAGTTAAACCGACATGATTTTTTCTTTGCGGCACATTTTGGTCAGGAAAGCGTGAGCCAACGTATCACAAATGCATGCATCAATTTGATTCAGTACGAAGTCGTATACTTTCTTGCCAAGTCAGACGTCGGGCACTGTATGGTTCCTGCTGTGCCACTGCGGTGCCAGACTTCGTAGATGAAAATGCGCGCCGCAGCTCGGCCGTCACCGTTAGCTAGCGGCGCGGTTATAGAAGCCGGTAGTGTTGAAATGATAATTTAGGGCAGCTGGCCTGTCCCGGCTGGAGGAAGCGGGGAAATTCAGATTCTGCACACGTCTGCCATTGTCAGCGGGGTCGCCGCTGACACGTGCGCTGTACGAACGCAGGACGACAGAGAACCTGCCAATGCCGCGCGGCATGTATATCAGCCAGCCGGACGGCCTTACAAAGCAACACGACGTGCCGAGGCGCCCCCCGTACGTACGAGCGCTTGATTTACGCACGGGCGGTCGCAGCGCCTTCCAGCGAACTACTCCATCTCGCTGTGGCGTCGATCCGGACTTTGCGTGCGACGGCGGACGGGTTCGTATTATAAATGCGGTTATATAGCTAGAAAAACGGACGACGCCATTTGCCAAAGTTAACCGACACGCTAACCTTGCCTCCTGCCTCTAATCACTGCCTTTTTCAGGCGGCTGATGCGTCGTAATGTATCGGTTCTTCGACACGCCATCGGGATACCACAACCGCGCGGAAACCACAGTGGCAGACGCGGTTTTTACTGCCGCAACATAAATTATGTAAACACGAAGAACATAGCGAAGTCGTAGCTCGCCGCGGCATAAATTATAGGGTCTCTAGTTTCGATTTTTCTGTGTTTACTTTGTCCCACGAAACCCGCGTTTTACTGCGAACGGAAGCACACAGTGGTTATCGGAAAACGCCTTGCAGCACAAATCGTCACGCAATCGAAAACTCGTAGCCGAATTGTGGCGAATGTCGATTCACATACGATAGGGTATATGTATGCAGTCCGTCATTTCCTGGTTCCCCTGTCTGTTAAAATCTGGCAGAAAAAGAAGTCACAGATTTCGTTACTGTGAACCACGGAGCAATCAAGTTTTTAATGACACATACCTTTAGAAATTGTGTTGTGAAACCACAAAATGACATTCAGCAGCATCAACATATTTTCACACGAAACAGGTGAGACGCACGTTACGCAAACAAAAAATTAGTGCCCTTCCACTCTGCGAAGAAGGATTACCTGCAAAGTTGGACGCAGTCCGCGGAGTGCACGAAACAAAACACGTTTATCGTAATTTGCGATGGAGCATACTTCTTAGCCAATTAGCTGAATGAACCTCTGACGGATCCAAGCTTTGTTCTTGCAGATAAACATGCAAGTTTCTGTGACCCTCCAGCGTCGTAAGCATCTTACTGTTTGTGTAAGGCCGGGTTCAGACTGTTGCCACAACTGTCGTAATAACTTTAAAGAATGACGTCATTTCACGTCTCAGCCAACCGAACTGCGTGACATGGCATTTTTTAAAGTCAATAGATCCCGATACGGTTTTGCGTCGGTAATCTGAACATAGCCTAACACACAAACCCAATCCGCTCTACCATTAAGGACTCCGTTACGGTCCCATTGGGCCGTTTCACGTCCGTGTTTAAATCTCACAGCAGCGCAACGGACATGCCATCCATCAGTACAGGCATGAAACCTATATCCGCGCGTGCACGCCTCCCCTCCTCCATCCCACTATTCTCCACTACAAACCTACGCACGCATAAACCGGCAACCGGTCATGTGCGCGTGCTTAGAACTGACAGACGCCGTCGAAAATATCCCCTGAAAGCCCTCTGAAGAAGTGATATTGGCTCACGCCGGCGTTTCAAGCGGGAAATTTGATGTTCTTCCGAGAGGGATTCGCCGCTACTTCACGAGCTGAACTTGAGGCGGTAACGGCGGTGCCAGCAGCTTCCTGTTGTTTTTACACCCATTCGCGCTTGTGTTCGGGCCAACGCTTCGATTCTTGCTCTTCTTCCTCAAAACGAACGGCGCACGAGGTCTCGGGTTCGATTCCTAGCCGCGGCGGCTGCTTTTCTGATGGAGGCGAAAAGCAAAAACGGCCGTGCGTACGACATTTAGGCGCACGTTAAAGATCCCCAGGTGGTCAAAATTAATCCGGGGCCCTCCACTACGGCGCGCCTCATTCATTGCCTGCGTTGCGTCGGCGCGTTAAACCGTACAATCTCAAAACGAACAGCATGCATCCGTCCCATAACGATTTAAAACCTGGAAGCCCTTGAGCTCTATTCTCGCGTACAAACATGTGGCTGTCCTTTTTCCTTCCCCTTCGTATGCGTCTTACTGTGTGTGTAAGATGTCTGCGTAACACATCAATCCACACCCGAACCACTCGATTGAGGAGGACAGCCGACTAACCGCATTGAACCATGTAATTTCGACATCTAAATACCAACACAATCGGCGTTTCATCGGCAGCGGCGTAAATTCTAGCTGTGCGTGCACGCCCCCCTTTTCTACCCTCAAACCGTGCACGCATAAACAGGCAACCGCTGATGGCACATACTTAGGCGTGAAAGACACCGGCGAAAATGTCACTCGGAAGGCCTTCCAAGCTGAAAAAGAAATATGGGTTAATGCCGGCGTTCCAACTGGGGAAGTTTCTCTTCTACCGGGAGGGATTCGCAGCTACTCTGCGAAGTGAATTTGTGTGGAAACGGCGACGGTGGGTTTCAGTCGCTTTAGGGGGCAGCCCTTTGGCAGCCGTTAACTGGGCTTCGTGGGAGCGGCGTCTGTTCGCGTAACCGAGTCCGCGTAACCGAATGAGCGAACGCAGCAGCGTCTAAAGAAAGAAAACGGAGAGGAGCGTCTAGCGAAGGGTGAAGTGGAGTACGACACGTGTGGCTACGGTGTCATTCCTGTCACCGCCTTTCCCTCACACATGTTTTATGTGTCGCCACCAAGCAGCGCCTTCCCCCTGACACTTTCCCCAGACGCTGTGCCATTCTCCGCTAATTCAAACCACGTGACGTTTGCGCGGGAGGTTCAAACACGATTTGCAACATGCTGGCCGGCAGCGGCGGCGCACTGCGAGGTAGCAGCAGGATAGCGCACGCCACCGTAAGTTCCCTGATCCCGCGAACACTTTCTGAGACGCAGCAGAAATGCGCCATGACCGAGAAGACTGCAGCTCGCGCTGCGCACAAGTTTCATGTTAGGGAGTGTAGTAATGGTCAGTGCATTTATTACGCCCATCCGTATTTCTGTTTATTTTTCGCAATCATCTGATAGCCGCATACCGACGTTAGCTGCCGACTGCGCAACTTGCCAAACGGGCATCGGTGGAGACGAGGGGGGAAATAGTTGTGAAAGAGGTGTCAACAGTGGGGAGGAGGAGCTTCGGAGCGGCACCGAGTAATTCGATGACACCGGAATGAAAACTGGGGTGGGGGTGGAGAGGGGGTTGGTTAGACATATAGTGCTTTGCAGTAAGAAGGTTCCATGCGATCCATAAGTACAAGCTGCGAAGGCGCAGCGTGTGGCCGATTAAACTCGATGAAGACGCCACAGCGACGACACTGGCGCCACTCCTACCATAGGACGCGTTTCTAAACCTGGGGCTCAAACTATGCTCCTTAGTACATATTCTTCGAGGTAAGTGCGGCGAAGAAAGCGAGGACGGAAAATGCAAGGAAGCTCACACTAACGCGTGGGACTTCAAGGTAGCGAAGCTATAAGCAACCTTCACGACTAGCACGGCGGCTTAAGTCCACGCTTGCAGTCGATTTGCTTCTTCTTCGCTGCCGCAACGACCTTTACTCCATCATTGTTGCCATAAGTGGCAGCTGCCTTCATTTTTTTAAGTGATAATCATCGGACGTTACCTTGGAGGGGCGTCCGCTATGACGTGCCTTTCTCGTTCTTATCAAGCGTTGCCAAGGTTACGGCGAACCCTGGAGATTGATTCATTTATTTATTGTGGGGTTCACGCGCCGACGCTTTACAGGCGATGAGGTGCTCCTTAGTGGAGGGCTCCGGATTAATTTTGACCACCTGGGGATCTTTAACGTGCGCTGAAATGTCGAACACACGGGCGTTTTCGCTTTTCGCCTCCATCAGAAAAGCAGCCGCCGCGGCTAGGAATCGAACCCGCGTACTCGTGTTTAGCAGCGCGACACCTTAGCCACTGAACGCTGTTGTCTTTCTCGTTCCGAGCAAGTTTTGCCACGATTACGGTGAACGCTGGAGTTTTTTTTTTTTATCTTGGCCTATATATCTTCGCCAATCTCTCTAAGTGGATATGCTTGGCATGACAGACGTGCGCCGGGGACGCTGTGCGGTCGCCGCGAGGTACGCACACCCTAGCGCTCGGAATTTCTTAGGTGTTTAATTTTTTTCGATCTCTATAAGTGGGTAAGCTTGTGTAGACAATCGTGCGCCGAGGACGCTGGGTGGTCGCCGCGAGGCACGCGTACACGAGCGCTCAGTATTCTCTTTGTTTTTGTAGCGTGAGCTACACTGGCCGAGGTTGAGCAGTTTCGCGTGGCTCCTGGAGAGCCGTGCTGCGCATGCGCGAGGAGCAGTGACGTCACACAGCGCACAGAACATTGCTCGCTGCCCGGCGTCTCTCACACACCCCACGCGCCCAGCGTCTTCGCCGACATCTGTTCCGCACCATTATAATACTATAGCGCGAAGAACGGGAAACGAAGACGACTAAGACGACGGGACGAGCGCTAACTTCCAACTGAAATTTTACTCCGGAAAACTTGCACCTGTTATATGCACCACCACAAAAACCAAAAAAAAAAAACATTCACCTCAGATAAAAAATATAAATAATTTACAACACTCTGCCACCTCACACACATGTCCCAATCTATACATATACTTCTTCATGTCACACCCGAAGTACAACGCGTGTTGGAAAGGAACCTAATTTCTTTTTGTGACAACGTTGTTGAAGTCTTGCTGACACATTTACTGCCCAACCGCCCAATTTCAAGTGCTTCAATTATCTCCCGCGTAGTTTCATTGCCACTTCTTCTGAAAGATCATTTTTTGTAATGACATAAGACGGCCCAACATCGCAGCACATCATCAAACGTGGTGTTCCTCAAGGTGGGGTGCTAAGCCCAACCCTCTTCAACCTAGCGATAATCGGGCTTGTCCACGCTCTACCGAAGACTGTCTGTATATCCATTTACGCCGATGACATCTGCCTCTGGGCTTCGGCTGTTAATCGACCTCAGCTGCGAGCACAACTTCAAAAAGCAGCCAATGTGATGAGGGCATACCTCCGAAAGCAAGGACTCAGTATTTCTAGTGAAAAGTGCGCGGTCGTTGCGTTCACCCGCAAAACCATGTCCCGATATCCCATAACCATCAATGGAAAGTCGATACCTTACTCCAGAAATCCCACATTTCTTGGCGTGATCATCGACAGGGACCTGTCATGGAGCGCACATGTGTCTTTCTTAAAGAAGAAACTCACCGCCATCGCCAACATTTTCAAATTTATCGCTGGAAAGACGTGGGGCACATCGGTCAGAGGAATGCTGCAACTGTACCAGGCACTCTTTTTGGGAGTTTTGCGCTACAGCTTGCCAGCGATATCCGGCACATGCTCCTCTAACCTTTGGGTGATCCAGAGCATCCAAGCGCAGGCTCTCCGCACGTGTCTTGGTTTGCCGCGATGTGCTTCAACAGTGGGCACATTATACATTGCCCAAGACTATCCTACAGCAACTTATGTGACCACTGAGACGCTACGCCTACACATCAGGCTCCTCACGAGGCTACCATGTCACCACCTTGCGCAGCTTCCTCAGAGTCGACCACGCTCTTCCTTTGCAGCCATTAGCGCACAGGGCTGAGGTACCGTCAGACTACACGCCTGCGGTCACACCGTCCTCCCCGTTGTGGGGCCTGGCAACACCGGACATTCGTCTGCATGTTCCGGGCATTGGAAAAAAGGCCGACTTACCACCACTGGCTCTCAGACAGTTTTCTATGCAGTTACTGTACGAACAACACAATGACCGGAAGCATGTATACACAGACGGTTCTGTGACGTCCTCGAGCTCGGCAGGTGCGGTGGTTATACCATCAGAATCAACCAAGATTCGATTCCGTGTCGCCAATGTGACGAACTCGACGGCTACTGAACTTGCAGCCATCCGTGAAGCTCTTCAATACATCATGGAAGCTTCTGCCCAAAAATGGTCCATTTTTACCGACTCCAAAGGCACCCTGCAAAGCTTCCGAGCAGCCCTGCGCTACTGTCCTTTGCACCAACTAGTGACAGAAATTCGGGAATTATTTCACCAGGCGGTTATAAAGGGCCATAATATTGTATTTCAGTGGTTGCCAAGTCACTGTGGAATCACCGGCAATGTCTCGGCTGATGCAGATGCCCGGACAGGTCATGACAGTGAAAGGACCATCTTGCTTCCGCTTGCAAGGACTGCCGCTAGGCTGCTTCGTCAGTTCGCGCGGAGGACTTCCATTACTCAATGGAATACACCGGACTTTGTGCACCCGCGCCTCCAGAACCAGGACCCTCTACTCCAGCGTCGTCTTCCGTGTGGGCTGACTCGATCACAGTCTACTTTACTTTGAAGGCTGTGGTTGGGAGTGGCCTTCACGAAAGCCTACTCCTTCCTCATCGGGATGGCCAGTAGTGCCCACTGCGACGCCTGCGAGGTTGAAGAGACAATCGACCATGTGCTTTGTTGTTGCCCCGAGTATTCATCGGAAAGACGCGTTTTGACAGCCGAGTTCAGAAGATTGGACAATCAACAGTTCAAGCTAGAGACTATTCTAGGGCAAAGACCGCTACAATCGGCTTCGCAGAAGGCAACAAAAGCCCTTCTGCGTTTTATGAAGGACACAGGTTTAGCTGAGAGACTCTAGTGCCCACGAAGGGACTAAAGTGTGTGCGCGACCCCGCTCCTATCCCCCCTTTTTCGCCTGCCATCTCTTTTATCCCCTGAACACCCCTTCCCCAGTGCAGAGTAGCAATCCGGGCTCTAAGCCTGGATAACGTCTCGGCCTTTCCTTTCGCTTTTCTCCTCCTCCTCTTACTATCACTGTGCACTTGTCAAGCTGTGGTTTGCACTTACGTGGGCAATCCTTGCAATAAAGGGCCAGAAAACCCTCCTTGCCATTTCGAACATTGTTATTGTGCTCCCTCAACCGGTCATTCAAACACCTGCCGGTTTGATCGACGTACGATGACCCGCAAGTTAGTGGCATATGATATACGACACGCTCAGTGCACGGAACGTACGGCACACGGTGGTTTGTATGGCACGCCAAGTTATTCACACCTGTCTTAGTAATCGCCTTAGCGATGTTAACAAGCTTGTGGAGAGCACTAAGGGATACCCTCACGTTCACATGGTTAGCAATCTTCTTTAATCCGTGCGACAAGCCGTGAATGTACGGTACCACCGCTACTTTTTTCTTTTCGCTCTCACGGGGAGGCTCGACATGCCCATCTTTCCGATGGCACGATTTCAGTTTCCTGAGGATGCCCTCAGTCACTGATACGATCAGGTGATGGGGGTATCCAGCCGCGTCGAACCGACTAACTTGTTTTTTGAAAGCGGTTTGCACCGCATGGGGGCACGACTTGGTCAAGGCGTCCGAAATGCACAATTTAACAATTCCCCTCTTCACCAGCTTTGAGTGTGCCGAGTGATATGGAAGAAGCGCTATAGTATTATAATGATGTCCTACCAACTATCCCAACAGTACTCCTTGCCGTTCCGCACGTGGCGGCCCGGTCCACTTGATGATCATGCGAGGGGTGGCCGGGTGTGGACCCGATGGCTCGTGCGTCGCAGCAACACCGGCGTGCGCCTGTGGAACCAGCTTAGCTCTGGGGCGATTGGTGACTCTGCGCCGGAGCCACTTGATAAATATACATGTGTCACATAATGCGTATACCGTGCGTGTATCATTGAAGCAGCAATAAGCATGATAATCAAGCTAATCCTGGACAACCATGAAAGCTAAGAATAACCAGCTGAACCTTAGCTCACGCTACGTATATCCTGGCATAGCCTTGCTAAGCCACTCCTAATTTTTAACTGCCGGGCGGTCGCCGCGAGGCACGCGCTCACGTGCGCGTCCTCACGTGTGCGCGCTCGACATTTTCTTTATAATTTTACTGCGAATAGGAAAAATTACAATTTGATAAACAGCTTCGCTGTTTATAAAACAAAAACAAAAAAACACGTACAACAACACAGTGCCCGCTCAAGCATCATGTACTAACTTCCCCACATGAATCTTTTTTTATGTTAGTGCTATTTGCATTCAATTGACTGATTGATCGATCGATCGGTCGATCGATCGATGTTTTGATTTGCTATTGATTCTGCGCGTCATCGCATAAATCGCCAACGAGGCAGCACCAGAATACGTGCGCAGCACCATGTCTCTGCACTTGACGTTTATATTAGAGGCGCGCGCCTTTCCTCAACATTTTATGTATCATTCATACGCTACGCAGCCACGAGGGGCGTCCATTCTGCTGTTTGTGTGTGTGTGTGTGTTTTAATCCTCCTTAGAAACCCTTTCATTGCCATTTGCACAACGCGCACGATTTCCACGGGCGCACACAGTTTACGACTTCGGTAATGATCACGCGTACTAGTCTTTGTCCTAATTTCGTAGGCCGCCCCGACAGTGTCCAGAGCAGGCCCGCAGGTTGCGAGGCTCAAGACAGCGAGGACTAATTCCGCTCTTGTTATCCTTCCGTGGCTGATGTGAGAAGTTCGGCGCGCGGCCGCTTTTTTCCGACACGCTCCCTACGCCTCGGTTTGTGTTCGACAGGCTGCAAACATTTTTTTTGACGCGTGAGCATCACTTGCGCTATTCGTAGAAAAAAGCGGCGTCCCCATGGATTCGCATCGCCAAAAAGCATGGTCAGAGCCTGTCGACAAGCCACACATTGCACTCTTCAGAGATTAATACCACGGATGCACGGGAATTAATCGGCTCCATCAAAGAACTCATAAGTTTCCTATACAAAAAGGCGTGTGGCAAGGGGACACAATACTTCCGCAAATATTTACAGCCTGCCTCGAGGGCGTGTTCAGAAATCTTAAGGGGAGGAAAACACGGGTGCGAATAAATGGAGAATACCTGAGCCACCTAAGGTTTGCAGACGACATTGTCTTGTTCAGTCAAAGGGCAGATATTGCTTCACCAATTATGCTAGACAGTTTTATTGCAGGATTAAAAATAAGCGCGAAAAAATATTCAAAGGTTATGTTCAATAAGCATCTCAAGGAACGTGACTTCAAAGTAGGCAATGAAATCTTGGAAACAGCAAGCGATTACGTCTATCTTGGGCCAGTCATAAGTTCCAATCCCAGTCATGAAAAGGAAATTACCCGCAGAATAAGCGCGGGACGGGCTGCCTTTGGTAGGAATTCGGATATCTTGCGCATAGTAATCTTCCTTTGTCACTCAAGAAGGTGGTATGTAACCAATGCGTTTTTCCAGTGGTGACGCTCGGGGCAGGAACCTGGGGTCTCACTAAGCTACTTGAAAGAAAACTTAGATCGGCCAAACGAGCTTTGGAAATAAGAATGCTAGGGATCGCGCTTTGGGATAAGAAAACAGCTGCGTGGACTAGGGGACAGGCTGGCGTAAGAGGAATTCTAGCTCAAATTAAGCGAAGAAAAGGGGCGTGGGCGGGTCACGTCATAGGCACGAGGAACAACAGGGGGACAATTCGTTCAACGAGTTGGCTGCCAATAGACCGTAAACGCAATAGGGTTCGTCCAAGGACTCGAAGGGATGAGACACAAAAATTTAGGGAAAAACGGTGGACTCCGCTAGCACTCGATAGACGTGGCTGAAGATCTTTGGAAGAGGCCTTCATCCCGCAGTAGGCACAACCAGGCTGCTACTGCTGATGACGACCAACATTCTAAAATATACTTTTCATCTCGTAAGAGGTAGCGTAAGGTAGCATATGCTAGAAGGTATCATAAACTTTCCGCAGCAATTAGCATAGACAAGATTCATAATATAAAGCATAGGAACCGAATGCCACTTTCTTCATTCATCAGGGTATACATCGAGCGGGATAAAGCTGAGGTAGTAGACTCTGTGAAGTACTCCGCCATGTAGGCTGTATGCGGTGGCCAGGCGTATAGTACATAGCATTCTTTGAGAAAAGGCGCGGCAATCTTCGCGTTTCAACTGCCAACTAGCGATACCTCACCAAGCCGTCTGTTAGGCGTGTGGCCAACGAGCTGCGGAAGGTTCTGCCGGCCGATAAGGCACCGACACTATAGATAGGAGGAAAAGGCCAGGGCCATGAAGAGATTATATGGCAGCAGCTCGAGCTTAAGTAAGCGGTTCCGATCTTTCTCGCCAGCTCAGCAGCCCAGCGGATGTCGCGTCTCCGAGGGCTCGTCACTCTCGGTCGACGATGCCCTTGTCCGCAAGGCCCGCCCGCTTTGAATGCTACTTTTGTTTTTTTCGAACGGCTGCTAAAAGAACTCCGCTGTACGGCCTGCGTAGCCTTTGTTTTTTAATTTCCGGACTTCGACATAATCACAAAATCAAGACTACAATGCAGGACCACGTGAAATACCTGGGGTTCCACCAACCGGATCTCCCGGCAAGCGTTGTCGTGATAAATTACTTCAGCGTAGTTAATGGTTGAAATCAGGCACTGACACTTGAACTTGCAGCCCTTTGAAACAGCGAAACGCTCTCGCGGCGGCCTAGCATATGCATTTCACCATGCTGCCAGGTCATGCGTGCCCTCAAAATACTGTGGAGGCCCAGAAGCATGAGTACATCGTATGGTATATCCTCCTCATTTTCGGTTGAAAGGTCCCGTAGAAATTCCCTATGCAGTGTTCGCTATGTAACGCCCCAGAAGTGCACCCCCCTCCCACCAGCAGTGCATGAACAAACTATGAGTTCTGGTTGCTCACATATTGTGCAGTCAGTGCCCCACAGTTCTTCGAACCCCTTATCCTGTCGCCACGTCTTAGCCGTAAGAGTTATGGTATGCAGCTTCTTTTGACTCTCGTTAGTGCGTCTTGTCGCGGCCTCCAGAGTACCAGGCTAGAGGTTGAATTGCGGGTTCCAGAGCGAACAGCCTGGCTTCTAGCTCCCGCAATTCTAATTTTTTCCCAAGTTTCGTGATTTTTTTTTTCTTTTAAAATGTTCTCTCGGCTCAACTATACGCCTTCTTTTAGTAAATAAGGACAGTTTGGTATCTTTTAGGTCGTTGTAAGGGGTGGGACGCAGTATATCAACACATTTGCTTAAAGTTCTGCATATTGCCGGCAGTGCCGGGCTTGTACCTATCTTGAAACATAATCTCGCGTCCCTGAGTGCATTCCAATCAAACAAATAGAAGTCAAATTGGATGTTGCAGTTATCCGGGAAAGGCCTGTTTCACGACAAGTGACGCAGTCGAGAGTTGAAATATATTAAGCCACCATGCGTGAGTTCTTTGCACACTTCGTCTTCTTCAGCAGTACAGCTGAGGCGGAAGAGAAGGAGGACATAATACTCAGCAGCTCAACGCCAAAGCCCCCCAGTCACAGCGGCGGGACTACACCGCAGAGCAGAGAAGGGAAAGGGGACTGGCAAGCGCCCCAAGTCACCACCACGAAGGCTGACTGCGGCTTGCCCCTGAAGGTACTCGTGGAAGTGCAGACGCGTAAAAGTATTTCGTAACAATGAAGAATGGATGTTTGTTGAACGGAGTGCATCACCGCCAGATGTTTTTGGATGTGAAAGTAAGAGCGGGTTGAAATTTTCAGTTTGCGAGGCTAAAGCCTTGAGTCTCAAGTTTCATCGAACGAACTACGAGGTGCATAACATCGCGAGGTCCATAACATCGGGGCGACAGCCGGGGAGCGCGCGCCGGGCAAGGAATACAGCAGCGCCGTAGGAGCATTCTGAAAAAGGAAGAAGGCGCGTGCGCCCGGAAAGGGAAGTGGCAGTTCCGCAGGAGGGTAGGGCCGCTGACACACGCGCAATGCGAGCCGCCTGGAGAAGCGAAGCTACCGACAGGCTCGTGGCGATGGCGAATTAGCGGAACGAGCTTCGAAAGGTGCTGGTCAAGTGGCATACCGGGCAACGGCTGAGGAGAAGGCCAGAAGTCAACATATGGTCACCTATAGAAAGATGATGCGGTATTATCGAGAGTACAAGACCTGCCCATTAGGATAGGAGAGTACGACTTCAGCCCAAAACACCGCCCCCCCCCCCCCCACTCCTCCGCATTTCCTCCACTAAGAACCCCACCCTTACCACTAGCGAGCGATGGGAGATCTTGCTGTCCAGCCCCGCCTTGTAGGATCAGCTACGGCTGGTTATCAGGGGCCAGGTGGCGAAGGCTGGCATATGAAATCCTGCGAAGAGGGATCCACTCTCACCCAGATCGTTTAGCGCTGACATGCTGTGCAATAAAAGTTTTTCCCCCTCTTCCTCAAGTGGCGATGAGTGCAGCCGCGAAGTGTAACCGAAAGTTCAACAGATCAACACAAGGTCCAACTAGACTTTCGCCTCCGCATTCTTAAAAAGTTCTTACAATTCCCCATAATTTTCGTTTCAGCGCTGTTGGTAGTTTTCGGGACAGGGCTCGGCGATGTCTTGTGAGAAATGGCACAGTAACTCTATTAGTTGCGATAGCATTTACAGAACCAGTGCTTTTCCGGTTTCTACGCACTTATTCCCCATATCCATCCGCCGTCTGTTATGAATACACGGAGGTAGGAACGGGGGCAGGTGGGAGGGAAGAGTAAACGGAGTAGCTTCCTCATCAGAACTCATCGCTCAAAACTTTATCTTCTAAATAAGCTTTGTCTCTTCAAATGCTCCGAGCAATCCAAAAGACCTGCGAGTGCTA
Organism: Haemaphysalis longicornis; assembly: GCF_048455015.1. Classification (NCBI taxonomy): domain Eukaryota; kingdom Metazoa; phylum Arthropoda; class Arachnida; order Ixodida; family Ixodidae; genus Haemaphysalis; species Haemaphysalis longicornis. The sequence continues at coordinate 285,609,073 of NW_027526295.1, read as the reverse complement.
CGATCACTATAGCTCAGGCTTCCATTGTATCCATTTCGGAGCACCTCGGGTAGATATAAACTTCTCCTTTGCAGTTTAGGATTGTTGAAGTGTACTGGCAGCGTGCCTGCGAGTGCGGCTATTGCACTCAGAACTACAGTTTGGGATTGCCGAAGGCCACGCCCATCGATTGCGGTTGCCAGTTCTTCAAACGCGTTGCCGAGCGATCCAGCGTGCCTTTGAATCAACGGCGCCCGTATCAGCGGCGTCTAATGCCGCGTGTACGGACCTCCTTTTTCACGGAGGAGAGATCATATGCCGCGCGATGCGCTCGGCAGCTTCGGCGCAGCGAGTCGCAGAATGCGGAACCGTGTATTTACAGCCGCTCAGCCTCCGCAGCGGCTGAATGCGCCTCGCGGTCAGTGCGGGGAGAAAGCGAGGGTAGCGCTGCCGGCGGCGCTCCCTGGACGCCGGCCAAGGCGGCAGCGGGTTTCGCTTTCTACGACAGGAGATATGCAAAACAGCTAACGTCACCGATCCAGGCGCTCTATGGACGCGCATGTCATGACCGGACACGGCCTCCTTTTGCGCCTTGAGCGAAGGCTCCTTGAGCGAAGGCGAAGGACTCCTCCGACCTCTCCGGGATCCCCCCTTCCTACGCGCAATTTTCACGCCCTTCGCACGCCGAACACTGGCGTTTATCGTTCGGGGCATCGTGTTTCACACGGAATGCCACGTATGCATGGCAATCAACATTCCGCATCTGGCCACTGCGCCCGTGCCATAGAGAACTCTCTTTTGGAAATCGCGGCCGCTGCAGATAAAATACAATTCCTGCCAGCCACCACCCTTTACGAGAGCGCAGTGTCGATGTCCTCGTTACGGCCAAAGGAAAGCTACTGCGGAACATTTCTTCGCGCGCAATGGCTATTGTTGAGGGAATGACTAGTTGCAGAATCCTGCCTCAGTGCCTGGGTTGCTGCGTCGTTCCACTTTCTTTGACGTCAAAAGTAAACAAAAAAATTGAAATGTCCCTTTCCTAAACGAAAATGTAAAGCATGCGAAGCTTGATGGGGAACACACAGTGCACGATGACAATTGAGGCTGAGTTCCATCTAACGCACCTTATAAGTACATCTATATTTACTGTTGCTTCTACTTATATACCCTATGTATATTTTTCATTTTTAATGTAAATTTATTATTTATTTGTAATTATAATTTTAATTTTATTGTACATATTCAACGCTGCTTTTATTTATATAACCTTATTTGGATTATATTTTCTTTTTTTTCTTTTTGTGATGACACCGAGCGCACGCCGTCTCTCTCAACTAGGAGAACACTTGCACTTCAGAGCTTACGCCGTCACTAGGCGCAGCTAATCCCCGAAGCGCGCCTCCCACCCGAACACCTGCTCCGCGATGCGCACTCCCCACACCCGTTCGTCGGCTCCTTGCCTCTTCGCCACTTCCCTTCGCGCTTTTTGCCTAGCAGTTTCCTTCGCTCCACGTTGATACGCCGAGCGACACCAGAAAGGAACGGAACTCAAACTTCAATGGTTCCGCTGTTACAAATGAATAAGTTACAACGTTAACGCACGGGTCGTCTCTTGGACTTATGAGTATTTAAGGCTGCGACGACAGTTCGTTATGGTTAGTGGGATTGAGTCTTTGACGGTGAAAGTTACATCTGTGTACGTCAGGGGTAGTCTGTATTAGGCTCTCTGCTGTTTTTAGACAAAAAAAATACACGAATTCCTTCTTACAATATAGTTAACACAGTATTAACGCAGGTTTTCGAGTATAAGTGCCCAAAGGGACTCTGCAACACTTCCGCTAAACGCCTTCACTCTTTCCTTCGCGTCTACAACCACTGGGAAAGCTATAGCTAATGACAGCACGGAGCGGCACTGCGCTATTCGCTCGTCGCAGCCGATGCCCCTTCGGTTCTGATTTCCGCTGGTGGCTTTATTTTTAAAGTGGCTATCGAATGCGTTAATTGCTGCAACCGAAGGATAACCGGCCAATAGCCGCTACACCGCTGTAATGCTGTTATTCCAGTGATCGAAAAACGCCAACAGCGCGAAAGAGAGAAACATCTTTTGAGCAATTTTTTCTGATGGGCATAGTTTTCTGATGGGCATAGAGCAGTAGTTTTTAGCTGAGGTACTTTGCGACCGTCCAATCTAAGTACTGGATGTGTTGATTGCATGACTACATTCTGCAAGCATTTAAGATTTCGAAAAAAAGTATTAAAAAGGTGTTGCGGGGTTCCTTCAGAGCTTTTTTGTGCCTTAACTCACTTCGAACCGTCATGTGGATCACACTGCAGCGCAGGTCTCCAGACTTATGGACCTTTTTGCCGTAAAGCTAAAATTTTGCTCAAGTTGTAAATAGCTTTTACACAAAGCAAACGCCTTATTGATTATGTAATATTTGTATACAGTTTAGAACCCATGAACCGCTAAAAACAGCTCTAAACTAGTGCGACTACAAAACCAAGCCGCCCGTTTCATTTCCGGGAATTATACGATAAATTTCAGTGCAAAACCGATGAAGGATACATTAGGATGGAAAATCCTACAAATACGCCGCAGAAAACTTCACTTCAAATTTTTCCGTTCAATTTACTATACCACCACCGGCCTGCGATCTGAATAGTACATACTCGAAATGCCGATCGGCCTAACGGTCGTCGGGAACAATTATCGCGAAGCCAGAACTGCGCCTCGACGACATTCGTGCCGTAATGAATGCGGCTCTGTGCTGTTAGTTCCTATTGTGTAAAAAAATAGGCCCATGAAGTTCATACAACTAAACACTAGCACAAATGCGATCCGTATTTCGGCTTACGACGCTTCGGCCGTTGGGTTCTGCGACAATTCGTTTCCCGGAGTTGCAAGCGGCATATTCGTGTGCGACCAGCAATGCTTGTAGAAAATATAAGCTCAATTTAGAACAGAAGAGGTGTTACGAAAGATTTATTAGGTAATGAGGAATCAATAGCGACCAGAATTTTTGGCGTAAAGCGTGTAACAAAATAATGACAGCATCTCCCCTCCGTGGATGATGGTGAGGGTGTGGAGTACGGGGACTCGAAATGACATCCAAGTTGCGTCCTGAGTGACACCCGATTTGCGCCCGACCGTCATTCGATTTGAGCCGTGAGTTGCACCTTGATTATTCCCTAAATGAAACTGCAATTCACAGCTCAAATCAAATTTCGCTTGATTTTCGCTTGATGGTATTGCGCACGGATGGACGCGGACGGACATTGTGGGGTCCTAAGGTATATACTCCGCACCGTTACAGGCGAGGGAGTAAGCCGTTTGACTCTCGGGTACTAACTCAAGGTCGTAGCCCAATGGGTAAGACAACTGACACTAGCTCTCTCTGGTATACAAGACGCAGGCTCGAATCCTGCCGGTGGCTGTGTGATTTTTTCGATTGTAAATGCTATGCACACGGACGCGGACGGACATTGTGCGGTCCTAGGTACTCGGCACCTAAAAGCACGGCGAGCACTATTCCCGCAGGGCGAAATCGCAGTCGCAGCCGAAACAGTGCTACTGCTGGAGGTCAGCTACAGTGGCGGCTTTATGGAACCTTAATGCGCAACTATTATTCAAGAAAGGTTCAAATAAACAGCGAGCAATCCTTGAAATCAGGTAGAAAACATTGATGTGACACAAACGGTGGGAACCATACAGTTTATTTCCGCGCTAACAGTTGGTGGCCATCAGACATGTGGCATCCGGGGGCGATCTATTCAAACTAACATTCACATAGCGAGGTCTTTAGGTGTGTTTCGGGTAATTCAGCCCTCCCGACTAGCCCGTGATACTGCTGTGGACCCGGGCTCACACTGGCGTGGGAACCAACGAGGTAGCTAGTGAACAGGCCCGAGCATTAATACCCCGGGCGAGCACTTCTCTTGGTTCTACGCATGGATCCGCACTCGAGTTCACTGGGTACGCCCTCACCACATACCGAGACATCACACAGCACTACCGCCTCACCCGCAGAACACTACCCCCGCCCAACGCCAAACTTACGATAGAGGAAGCACAGATGTGGCGCACTCTACAAACCCATTCCTTCCCACATCGCACGCAGTTACAGCACTACCACCCACACCTCTTCCTCTCCGCAGAGTGTCCGAGATGCCGCAGCCTCGACACGCTATACCACTCTTTGTGCGAGTGCCCCGCGGACCCTTACCCCCCCTTCCCCACCCCCACCCACTGGGAGCAGGCCTTGGGTAGCTCTTGCCTCGTGGATCAACGGACCCTGACGCAACGGGCGCTGCAGGTCGCTTAGGTCATCTGGGCTGAGGCCACCGCCCCAACCTAAACCCGGTGTCTCACCAATAAACTGTTTTTCTCTCAGCACAAATAGCTTTAGTATAACTAGATTCGGCAAAGGCATTCGATCGTGTCAGTCGTGTCAATTCCTGTTTCGTGCTCTACGGCTTACCGAAGGTATTCAAATATGTTATGCCAATGGCTCGACAAGAGGGGTAGTCAACAATCGAGCAACCCAACCAATTCACCGACTTTCATTGGTCCGTCAAGGGTGCCCTTTATCACCACTCTTGTTTTGCTTGTATACCTGGAAGTTGGAACCATTATGTATGCGCATAATACAGGACATTAGCGTTAGAGAGTTTACGCTATCGTCCTTCGAAGTGAAGATCAGCCTATGCTGACGATGTCGCTTTATTTTGTACTGACAAGGCCAGCGTGGAGAATGCTCTTGCCATTACACAAGAATTTTGCGAGGTTTCAGGTGCAGCCCTGAATTTCGAGAAAAGCTGCGGATTTTGGTTGGGAGAATGGGGAACCGCACCCGATTTTTTCGCCGAAATCAATTGGAATAGAGACCTAACTTATTTAGGAGTACCCCTCTCGCAGTTTCGTAATACTGACTCGCATTGGTCGGAGCAGGTGGTGAAGGTACAGTGCCAAGTGAATAACTGGCGGGGACGGCAGCTGTCCATCTTTCCTCGTGCTCGGGTGTTTAGCACATTTCTTGAGACCCGACTTATTTATGTCCTACAGGTGTTGCTCTCGACTCGGGATACAGGCTTTTCACCGGATTTTTTGCAACTTCCATTTGGTTTGGTGGCTTGTTCATTTTTTTGTTTGGCAGCTTCTTTCTCCTTTATGCTGCTCTCGGGATGTTCAACATCTTTTTTGGACGGTGTGCTACAAACACGCCTTGCAAATTTTCTCCCTGATATTGTGGTGTCTTCGCTATCTGTGGAAAGCAGTCTGAAGCCTGCGGGGTTTCCTCAGAGAAGTGGTTGACACGTTTCGCTTCTTACCGGCTCGGTTTAGCCTTGAGTACATATTTAATACTTCGCGCGAGTCTATTTCCGATACCCTGGTTTGTGGGCTTTTTCCCATACGTTTATATCGTGTTCCGTACCTCCAGTGTCTGTACCAGGATGTCCTCAATAGATTGTGTAAAATGTGTGTTCCGCCAGGTGTTAAAACATTTTTTCTTTAAATTACACACTGGCACACTTCCTATTAAAACTTGGATGAAAGACCGGGGTCTGTTGAAAGCTTGGTCGACAGACTGTCCGCTCTGTTCTCGACCAGAGACAATTGATCACTGTTTTGTAGATTGCAGAGATGCTGTGTTTTTCTGGGACATTTTACAGAAAACGCTCAGAAAAGACATGGATATTACGCATTTCTCTATTCGATTTTTGCCATTCGACTATCCTGGTGAGTGCCATTCGACTATCCTGGTGAGCCACTCTAGGACACGTTTGTGTTGATTGATTTGTACAGTCTGTGGCGATGTCACTTATGTAATATTCATGCTCGGCCACCAAGATCAACAACGTCACATTTCCGAGAAACTGTGGCATTTGTACATAGTGTGTATAATTCGTTTGACCAACCATCTGACTGGTTCCCTGTTTTCAACGCTTTTGTGCGTTTGCCTGAATTTTGATCTATTTCTGCTTCTCCTAACTTCGTGTATTCTTTTGTTTGCCTGACTATGTAGTCCTTGTACTGACGCACGTCTGAGAGTATTTCCCATGTAATAAGGAAAAAACAGTCATTACGTGGCGCAGTGGGCCAAAGCCTCGAGCTGCCTCAAAGTCGGGCGTTCAAATCCCGGCAAGCAGTTCCTTCTTTTTTTTTTTGCCTTCTAAGTGGCATGGTTTGCGAATCATATTAGCGAATACAAAACAAGACTTTTTGGTTCAATGCATCGTTTTAGGCAAAGGCACGATTTGTTTAGCTTTAAACTTGTGCTTTGTATGTAAAACCTCAATTGTACTTTCAGAGTAAGAATGACTGATGTGTGTATTTTTCAAGATTAGTATGTCTTTAATAGAGCAAACATAGTTTCCTCCCACCCACTTAAACAAGACACATGATGGGCTTGGGGGGGGGGGGGGGCAATATAAAGCTGCGGCCGGCCACCAAGCCCTCCACATATTGAAGCTGACAGCACTGAGCACGTAGAAGATTAACGAGCAGCCTCTATAGAGGGAAAATGGGCTCCAGGTTATCAAGAGAAAAATCGAGAGTGGAATAATTGTTTTGTGCAATCATATGCACAGTCGAACAAAGAGGAGGAACGCACCGTCCCGAAACTCACACTACCCTTCTGAGAGTGCTCGTAGTATCGGTTTCGGTGTACTTGTCTAGTAATTGATAAACAAAGGGTCGCGTAGGAGTTTCCCAGAAATGGGGGTTGGAGGAAGGGGAAAATGGAATGCACGACGCCCACAAAGAAAAGTCCCTGTGTCATACCGTGCAACCCTTCGGCTGCTTTTTGTTACGGTTACAAATGTTTAGAACCGATCGGAATAGCTGAATTGAATACTACAACTGCCTGTGTACGCGCGCGCATGCCGTCACCACATGACCAAGCTCGACACTGGCACCCAATTAAGCAATACATAAACCAATGTCGGTTGGGAAAGCATGTACGTGCTCACTCTATCAAATTTGGAGGCGATTCTTTAGTCATTCGCTCACCTATTTTAGACTTCCATATGTTCCAAGACATGTCGTCACCGCAAACGCTTGGTGACAGTGTTGTTCTCTTTTTGCGTGATCTTTCGGCCTTGTGTGAGAGCGTAAAAGTCCCGCCCCATTCCTTCCATCCAGCCGTGAGATGTGTGCAGGATTCATAAGCAAATTATTCAAAAACGGCCCAAACGGAACGCCTAAAGTCAGACGGCCCCGTCCCAGAGCGATGCTACGGTGCTGCATATCGCAATAGCAGACGACGCCCGCAACCGTTCTTACAGACGTCACCAACAAGCGAGGTGACGTCACCATTGATAGTCAGAGAGCCCATTTCGTCATCGAGACTGGCATGAACGGACACAGCGACTTTCCGCGTTACCACCAGAGCACATCCCCGAAGGGGTAGCAGCTTGTAAAGCAACGTAGTCGCACCTGCTGGTCCATCTCTGCTCACTCATCAGATCCACGGGGCACGAGCAATGTGTGATCACGCACCATGACCTGGTTTCGGTGCGCCGCATCCGCTAGCACTCGGTCCACTCCCATGAGCCGCAGGCTATCCGCATCGAGACATTCGTGCAAACTGCGGATTCTTTGCCTACTCGCTAGAAGCAGACCCCGCTCTTCCTGTGGCGAATGTGCCCTACAGCCGTAGCTCAACACCACCATCTCTCACGGCAGGAGGGTGAGGAAAAATACAAGTTGGGTTTATTAGAAAGACTGCTTAGTCCCGATAACAATGATACCAATATCATCGCAATCTTCGAACAAATAACGGAGATATTAAAGAAAACGTGTGAAGCAGTCGCGACCCCCTAGCCAATTTCCCGCAACTTTTCTATGACGTCATGGAACCTTGTTTGTGCGATTGGCGGCCGCCTAACTGATCTGTCGCGACGACACAGGACTGCACGTCTGTAATGGGACCTCTAGTTACATTTTACCGTATCACTTGAATGCTAACGTGCAGTTAACGCACTGAAAATTATGTTTTATTGTTGGCCCGTATGATGTCATTCTTGCTCATAACATGTCACTGTGGCGCAAAATCCGAAAGATTTTAAATACTACTTGCTTTTTTTTTCATTAAAAAACATCTTTTGTGGCTCTAATGGAATTGAGTGAGGTACTGAATCCTATTTCTTTCAAATTAAACGAAGTTGTATTTTCTCTTCATGGCTCCTTTAAGAATATGTGTTCCTGGTGATTACCACCCCTATAGCTACCACTGCCGGCCAACATGCCTCGCAGCCTTGAGTGATCCTGATTAGCCTAACTTCTCCACCTTTCGGAGGATCCGCCGTTTACCAGCGGGAACCTTGAGGAGGGAAGGGCCACCTGGGGAGCCAGTTCTGCAACAACTCCCCGTAACACTTTACCCTAGCTCCCGGGTAATTGGGTTACACGGGCTCATCATTTCCTTCAGCTGCCGATCAGTTCAGGCTGTGAGCCCCTTCCCGGCCGCGGTTACAGGGGCTCGCAACACTTCCTGTCCCCATGTATGAATCCATGAAGCGAGCGGTACAACATAGGTGCAGTAGTTGCCGCGCAACATTGACACCCCGGCCTCCTCTCATGCTGGATTACAGGGACATGTTACCTCCCCTAGCCATTAGGTGATACCACTTTCCCTGATTCCGCGCGGGAAACAAGAAGGTCATAGTTACTCCAGCCTAAAGTTCCAGCATTTTTGCAGCCATCCCGTTCCATAGGAGCGATTTCCAGTAGAAGCGGGGTGAACTTCCCAAGCATTGCAGTCCCACACAAGGGCCGAACGGCAGATCGGGGAGTTGTTCCTATTTTACCGGTAGGTGCCCGGCGCCACCAAGGCACACGAATGCACATGGCGACTTCCACAGCCACGGTGGACGCTCAACTCGGTAACCGCCTGTGGCAAGAAAAAAGTTCCTGCATTTTTGAAGCCGTCCCATTCCATAGGAGCGATTTCCCGAACAAGCCGGGTAAACTTCCCAAGCATTGCAGTCCCACACAAGGGCCGAACGGCAGACCGGGGAGTTGTACCTATTTTATCGGTAGGTGCCCGGCGACTTCCACAGCCACCGCGGACGCTCCACTCTGTAACCGCCTGTGGCATGACATGCCGCCGGCATGACATGCCGCCAGACTTTTTCCCCCTGGCTAAGCGAAAATGCGGCATGAAGACTGGGGGCTCGTGTTAGCCCGCGTGGTACGAGTAGATGGAAGAAACGAGGAATAATAGTGGCGCGGACGAAAATACGATGATTTGATTTGCAATAACTCCAGTAATACTCATCGCTTTAACCAAATTCTTGAATGAGGTGATTGCTAGGACCTTGATGTACCTGAAAATTTGAACACCCATGTATCGGAAAAACCTCTTTCAGGGCCCCTTGAAGGTCCGTGAATTAGCTCGTGAAACTCAAGTTCTTAAAATGTCTTTTCTCGTCAAACCGGTACTGATTGGAACCATGTACCTCGCCATATTGTTAGTGTACAAAATAATGATGCCTTCTTTTCTATTTTGTAGCGTTGTAAAAATTACATCCGCATGTATATTTGTGTGATTTGCGCGCTTTTCTGTTGACTTATGTAAACGGCCGCAGAGGTGATGTTGCCTTGCCTTTTTATACTGTTTTTGCTCGTACTGTCGCCTCGTTGTAATAGTTCAGGCACTGTGGGTATTGTGTAAATAAATTATATTAACTATATATTAACGATAATATATTAACGATCTACCCATGCATGTATCTTCTCACATCCGCATGTTTGCCGACGATTGTGTTCTATACCGCGAAATTACTAACCCTTCTGATCAAACTGCGCTTCAAAATGACCTTAAGTTAACCGTGTACAGCAATGGTGCGACCTGTGGTTAATGAAGCTTAATCCCACTAAATGCAAACTCGTTTCTTTTCAACGCCAGCGTAATCCCTTGTATTTTTCTTACGTAATAGCTAACTCGACTCTTGAACAAGTTCAATCCTATAAATACCTAGGCGTCACCTTAACCAGTGATCTTTCATGGCGCACGCATATCACGAACGTCATATCATCAGCAAACCGATCTTTGGGTTTCTTAAAGCGCCATTTGCGTCATGCCCCACTGGACGTCAAACTTCTCGCCTATAAATCTTTAATCCGAACTAAACTAGAATATGCGGCTCCCATATGGAGTCCGCACCAGGTATACTTGATCAATGAATTAGAATCGGTGCAAAACGGCGCCACTAGGTTCATTCATTCCTCATATTCATATGACATAAGCATATCATCCCTTAAACGCGAAACTGGTCTTTCAAATCTTTCAGTGCGCCGCCGCATCACCAGCCTTTGTTTGCTACACAAGTTTTTCTACAGCCCTCTTAATCAAGCATCCTACATCGTCCCACCGACGCGCATATCTCACCGCACTGCCCACCCGTATCAAATTGCCCGTCCACATGCTCGCACTACTACTTTTTCTGCCTCTTTTTTCCCCCGTGTAGCAGTGGACTGGAATGGCCTTCCCTGTGACGTTCCGGCCATCACGTGTTCATCAACGTTTACAGAGAAGGTCGCCACGCACATTTCCATTTGAAGACCTGTGTACATTTATCTGTAACCCACCCCTTATGTAATACCCACTACATGGGGGTCTTTAAGGTATTACAGTGATGTGATGATGTGATAATTAAACAAACACAAATTTTCGCAGACGTACTCCTGTTTTCCCTTAAATATGCGTAAGGTTGTGTATGCGTTAAACTATGCGAAAATATATTTAAACTGGCCACGTGTGGTAGTGTAATCGTTAAGTGTGGCCTGCCCTAAGGTGTACAACCGGGCTAAACGTCAGCAGCCCTAATACCATACGTACCCCATTCCGTGAGATGGTGAATGTATATACGTTCACCTGCACTTTCAATGTTATTGATTGTTGAATGTATATACGGCCACCATTCTGTGAAATATGTGTATGCACGTAAAGTACGTACTCAACTCCTTTTCTGGCTTTGAGTGTGCCGCTTGTTCCAAAGGGATCGTGCGAGTAACCTTTTGTCCCTTCCGTGTGCTTTCCGCGCTTTCCCTTTATTGCCACTCATCTGCAAGTCATCGCCCGTGTTTGTGAGCTTCTTCGTTCTTCCTTCGCGTTCTTCACGCTGTTTTTACTCCACGTGTTGCATACATACACTACGTCTTCAGGATCCCCGTTACGAAAGACGCATCTATGGTTCTAGTGGAATTTAGACCGGGTACAACCACGAAGCACTACAACAGCGACTGAAAATTTTATCCGAGCCTCCTGATATTCTAGGCTATTGCCGAAGAATGCTCTTAGTAAAATCAAGAGTGAACGAAAACACCCCTTTCCCCTCCTACAGAATTATGGACACTAAGAGAACTGGCAGGCGGCAAAGGAATGCAGAAAACGGTGCAATGGAGTTTATGAGTGGAAGTTTCTGGTTGTGGTGGGGCAGGTGTTAACGAAACAGGTGAAGAGCAACGCCGACGCTTTCGGACGGCCACTGCCTGCAGCACTCTCCGCTTGGTGCCTCGTCGCAGGGTGAACGTGTGCAGCCGGGGTCCGGCGCTGGTGTGCTGCGAAGGATGGATAAATCCCTGGGGCGGCCACCGCGGGCCCTGTATTGTGCGTGAGTGCGTCGTCCCAAACCTGAAGGGCATAAGTGGGCTGGGAACAGAGCTTCAGCGAAAAAGCGGTTACATACAGCAGAATCCGGTTACAGTAAACCTTCCATATGTTACGGCAAAATGAAGCCTCGGTCACCAATTTTAATTGAGAAGGGCTTACGGCGATCCACGCGTTTATAAAACTCTAAAACCCCTGATGTTAAGCCACTTTGTTTCAGTTAGGTTGGCTAGAAGGTGGCGCACTGCAGGTTTTAATTACAACTACGGAAGCTTTGCGTCTGTAGGGGCAATGGACCTGGACCGGTTCATTGCCACATATCAAAGGCGAATCAGTGCACAGTACTGTTATATTATTACACGAAGAATTAATCGAAAACAGTGATAATTACATAATTAAATTAGCAGTGCTGTGTAGCACGACAGTTGTAACAAAGCGGCTTTTTTTTTCTTCATAAAAATGCGCGTGTAGTGAATGATTGTGTAACCATATTATGGGTCGACGACAGTGTTTTCTTAGTTTTAACAATCGTTAAGCGTTCTAATAGGGTCTATTTATTTCCAGTCGGGGGTCGTTTGCTGCAAAATTATTCTTATTCTTAAAATTACTCCTAAATGTGCTACTCCCATCACTCGGTTCAATAGCTCAAGAGAACGGCAGCATTTATTGCGCCTCGTAATCGTGAGCGTTAGCGTGTCCCTGGACCGAACCGCGCGTGTGCGTTGAATAATCTCCGCGCCCCTCCTCCAGCCGTGTGCCGCAGGTCGTGTGGCCGCGGCCGCTGCGTCCGGCCCAACACGTGCCGCTGCCCCGGCGGCATCACGGCCAGCTCCTGCTCGGTGGCGCCGCTTACTTCACCGACGACGCCGTCGCGAACCAACGGCTCCCTGTCGGCTGGCACCAGCGGCCCGGGCCGTAACGGCTTTGGTGAGTCAAGCGCCGCCAACACTAATGTTATTCCTACTGAGAAAAAAAAAAAACTGCGGTTGATTCCTCTGTCATAGGAATCTGTAAAACACGAAAATGAAATGTGCAGCGAAATCTGTAGCTGAGCATGATTTGCGGGTCGGGGGCTGTCTTGTGTTTGTGTTTGGGGAGCGACGTCCTGCTGGTGGGTCCCTTCGGCAAAGGTGTACTGGCGTCATTTCCGCGACGGATGAGACGTCAGTGAAATCTTGGTGTACCCCAGCATAAAGCACTTTCGTGTTAAAATATAAAACCCGAAAACGAGCAACCCGAAGTATAACATACTCTTTAGTACTAAAGGTTGCTTCCCCGCAAGAAGACCCTGCGTGCAGGAATGCACCCTTTACAGGCCGCTTGCTTCGTTGTACTGGCGTCACTTCTGTGACGGATATGACTTAAGCGAAATCTGCGTGAATCCCGGAATAAAATACTTTCGTGTTAAAAAGGAGGCAGTGTGCGCCGTACTACTCAAGCACGCAGCTGCTGTACCGACACCATTTTTCGTCGGCCGCATGAGCACAAATTCTTCGGTGCAGAGTACAATCAACGTGAGCATGCAGTGGACTTTCCGACCAGTGTGACACTGGCTTGTTCTGTATACTGCGTGCACGATGAGGCATGATGCGGTCTAGATCAAGCGTATGCTCACAAAACGGTTTGCCGTGTTCATCTTGAGACAGAAGTTTGTAGCGAATTCAGGGATGTCATTCGAATGAACTGTGCTGCTGTGTCACACAGGTCACACAGGCAGATTCCTGGTGCCAAAAGCAAAATCTCAATTTTTTTTTCATTCTTTTTGTAGCACAATTCCACGCTAAGAGTGGCTTAACACGAGCGGTGTAGTGCTGATCTACCTCGGGGCCGATCCCGTATACAAAAGACCTCGAGTGTGGCTGCCCGCTGCCCACTGAAGCGCTCGAATGAAGCGCACTACCCGCCTCGGGCCTGGTGCCTTCCTTTCTCCACTACAGTAGCCGACCGATTTTTCGGAACTGGTGGGTAACGAAAGATAGTCCGAGCAAAAGAGCAGTCCGAAAAACGCCCGAGTCGCAAAAGCAAACTTTATTTCATTTAAATAAGACTGAAGAAGTCGCAAATGGTTCCTCGCCTTAAATTCCTCCGCGTGAGAACGTCTACCTGCATCTTTCCTAGCGTCACGCTTTGTTTGTAAACATTGGACAAGGCCAAAACGTTGCCAATGTATGGCCATGTATGACCCGTTTCCGGCTTTCTAGAGTGCTTCCGCCGCAGACTACATGAAAACTTATGTCCTCCAAGATAAAAGTTTTTTTACTCCGGTGAGAGTCAAGCCAATTCCCATCCAATCCGAAGCTAGCCAGCTGGCTTAAATTTCAAAGTGGCTTCGTCCTGGAGTCGCGCCGTCACTCTGTCGCGGGACATTTCGTTCGGAAAATCGAACTTTTGGCTTCATTGTTTCCTAAATATTCTTTGTTCATATACATTCCTCCTATCGGACAACTGGTGGTTCCTTGGGAAAGTCCGGAATATCCAGCAAGTCGGAATTTTCGGAGTCCGAATTGACGGCGGGCTACTGTAAACTGTTTACACCTTTGCGGGGTGGGACTACAACACCGAGATCACCCAACCTGCATGCACAGTCAGCGATCAGTAGCCATTCTACTTTCCCGAGCGGCCAGGTTCAGAAAACTTTTGAAAGCGTCACCGCACGTATATAACAGGACGCGTCTGGCCCATCGCATAGTTTGGAGAAAGGGGTAGGCGTAAGCAGTCTGTTTTCATCCGCATCCTTAAGGTGTTGCCCTCCAGAGCACATCCGTCTGCGATGGCTCACGTGCCCATGGGTTCTGCTGCTAAGCTCAAGGTCGCGGGTTTGATTCCCAGTCTCAGCGCAGGTATTGTTTGCGGGGGAGGCCAGATACAAATACGTATGTACGCATAGGGCTGTACCCGTTGCACCAGAACCTCGCATTGCGAGCGTTTCACAGGCGGCGTGTTCACTCGGTGCATTGAAAAGCCCGCTGCAACTTTACGTTTTCCATCAACAACATTACGTTGGCAACATCGAGTGATGAGGCAAGTCTTCAGCGAGAGCTGTCAGTTGAGAAAGCTTCAACGAAAAGAGCTCGCGCCTAGTTTGCAAAAATGATATGCTAATGGGAACAGCCTCCGACCACTCGCTTTACATCGCGCTTATGTAATCACGCTAAAGAATACACTCAGAGCAGAAAAAAGCAAAACAAGAAGCAAAAGCACCGAAACAGAAACGAGTGGCACGTCGTGTTTCACTCCGTTATTTTGTTTCTTCGTGAGACTGGCACTCGAGATTAATTTCCCCGCGCGTCTGTTTCCGAGTTTCCCTTCGAGGCTGGGCGGCCTTGTCTCGTGGCACGGCTGCCGCTGACTCGTTGACGCTGAAAGGCGGCCACCATGTTGGCACGAGACCAGATGTCGTCAGCTGTCCTCCATCAATGCTGACAGACCGGCGCGGGTCGAGTGTCTCGTGGGCGCAAAACAACCGAGGAGGCTATTGCGAGCAGCTTGTGTCCGGGCTTCGCCACTTTCTCTGTCGAGGACGCCGAACGGAGCGGAAGAATGGGATGGGAAATCGGTAGTGAACCAGACCACGGAACGCACCAGCATCTATCGCGGACGAGGGATTTCGCTTCAGAAGTTCGGTGAAGAAGCTATCGAGCGAGAGCCTGCTGTGGCTAATATCCTTCCCTACCTTCTCCAAGAGGAAAGATGAGGGTTATCTCTTCATTCATGTGTCGTGTTACAATGTACCAAAGTTGAAAAAAAAAACAAGATTTTGATGTGGTAGGTTTCTGTGACCAGAGGCTGTTTGCTGGTACCTTTTATCCACTGTTTAAAACAGTATGTAAAATTGTCCGTGGAGCGTCCGAATTTCGTTCCTAATCTAGAAACTATTCGTCTTGAGCATAATCCAGGCGGTGGCACCGAGCTTTTGTACCTATCAAGCACCGCTCGCCGCCACTCACCCAGGCCTCCTGGTCGGTCCCAAATTACATCAGTATGCACAAAATATGCCCAATTTAGGGATACAATCTGGAAACAGAACATGCAATGGGTGCAGTCTGTAACGCTGCACAGGGGCACCGCCGCTTCACGCTTTGTATCTTCGACTCTTCTGCGGCCAGCTTGTTAGGGAGTTATGAATGCCAAATCCGACGTTCTAGAGACAATTTCGAAAACGAGTTCGAATATTTTTTGCCATAACGTTGTGGATAAAACCAGAGATAAAACGTAGCAGTAAACGGTCCCAGATTGTGCGGACACAAATAGGAAAGAATAAGTTGAAAACAAAGTAAAAAGAAAGAAAATGCACTCACCCATCTCATAAAACACGTCAGAACTATATCCTTGAGCTTCAATTTCGCTTGCAGCTTTTAGGCGACGAATATTAATTTGAATCGTACTTTTCGCGCAGACTGCTTGAAAATAGCGCCAGTTTTTGTGAACTTTTCACCTGTTTGCACTGGCGTACGTGGCGTGGGAGGAATGAGTGCCGAAAGACGAAAAAAACTCCGCCTGACCAGAAATGAGCGATATCAATCACTGTTTTTGAGCGGATAAGCTATGCCCCAACCACATGCCGCTGCCATGTTCTCACCACGAATATCAGCCACTTTGCAATTGCAGTAGACAAAAGCAAACAAACAAAACAATTGGAAAGTTATGCATAGTATTTTATTTATTTATTTATTTATTTATTTATTTATTTATTTATTTATTTATTTATTCATTCATTCATTCATTCATTCATTCATTCATTCATTCATTCATTCATTCATTCATTCATCGAGGGCCTCCGTGATGGAGACATTACATGACGGGTTGTACAAGTGGCAAACTAGTGAGAAAAAAAACGAGGGGGGAGGGGGGTGTTTCAACTTCATAACAACATACAAGACAGGTGCAAAAATAAATGAGTGAAAAAGCATGTAAACAATTTATGGAAGAACATGCTACATGCTTTACACTGCGAGCTGATGAGTGTTGGAACTGATTAATGAAACGAGCATCACAGTAATACAATGGCGCAAACATACGTACAAGTCATATGCAAACAACGGCAAAGAGCAACAGTGCTGTAAATTTGGCAGAAGAAGAAAGCAAACCAACATAATATGGGTAGCAACACAACTGTTCTCCGTCTGCACTGAGAACAATGAAAACAAGAAGAACGGGAACTATAAAAGAAAAAGAAAAAGAAAAAGAAAAGAGAAAGCAAAAAAGGAAATGAAAAACACAAAGAGAAAAGGAAAAAGAACAAAAAAGGAAAAAAGCATGGAAGCATTATGAAAATTGTTCTAATATTTGGATGGGCAAGCAAAAAATTATTACGCAAATGGGTTGGTGCGTAGGGAAGGGTATGAAACTTGCCTCTCGTTTTTGGTGGGACTTGATGCACTCGATTTTGGCGTGACATACGACGTCATATTGATGTCATATCGTAGCAATTTCTTTAAATTCCTTACTTTGACTTTTTATTTTCCTTTTTTTTCATTGTTTTTCCCTTTCATACTCTCCCTGCTTTAGACCTCTCACTCTTCGGAAATGAAACCCTGCGCACGCCACTGGCTGTTTTCATAATATTTTGAGGAGTGTAAAAAACAGGTTTCTCATGCTTTTTAGAAAAGTATAAAAAGTTGAGAAAAGGATGATCCCGCACAGATCTATAAAAACTTGATATACGTCTTAACGCGACAACCTCATAACACAGGAAAAGTGACAGCAGTTGCTGGCGACATCACGAATGGAACAAAAAAGAAAATAAGTTAATAAAGTATGCATCGAATTTTATTTGGGTTCGAATAGGATTTCAACCCATTCGCCAGAGCCGCAGCCAAGTGTGGTAACCACAGCCCTAAAAACCCTGTACAGTGCCACGAAGGAACAAGAATTATCCAGATGCGGGCCGCATGGCAGGTGGACGGGACGGCACCGCTAACACGATGCGGCAGTGAAGAAGTCTTCAATAATCGCTGGTTTTCCCCTTCAAATCACTTAAGAGACTTCAGTGCCCGATGAATTTTTCCGTTTACACTGAAAAGAATAAGTGTTACATGCTGCATCACCAAAGTCCCAGCAGAGCTTCCACTCTCAATGTCTGTGCTGGTATTGACATCAGGGTGCGTCTCCCTCGCTGTAGATTGGTTCCGTCACAACGAATGTCCCCGGAGAAGCTTTGTTTATTTTTCAATGTTATCCTGCTTGAGAAAAAACAAAACACTTGTTTTTTGTAACGTTCTTATGTTTTTTTTTAACCACTCGAATCTCTAGTTCAGACCCGCAAACAGCAACTATGGACTGTTTTGTAAACCGCCAGCAAAGTGAGTCAAAAGTCCACGGCAAGTGTCGCAGGGAATTACCATTCCCCGACGCAGGAGTGCACTGTCGGGAGCCGTGCTTGAACGGGGGCCGCTGCATAGGCAGGGACCGTTGCTCGTGTGTCTACGGCTACGCTGGACGGCGGTGTGAAAGAGGTAAGCTCGAACGGCTCGTCTCAGAGAATTCCAGGCTTCATTGAAACCGCCTCAGACGACAGGAAATGTCCCTGCGATAGGTAATAACAATCGCGTTTTGGTGCTACGCAATCTCCTTTCAAAAAATATACGTGTCCTTGCCTTATCCACCTCTCTAGCGGGCAAACTGAGAACAAACCAATCGTAATGTTTTTGTTGTCTACACTGAACATCGAAAAATGCGTACAGCGAATAGAAGAGGTTTCTGTGATTTTTTTTTGTTTGTTTTAAGAATTTCTTGGGTTGCATTTTACTTGCTATTCTTCTGAGAGCGCTTGATATTTGTGGAGTGTCGAGTGGTATGGCCTAGCAACTTCTGTCAAATGCTGAACGTGTGCATTGCGGCATTGCTCAGCGGGTTTTCCCCGTCCCTTTTTCTAATGTGCACAAAGTGCACTCGAGTGACTGCAGTGAGTATTTCATACACAATGTTTGGTGAGACCCTGCATAGCTAATTGCACAAGGCTGTAGTTCGGCCAATATTCGTTGTAGCTTTCCTCAAATCCTCCAACTCCTCCTCGCTGTCGCCCTTGTTGTTTTACTCCTATAACCTAAAGAAACGCACGTGCTTGTGAATTACTGTAGTTGTATGAATTGTTCTTGATGTCTCTTGTTTCCTGCCTTGTTGGCGGCAACAGTGCTTTACGGGCGCCCTTTATGACCAGCCGACACGTGTACGCCGCTACTCCGGTAATATTATATTATCTTCTCGCTTCCATAGTTTCTTATTTCAAGTAACGTCTAATAATTCGCTCATGGTCGAACACCCGTTTTCTCATCCATCCCCCGACTCACAATCCCACATAACACGCACAAATCATTCTAAAAGATCACCCGTTATGTGGATACGGCGAACAAACGCGTCCAGCCTGGCCGATGCTCTACTGTAGATCCGAACCCAGTGGACGCGCCTATTCAATAAATCCATCTCTGAGAAGAGCCGAGAGGCGGCGGTGCAACGTATGCGTCTAACGGCGGCGGCGCAGATTACCGGACGGGTCCGTGCTTCCGCAAGATCCGGCACTCGTCGTGCTCGGACCAGCTGCCGGGCGTGGTGTGCACGCGACAGCTGTGCTGCGCCACCATCGGCCTCGCCTGGGGCCACCCCTGCCAGGCCTGTCCGGCCAAGCTGGAGTGCGACCGGGGATACATCACCAACATCCACTCGCGGGGATGCCACGGTAAGCTTGAACGGGCCGCCATGAAGGCAGTTTCTTTTTCAATGAGCATACTGCGTTGTTCTGATAGCGATGATATCGCAAACTGCAAACAAATAATCGATATATTGGGGAAAACAGATGGAGCAGCGGCCACTCCCCAGCCAGTTTCCAGCGACCTTTCTATGACGTCACAGAATCTTGTTTGTGCGATTGGCGGCTGCCTACCACAGTCACCGCCTAGAAACATCCCCGGACTGCGGTAGTTGGTCTCCTAGTTCTAACTGATTGCATCGCTGGAATACTAGCGTGCAGTCAAAGAGAGCTGACACATTGATAAGTACGTTTTTAGTGCTGGCGCATATTACGTGGCCCCTGCCCTTGCTAGTTTGGCAATATTTATAGCATTTTTCAGGGTTAAAAAAAGCGTCTTTCACGGTTGGGATGGAGCTGAATGAATTACAAAGGCTCCGTATTCTAAACTGAAAAAAGTTGTATATTGTCTCTATCACCCCGTTAAACGCGTTACCATCGTCTCGATACGGCAGAGTGCACCTAAGCCCCGCTACGGGTTTTCTGCAGCCCAATTCTGTCAGATTCGAGTACAGCGCAAGCTCGTTGGTCAAACTTTCGGATAATTTCAAGCTTGTGACCACTGCTTATTTACGCCTTCTTAAAAGTCCGTGTGTTAAAACGCCCCTTAACCCTCGCACAGCTCTGCTCCTGTGACGCCTTAAGATTGAAGGCCCTGAATTAGCATTGAACTTTGCATGGATAAAATCGCACACATAAAATTAGCACGCATACTTGAAGGAAAAAAAAACGTTGCCTGAACTATCAGAACCGAAGAAAAGTTCGTTAGATACTTTAAATCGCATGTCAAGTCGCGGACATACGGGCAACCTTGGAATGATGGGCAGGAGGGTCTAGAAAGTGGTGGTCCACGCTTGCGACCATCATTCTGACGCGCAGAGAATCATATTTTGTCCCTGCGCTTATTGCGGGCAATTATGATTACCGCACGCATCAGCTCTGCAGAAACATTTACATGAACCAATCTGGCTCTTCTACGCATGAGAAACTTGTTTTGCGTGACCGCACACCTCGGCTGCCAGAGCTACTTGTAATCGTGGGAAGTGTTGCCGCAGGCGACGTGCAGTCTAGACTTGTAAATTCGCAGGATTGTGGATACTTGCCGAAGTTTATTATATTCCACATTCACGAATAGAAAAACGTATGTGCCCTTCTAAGACAAAATGTGCGTCGGTTACAACGACAAGCCCCCCCCCCCCCCCTCTTCGTTCCCCCTTACAGCAGTAACAAATGTATCGAAATGCTGAGACGCTCTTACCCAGAATGAGAAGGATGGGGATAAAAAGAATGGCAGAAATACGCCATGTAAGATAAATCAAGCAAATTGTCCGCATTATTTATAAAATATCCTTCTAGTTAAAACCAGTGCTGCGAACCCACTAATTGTAATGGAACGCCAGCAAGGTGCACTACTACAAATGATCTATCTCTTTGTCGCAGATGTGAACGAGTGCGAAGCCATACCCGGAATCTGTGAAGGGGGAAATTGTGTTAACAATCCCGGCTCGTACACATGTGAGTGCAACGAAGGATACACGAAAAACGTCGTCACAGAAAAATGTGAAGGTGAGCATTGTTTTTGTTTTTGTATACATAAATGACAGCCGCCCTGTGCCTATGCCAGGTTAGTTTTAGACCAACAAACAGCTCCATCACTAAGTCGACTGGATGCAATATTTACGGCACAAAAAGAATACAACTTCGTCCAAATGTATTCTCTTTCATTTCATTTCATTTCATTTCCAATTTAAGCGTGAAAGGTAAGAAAAACTCCTTGCTGTGACGTGCTATAGGTTATAAAAATTAATAAAAAAGCCCTGCAAAAGCAGTACCGAAGTTTTCTGCCTTCTCCATACTATAACATTATGTAGTCATGGTAAATTGAGTTGGTCTGCCGTCCAAGGCATTCAGCAGGGTCCTTTTTAAGATGAAAGCCTCAGGCCGACAGCTCACTGGTCGACTGCAGCGCCCCCTCAATTTACTGGCCCTGTTTTATACTGATATATTTTTCTAAAAACTAACTGGTTTTTATATCTTTTCCGGACATATTTTTTTTGCTTCATTTTTGTGTCTTACCAAGTCTAGTTGGCACTTTTCAGACTGTCATGTCCAAGCCTCTGATCGTCTGCTCACCGCAATGCGCAGACCAGGGGTGGTATTCTCGTGTTCTCTGCGTTTTGTGTCCATTTCAAAAGTGTCCGTTTTAAGTGAGCTGTGACTGGATAAAAGCAAACAACCAGATCTGAGGTAACGCAAGTGCAGCGGACCTACTGCGCTTAACCGCGGCTTCTTGGAGCAAGCGATTTAAATTTCAAACAGATGGTTTTGGAGGTTTAGCTATGAATTCACCGGTCATCGCCTTGTTGTTGGCTCGCCAGCGGAAAAAAGCGGTCGAGAAATAATGTAGAGGCTTTCGAAATGCCCGTAGAAGCATTCCGCCAGCATGTCCGCCTCTCGAAGAGGACTGTGCGGTGGCTGTGCGACGAGCTGCGGGACGAACTTGGCCGGCGGCCGCGCAAGCTCAGTGTCGAGGACCTAGTGTTATGAGCCCTTCGTTTCTTCACTACCGGTGGCTGTCAGCCAACAGTCGGTAGCGAAGAAACGATATCGCTGCCGGAGCCCTCCGTGAGCCGGTGCATCCACGACGCCACGAAGGCCGTCTAGCAATGAAATAAACGATCGTCTGCGACCTCGATAGCTGTCGAGCAGACGACCAAAATTACACACTCGCCATAAAATCTATAACCCTTTATTGGTACTTGACAATTACACATAGTAGCTGAACATTCGTAGACTTCACACGCAACAGGTACGTCATTAAAAACGAAAATCCTCACCACTTACACATCTTTTCACTCGTAGAGCATCACGAAAATGGCAACAGTGCAACGCATCATTCGAAGTTCGTGGAAAAGCTGGCGTCAGCATGCCGCAAGTGTGTCGTTGCCGAAACACGTAACGGGAGGTTTATCTGGATGCACGCTCATTGTCACTGGCCCCAAAACGGAGTCCAAGTGCAAAAAAAAAAAAAAAAACAAACTGAGTAGCCGCAGCACTGTTTGCACTTTACTGCCACAGGAAACGCTGGCTGCAACTGCCATCTTTGGATGTTCGTCCCCTTGCGGTGAAAACTTTCAACGTCGTCACAAGAAAATCTCTTCCCGGATAGATTTAAAAACACGTTCAAATAAACACATAAAACATAGTCTGACGTTGTTTCAGTTCTTTAGAATGCGTTAGCAAGAACAGTTACAGAGTTGTCAAAGGCACGCTGCTTAACCGGAAGTACGTCACGATGAGACGGACGAAAACGGACGTCTTCAAAACAGACAATTAAAAGAATACCGTCCCAGGAGCGGTATTCTGGAGCATCGCCTCCTGTATTTTTTCAACGCCAAACGCATCGTCCGATTTGCAATGGGAGTAACGGGGGCGCCTGTCTCGCCACATGTCATAAGGTGGGGCCCCAATCTTAAACGGGATCCCCGCTCGTGTCCTAGACCATACTGAATTCGACAGCGGCTTATGTCTAATTGCCAAGGCAACCGATGTTCGAGGTTTCTGAAGTAGCGGTGCTCTGGCCAGCGATGTAAAACCCAGCACCGTGGCGAAGTATGTTTTGATAACGTTGCCGCTTTCCACAGCGCGTCGCCCAAAGATTAACCGGTCATGTCACTAAAACACTGGAAAGGCTAGCAATTGGGGAAGAGTGGCAGGAGTAGAATGTACTAGAAGTTTTATAGTGCCCGGAGCGGCCCGGAGCGGTGCTCCTTTCGCGCAGAAAATAGCGGCGGCGCTGTTGTCAACGGCCACTGAAAGCGGCGGCTGGCCGCGCGCCCGGCCGCGCGCCGGCCGCATTGTCGGCGGCCAGGAAACGCTGCTGCTGTCCGCGCGGAGCGCTTGAAGCTTGTTCTGAGGGACGTGCGACTGCTTAAATATACTTTCGGTACAGACTGTGGGTAGCGAAATGAGAAATAAACGCTGCGGTGCATTTTCCGTTAATTTTGCCCTTTCCGATCGACAACAACGAAAAAATTACGGTTTTTTTATTTGATGCAGTATTCGTAGCGGATTGTAAATTATGTAAGTGCGGCGACATTTTCGCTATTACAACTACCCACTAAAAATATTTTGCGTGAAATGGCCTAATATGAACGAGTTCATGATTGCTTTATGATCCTGTCCTTATTATGCTGCTAGATGGACACAAATGAAATGAAAAATATCCTGGAATGATGGCTTTTCAGAAGAATTTTTTTCTTGTGGTGTAATTTACGTGAGCTGTTATTATAGCTGCGAGCCATGGCCCACTTGTGATAATTAAGGATCAGCCTGGCCCAGCAGAAAATGACACACGCAAGCGAAAAATTGTTTTAACTAAAAAAGGGTTATCTTAGCGGTTAGCCCAGCTGACCCCAAACCCTTGTTTTATTGCAACTATTCCCCCAACATTCTATTTTTCGTACCACCTTTAACCTGGTTCACTGATTGATTGATTGATTGATTGATTGATTGATTGATTGATTGATTGATTGATTGATTGATTGATTGATTGATTGATTGATTGATTGATTGATTGATTGATTGATTGATTGATTGATTGATTGATTGATTGATTGATTGATTGATTGATTGATTGATTGATTGATTGATTGATTGATTGATTGATTGATTGATTGATTGATTGATTGATTGATTGATTGATTGATTGATTGATTGATTGATTGATTGATTGATTGATTGATTGATTGATTGATTGATTGATTGATTGATTGATTGATTGATTGATTGATTGATTGATTGATTGATTGATTGATTGATTGATTGATTGATTGATTGATTGATTGATTGATTGATTGATTGATTGATTGATTGATTGATTGATTGATTGATTGATTGATTGATTGATTGATTGATTGATTGATTGATTGATTGATTGATTGATTGATTGATTGTGGGGTTTAACTTGCCGACGCTAGACAAGCGATGAGGCGCTCTGTAGTGGAGGGCTCCAGGTTAATTTTTATCGACCACCTGTGGATCTTTAACTTGCGCCGAAATCTGGGGCACAAGGCGGGTTCGGCGCTTTTCTCCTCCATCAGAAAAGCGGCTGCCGCGGCCGGGAATCGAAGCCGCGTCCTTGAGCTCAACAGCGTAACTGAACCAAGAAAGGAGTCGAATCACAGAAACACAAATTTTATTCACAAGTATAGTGAGAGAACAACTACACGCACATAAAACCAAAGCAAGACAGGTATTAGATCATTAACAAATATATTGATCACGACAAAAATAAAATATAACGCGGGTAAGCATACATAGTCTATTATACAAGAAAGTTCAAAGTTCAAATAAAGGGAACTGAGACTAAATACACATTTCTATTGCATTTTCGATGGCAACAAAGATGAAATGTAACGCAGAAAATCATACACAAAGTCTATTCAACAAAGAAAGGTATAAGAACGCTGACATAGAGATTTAACTGGAACAAAAATACTTTGCTTACATTCTTGGGCAACGCATTTTCAGAACTTCGCATGTAATCACAGGACTTGTTAATACTTTATGCATCCGTGTCACTACGTAAAACGCAACCAAGTTTGCAGTCCAGGTCTCACTGTACTGGCCGCAACCAATGCCGGGAAAGGGGAAAACTTTCCCGATACCGACCGTCAGAGTTTAACTCGATTTCGGAATCTCGAAATATCTGTCAAATGGAAACCTTTTCTCTCCGTGCATCTACCTCCCATTGGCGGTACGCATTTGCCCCCCTTTCTCTGGGAACGTTTTTTTTTTTTCCCCTTAGACCATGGATATCTTGAAATCTTGACAGAGAGGACACAAGGCAAAGTCCGCACAGGCAGCTGATAATGTCCCTGTTCGAACGCTTAGCTCGCAACGCGCCAAACGCGGTCGTGAACGGCAAATTTACGCAAAGTACGCGCTGTGCAAGGCCGATCTCCCCGTTGCCGGAATGCTGTCTGTCGCTTACATCATTTTGAGATTAGTACATGTGGACAACGCAGCTGATCATGCGGACGACCAGGAGCCTCTAGTGCTTACAACGGAAGAAACACCAAACATGCAGCGTCTGCTTCACAAGATTGAAAGTAGCGGTGGCGACCAACAACCGATGTGATACATTGAGCAGCTTGAGAACACTTTTTGGGATGCAGATGCGAAACCAAAAAAGGCGAGCATCACTCAGTTCTTTCTTTTGCAATATTAAATATTGTTTTTCCTGCGAATTATTTCCTCTTTATTTTGAAAGCACCCGCTTGCAGTGGAGCTATAAGCAGCACCAGCTGTTATTTCAGCGACAGCTGGCCACAAATTTTTGTCATTCCACATAACTTATCTTAAAATTTTCAGATAATTTTATGATTTTTATTTAACGCGAGCTGTATATCAAGAGCGTTTTCAGAAAGTATCGTGAAAGTATCGTTGGGGGAGGCGTTGATAATTTTATGTTGGGTCGTACTAGTTTAAAATTTTCACAAGCGGAATTACAACGTTCGGCGTTTACTTTCTAAATCAGCTGCCCAAAGGCGTGGATTCGATTTCCTGCCACGGCGGCCGCTTTTCTGATGGAAAAAAAAAGCTACAAATGGCCGTGTGTTCAAGATTTTGGCGCAGGTTAGAGATTCCTAGGTGTCCAAAATTAACCCTGAGCCCTCCACAATGGAGTTCCTAATCGCCTGTGTAGTGTCGGCGCGTTAAACCTCATAATCAATCAATAAATCAGCTGCCCAGGCGCCAAACAGCGCAGCGAGCAGCGCAAATCTTGCCGCGCGCGGGCCAGGAGCTGGGGTCGGGAAGCGGCGGCTGTTCAGCGGTCGAGGACAGCAGCGCCGCCACTATAGCGGTTTATTTTCTGCGCGAAAGTCGACCCGGCGGAAAATTGGGAGAGGCCGCCACTCGGGCCACTCGAAAACTTCTAGTACATTATAGCAGGAGTAGAAGGAAAGGGCTTGGTTGGCTGCTCGGGGCCGATGCGTTTGGCATTGAAAAAAAAATCCCGGGCCATCTCTATTAACGTGAAACCTGGGGAGGGGTGAAGCATGCGGTGTACACGTGTACTCAGAGATTGTAACTCTCTCTCTTGTCCCACGGCGCGCGCTGATTCGGCGCCGGAGAAGCGCCGGTGGGAGGAGCAATCGCGCTCTTGCTGAGGCGGCGGCGCCATCTCTTGAGTGGAACCGGATTTAAGCAATTACATGACAGACTTACTGCCCGTAAGTTGTCTTCGTGTCACACTCCGCAGCATGCTAAGAAGTACGCTTTACAGGATAAAACCTGGCGTTTGAAATCAATTTCGAGATGAAATGTGACAAATTTATTTCATTAATGCAATTAAATCCTGATTATTCTTGTATTCCGAATTATTTTATATCATGTGAGTTATTTTGAACTGGTTTTATCTATTTTACACTTGTTTTTGAGCATCGTTTGACAACTTGATTTACCGTGATGACAAGAGACGACGACGACAGGCGACGCCGACAGCCCGGGCCCCTAAGGTGTAAAACGTCCGTTTCACCCCGTCTTATTGTGACGTACACCCCATTGTAGGCTGGCTTTGGGTTGACTTTTGCGCAATTGTTTTTGCTAAGACGTTTTAAACCACTGAGCCTATTTTAAACTATCTTTTATGCGTTTATTTCAACGTATTTTGAAAACTAAACTGGGTAAGTTTTTATATGCCGAAGTTGAAATGTTTGACCACAAGAGAGAGAACTTCGAAAGAGGGCAGCTGCAGTGGCTGCAGACAGCTATTTACTGTGGCAGTAACGCGTAAACTATGTTATGGCTGCTGATTTTTTCGCGCATGGACGATGACCGTGTATCAAGATAACCCTAAGTTACGTATTTTGGCATCGACACGCGGCATGCTGCCGCGAGCTTTTCGTTGGCATTTCTGCGGTACTTTCGGAGTGAAAACCTGCGTGACTGGTCGGATGCTTCGCGTCAAGTTTACGAACGCTAAGCTGGCATGTATATTTGTCAAGTACCAATAAAATAATATGAATTCTATGTCGAGTGCTTGTGAAATTTTGGTCGTCTGCACGGCAGCTATCAAGCTTGAAGACGACCGTCTATTTCACTGGGTTATGGTGACGGCGTAGATGCACCGGCTCACGGAGAGCTGCGAGCGCGGTATCGTTTCTTCGGTGCGGATCGCTGACTCAAAGCCACCGGTAGCGGAAAAAGTTAGGGCGCATATCACTTGTTTCTCGACACTGAGCCCAAGATACCGCCGGCCAAGTTCGGCTCGTCGCACAACCAGCGCAAAGTCATCTTCGAGAGGCAGAATGCTTCTGCAGGCATTTCGAACTGCATTACCTCTTAGGGGACATTTCTTCCCCTCCTGTTCTGGCGGCGAGCCATCAACAAGCCGATGGCCGATGCATTCATAACTGTCAAAATTGTCTGCTCCAAATCGTCCGCTGCGAGAAGCCGCGGCCCAACGCTGTAGCTCCACCATGCTTGTCTTGCGTCACATCCGGGTGTTCGCTCTAAGTCAATCAATGGCTCGCTCGAAACGGACACTTTTGAAACAGGCACGAAACGGACCAAACTTCAGCACATCCCCAGAGTTCTTCGATACACAGCGGTTGCGAAACTCCGCTTCAGAAGAATCCGGGCGGCGCTGGATCGCCTGCTCTGTTGAAGCTGAGGGACTAGTGTACGAGCGCGGCACCTAGAAGACACAAACTGGACTTCGGTGAACACTTACTGGGGCTCTTCGATTTACAGTCTCGGACTACCCGCGCAGTCCGCGGCACAGAGTTTCTCAGGAAATATTGAGGAACTCTATGGCCCGAGTATTCCCCGAAGCCATAGAGGTACATTGGAACGTCGAATGCCGGACTGCTTCTCGGGGAGTCCACGGTGATTCAGAGACTAAATCGAAGAACCCCATTAAATTAGAAAATAAAGCTTGATTTTAAAGTCAGAAAACGTACAGTCGGTAAAACGCTTGTCTATAACAGCGATTTCGACTTCAACCATCTACTACCGAAAACTGCCGAAACATACTCGTTCCAAACATGTCGGAGGCAAAAGCGAAGGGCTAAGTCTTCAGAATTCCGCAGTCGTTTTATTCAAATCCCGTTTCGTCGAGGCAGGATAGGGCTGAGAGTACGAAAGCTGTGTTATAGACAAGCCTTTTACCGGCTGTACTTGTAACTTTGCAGGTAATATTTGTTACGCTGGTTTTTCTTTTTATGACTTGCGGCAGCAGCTTCAAGCACTTGAGTACTATTTCAAGTTTCTTCCGACAGACGACAGGCTCGTCAACTTGTCTAGATATTGCCCCTGTTTGCCCCAGGGCAGGGGGGCCAACCACGGGCCGCCTTTTAATACATTGGGCCTATGGGGACTTTCGCAACTGGTATACTATATCAAGTAACTCTGTGCGCGGACGACCACGGATAAATCCGGCTTCCAGGCAGACGACGCCAATTATTCATTTTTAATTCCTAGAAAAAATAATTCACGAAAAATAGTAAGCCAATAAATAACTTCACAATAAAAATTGTTAGAACGGCAATTCAATTCTTAGAAACTCCTCCATGACAAATGCGGTGAGTGTGCAGGGAGGGCGCTGCGGTCGACCGCGGTGCTGTTTTTCGCGCGTTTTCATCCCTTCGACCATAGAGTTTATCAATATTACCCAGAGTGGAAACTGTCGCTGCAGTCGTATGCCGCCGTAGGAATTGTGGGTGCTGTGAGAATCGGACTGGCGGCAAGTGGCTAGTGCTATGAATTGGACTTGTCGGCTCTGAACTGTTTCTTAGTTCTGTTTTCGGCATGCTTTTCCGTTTTCGGCATGCCGCTTTCTGGAATTCAGTGGCTATCACAGATATGTCTAAACAACAGCGTGATCAGCACTTACCGCTTGTTCTCGCTCCAGCGGGGAGTTTCTTGTTGTTGTTGTTTGTTCGTTTATTTAATAGCCTCAAGGCTTAGTAGACACCAAGCGGGTCCGATCTATATCCAGGAAACTAGGTTGGCCTCCCGGATATAGTCCAGTAGGGAACGGTAGGCAGGACCATGGAGCCACCGATGGTAATGCGTGTCTTGCCGCAAATTTAGGCCTGCTGCCATCAAACATTTTCTTCTAATGTCCTTAGTTCCAGGGCATGTCCATAGTAGGTGGTGAAGGTCTGCCGGAACCGTTTCCTCACAGCAGGTTGGACATTTCACATGTCCTCGGTAGTCCCCTTTCCATCCACTCGTGCGGGCAGGAGTAAGAGCCACGCCCAGTCGGATCCTTCGTAGTACAACCTCCTCCATCCTGGTAAGATTGAGGGGGAGGAGAACCGAACACGGAGGTATGAGAGCACGCGTTCGGCGTCGAAGGTCCTCCTTGGCAGCCATTCTTGTGGCCCATGGGTCACTTGGGAGCTGGGCGGGGGATGATGGGGCCGGGCAGTTGTGTGACAGGAAGTCAGCCCGTTCATTTCCTGCAATACTGAAGAGTTTCTTAAAATGACGGGGCAACCACATGAAGCGACGGCGACAAGCGACGCGAAAATCGTAACTCAAACGGATACAGCAAACAGATAGTGTGGGCAACAGCGGCAAGCTGAAAAATTAATGCACTCCCTCCTATGCCCTCCATTGTCGTCGCTCGTCGCTGCCGCTCGCTTGTGGGCTGCTTCTGGCACGTAAAAAGCGAGCGCCGGCGATGGCCCTAGCGGCCTGTGTATAATTTTTTTCGCTTGTCGCAGTCACCTACAAATATCCGTTTGCCATACCTACTGAGTTACGATTTTCTCGTCGCTCGTCGCCGTCGCTGCATGGGGTTACCCCTTTAAGCATGCACTGCTTCAGACAGACGCAATGAAGCAACATACATGGCGACTCGACAAGCCGGGATTTATTTGCCATTTAAAGCATTCATGCCATTTCATAATGATTTGCCCGCGTGCTTGAAGGCTTACTTGCGGTAGTACGCTTCGCATCCAGATTTATTTATGTCTGTTGGGACAAAACAAATAAATGCAACGCGAAGACATCACTCTTGGATCTCTAGTTTGCCATACCTACTGAGTTACGATTTTCTCGTCGCTCGTCGCCGTCGCTGCATGGGGTTACCCCTTTAAGCATGCACTGCTTCAGACAGACGCAATGAAGCAACATACATGGCGACTCGACAAGCCGGGATTTATTTGCCATTTAAAGCATTCATGCCATTTTATAATGATTTGCCCGCGTGCTTGAAGGCTTACTTGCGGTAGTACGCTTCGCATCCAGATTTATTTATGTCTGTTGGGACAAAACAAATAAATGCAAACCGAAGACATCACTCTTGGATCTCTAGCTCTTGCATCTGCTTCGCCTGGCAAAACGCGTAGCAAACTATAATAATACAGTATTGAGTGGAAGCAAGAACACAGTTTTGGACGATCTCGATAAATTATTTTCAGCCGAATATTACCAAAAAACAAAGAAAATAGCATTTAGTGTGAAGTATGTAATAATTTTTAAACATATCGGGACGGCCCGCCGTATCTGGCGGCGTGAGCCAAATGCGAGACGACTGCGTTTTTTTTTCTTTTTAACAGCAAAATTGATTTACCAGCCTAAGCACTAAACACAGTATTTTTATACAAAGTAAAATTTATAAGCGGCGGCACTTTTTGCGACAATTTTTTTTTTAACAAAAACGCAATTTTCGTAGCCACAAAGCCATTGCCGGCCACTCCGCGCCGCACTGCCGGCCGAACTACACACTACGGCGGCACCGATGGTGTCATAGAGCGCTTTCGCAGAATTGTGCTGACACTAGCGCCAGATTCCACTACAGTAAGCTAGTGAGAAACTCTATGACTTCGGCGACACACCGTTGTAATGCAAAACTGGCCAGAATGGAAGACTAGCCTAATTTCTAGGGAATATAGTAGTACCATGAACGTTCAACCGCCACCCCCCCCCCCCCCGCCCCTCTTTGACTAGGGGACGGGGGTAAGGACGAGGCCACAGTGTCCGTCTGCAGTCAAATAACAACTACCTCAATTGTTCTTCTGCCGCAATCTACGCACTAAGCTCACGCGGCTTCAATGTTGTTCTCACGACGACGACTAGCTATTTTAGTGTCCCAAAAAAGAAACGACAAATGAACAAAACAATCTAAGGTCATGTACGCCAACGGCATCGCAAAGTTGTTTGCCTTTTTCTTCCAATTTATTCCTTGTTTGGTTTTACATTTATGTTCTTTTGCGCCCAATTTTTCCTTTCATATTTCCTTCCTTTACTTCGGATCCTTCCTTCTCCCCGAGATGAAAATCTGCGTACGACACACGGAAGCGAGACATCGCCTTTCGTGGCGCTGGTCTTAGCGCGCAAACTGATCTCGGGGAGCGGCACTGCGCTCGCCAAAGCAAAGCCGAGTGAGCGGGAAGGGCGGGACGCGTTCCCGGCACAGCATCGTTGCGCCGGGACAAGCGAGAGGCAAAGCCAACGTTACTAGAATGGCAAAGCTAACCATGAAGGGGCGCGTTCTCATGGTCTGGCATTGCGCAACACCGCCAGTGTGGGGAATCTAGGCATAAAGGAGATCGCAGTAAAGTCGCGATCCTTACAATATATTTGGTTATTTTGCGGTCGTTTGTTTTAACTCGCATGGCACGAGCGAACACAAGATGAAGCAGTCGTAGTTGCCCTGAACTGAGATTTACTGCAATTGCAGACATCAACGAGTGTTCCCGTGACTTGGACATATGCAACGGCGGGCACTGCATCAACACGGACGGCAGCTACTACTGCATATGCAGCGCGGGGACCGTCCCCAGCCACGACAAGAAGAGCTGCCTCGGTGAGAGCAACTCCACTGGGGACCAAGACCGCTGTCCGAAGACCACTGTAAAAACAAAAAAAAAAGCTGGGTACTTACTTTGAGGATTAAGTTTGGTATGGACGCGTTCTGTGCTTGGGTTGAGACGTCGGCTGTAGGCAAGCTGTTTTGTTGTTCTTGATGCAATGAGTTGTTGACCAAAAAATGAGTTGTTGACCTTTTAGTGCCCTGATTTAAAGTTTCGTACGTGTAAAGCGACGTTAAGACTCACTACCACGTATTCCCTCATATTCTGTCGTCGTTGGAGTGCACTGAAGCACTTTGGTCACGACTACTGCCGCAACGACGATGCCTCGGCAAGGTTTGGCAATTAACTTGAACGCTTTAAAGGCGTAGGGGAGATCCAGTGCTACCATACTCCTGTCCTCGTCGCGCTGAGTCGCTTCCCAGAGCAAGCCACTTCGTACTTCTTTCCTTCATTTCGTGGAAGGGAAACTGTTCCTTTCAATGCCCTTCTTCATGCCACCTTTATTTTCCTGTCTTCAGACACGAGCCAGGACTACTGCTACACGGAATACGGTGGCGTGGGGGTGTGCAGACAAGCGCTCCCTGTGAGGCTGACCAAGTTCGAATGCTGCTGCAAGGACACCCCGCGGATCAGAGGCTGGGGCACACCATGCAAGCACTGTCCGCGAAACGGCACAGGTAAGCGCAGTTTGTTTCAGTTGGTTTGTCCCGGACCACAAAGATCCACTTTATTCAAACCTGACTGCACTTTCTGGCTATCTCCTGCATGAACCATACCTGGTGTGCAGTATGTGATAAATAAATAAATAAATAAATAAATAAATAAATAAATAAATAAATAAATAAATAAATAAATAAATAAATAAATAAATAAATAAATAAATAAATGAATGAATGAATGAATGAATGAATGAATGAATGAATGAATGAATGAATAAATAAATAAATAAATAAATAAATAAATAAATAAATAAATAAATAAATAAATAAATAAATAAATAAATAAACAAGCACTGTCTTCGTGTGTGCCACGCGCATTCAATTAGCAAAATTAGCGTAGATTTTCGCTCGATTGCATGGGTGTACCGCACTTTCAGTTTTCTGCACGTCACCCTTCTGACAGTATAATTTCGCAAGGCATGCAAATCTCTTTTGAGAACACTAGCACGGGAGCAACGTCTGTGAGCTTGCAATCTGCCAGCTACTACTTAACATTGGGGCTTCACAATCCGTCAAGCAACATGTGGGGAGATACGGAGCTTGGTTCAACAGTTTTTTCACGGCACCGCGCACTCCAAGGTTTAATAGGTACACTCCACTGCCTCGTAGACGTGCGCAAAGTTGAGACGAGGAAGTGCGGCTTGCTGACCCCGCTGACGTTGCGTTTTTCCGTTTCTCTGTTCTGCACGCAGCTGAATATAAACATCTCTGCAGATCCACGGACAACATGGCGGTCAACGAATGCGACCTGCTGCCCGGGCTGTGCCAGAACGGCCGCTGCGTGAACACGCGCACGGGCTACCGGTGCGAGTGCGACAGCGGCTTCGGGCTCGCCCCCGATCACAAGAGCTGCAAAGGTCAGCTCGAACGCCGCGTCCCTTGCGCTGTTGCGTTCGCCGGCCTCATGCCTGTGCACGCTGGCAGGTTCCGGCCACCGCCCGCCTTCTAAAGGGGCCGTGAAGGCAAAAAACCACTTTGTTCGGTTCGAAAGAGCCACACTTTGGTAACTCGCTCCGCTCTATTCCAGCTACAAAAGACGTTCTTTAACCAAAAAGAAAAAAAAACGCAAGTAAGTTTAAAAGCTTTAAAATTTCGCTCTAGAGGGACGTAATATGGGCAGGAGTAAAGTCATTTACGACTTCATTTCTTTCCGTGTGTTAGCTGCGCGTTAGAATCCAAGCGATACGATCAAACGGAACTCGAGGGCCCAGCACAATCGCCTGGTTATTTTTCTTGCTGGTGGCTTAGCTCGGCGGCCGCCAGTCGCACAAACAAGGTTCTGTGAAGTCATAGGGAAATCGCCTGAAAGTGGCTGGGAAGTCGCCACTGTCGAATATGTTTTCTTCTGTATGTCAATTGTTTCTTCGTAGTTTGCGTTAGTACTGGTATTTTGTTACCGGAACAAAACAGTCATTTTATTGAACCAAACTTTCTTGTTTTCGTTTTAATTGCCATTTGCATTGATGCTGCATCCGGTAGCATCCCTTTGCCGTTTCAAAACCTCCAAGAAAATACCGGTGTAGCCTTAGTCGTAAACTCTTTCTGAAAAGGATCAATTTGTTTTTTGCTTCTGCGCATGTAGGTCATACATACAGGCTGCCACTTACGTTTTTAGAAGAGAAAAAGTCTCGAAGCCTCATTTGCACTTATTTTTACGGCGTGGCCTCGAACACCCGATGTGGCAGGCAAGATAAGCACATTTCACTAAGTCGACGTCTGAATGGTGGCAGCGGTTGAGCATAACCAGGCTTAGCTATTCCTATATCACGTGCTATTAGGCATCTTGAAGTCACGGGTAAGCCGTCATATTGCAACACAACTTTTAGGTTTGAGAGGAACCCCTTTCCAACAAGTAGACTAATACCAAAGTCTTTCGAAGAATTAAGGGGCTCTGCTAATACAATAAAATGTAATGCTAGAAAAGTAAAAGCATAGTGCCAGCGACTCCGCTTTTGCACGTATAAGCAGTGGACAAACGAAGTTGACTGACAACTAGAAAAAGTACATTCGCAATTATCATCTTGAACAATTTGCCGCTTCTAGCAGACGAAGTTACAAAGCACTTAAAAAACCCTTGCCGAAGGGCCACCGCCCCGTTAATCTCGCGTTCCTCGCTATTAAGTGCACAGCAACTTAGGGCCCCGCCCTATCGTCGTAGCTCGTTCGCTGTCACGACGTCTAGCCACTGCCGCAACCAGCCCAAACAGCGACATAACGGACCCAAGCAGAGCCCACGGTGTAACGGCGTAACACGGAAGCTTCGAAAAAGCAGCGGTTTATATAGCTATAACCGTTCGAAACTCCTGCGCATCTGGCACTTGTCATACAACTCCCCATTATTTAGCGTAAAGAAAACTGCAGGTACATTTGAGGCACAATCTGCGTAATTAACCGGCATTTCCCGCGTTCATTTAGTTAAAAACGCTCGTTGGGTTGATTTTTACAAGGAAAACACACGTTCAAAACTGCGCAGTAAGACTCCGACACGTGTGAGATGAAAGCAAGCACAAAAAGAACGGAAGTCCCACTCGTGCTGTTCCAGGCAGAGGGCGCGCTACCCCTTCGAAGGCGGGAAATTTGGATTGCGTTGGACAAACCTCTATTCAATTCATCAACGGAGGAGTGAGACAGGTGGGGGAAAAGCGTGAGCGGTGATATTCTGGGAGGGGAATTTTCCCTTTTTCGGGGAATTTTCAGCTGCAATTTCGGCCAAAAGGGAAAAGGGGGATCATTAATAGATGCAGAAGATTTCAAGAGACTTGGAGTAAAAAGGAAAAATAATGTCAGTAAACCAGTCCTCTCATCACTTATTATTTTGTTTTATTTTTAAAATTTCCGCTACACTTCGGCGGATTTGTGTTCAAATATCGGCAGTCATGCTCGCGCAACCCAAAGGCATCCTAGACCGCTTCCCATACAGTTTATAAACCAGGAGGGAGCATAGAGAAAATAATACTCCATAAGCAAGATTTAGAAGGGCTGAATTCACATGTATATTACAGCGCAATATATATATAAAAAAAACAAACTTCGGGTGCGCTTTAGTCCGCGTGCTAGCTGTCAACACAGTCCCGGTGCTGAGCTAAAATTACCTCAATTACCCAACAATGTCTGGTTCTTTTTCATACGGGCAGTTTTAACTTAGAGCCTTAGCATGCAAAGTAAGCATGCTTTTTGGTACAAAACGTGAAATGCGTAGTAAAATGCTGCTGAGCGGCGATGTAGTGGAATTTAGTTCACGCCGAAACACTGATTCTCCGAAAAGCATCCGCGTCCGGAAGGCTACATAGAGTAGGCATAGGTGGCGCTGGCTAACGCCCAGAACCGAACAAGAATCCACGTAAAGATTTATCGACTACAAAACGAGAATGCAGGGAAATTTGGAGGGAATTCTTGAGGAACCTGCGGGGGGAAATGCTACAAAATAGGGAATTTCTCAACCTAGAAATCGGAGTTTTCCTTCCCAGTACGGAACATCACTGAGCGTAAGCGGTGATAGCAATTGGCGGATAACTGCGCCACAGCCTCTCTGGCGACTCACTACTCTGCACTTCCGACAGCTTTCACGCTGAGTGGAACTGCTTTAATTTGTGTGTTTAAGGTTGACTCTTTTTACATTTACCTGCGTAAAGCTAACTAGTTTGTTTACTGTGTGTCCTTTCAGTGGTAGTATCTCAAAACTAACTAGTTTGTTTAGTTTTTGTCCTTTCAGTGGCAGCACCTAGTTTAAGCCTGTTTTAAATTAAACTATTGGTCTAAGAATTACAGTAAACTCCTGTTAACAAGGACTGGAAGAGAGCTTGAAAATTTGTTCGCTTTATAAGAAATTTGCCTTACGCGGACGTTTTTTGCATTGAGCGCGTTACCAGAGAGCAAAAATGTTGTTCGTCTTAACCATTAAATTCGTTTTAACCGATTTCGTATTAACAAGAGTCTACTGCATACAGGTATCGCGCTACCCTTTCTAGTGTAAATTTACAAACCGCTTTCTTTTTTGTCAAATTGTGCGATTCGACCGATGCATCAGTTATATTAGCCATTTATTTGGCAGGTAGAAACAGTCTCAGGATGGCAAATTGTCTAGAAAAATACTTCACCGGCTTAGTCAACTTAAGAAACAACCATTCGAGAAGACTGCCTGATAACCTCAGATTGCAGCGTTACTTGACGTACTGACAGCTTTAAACCAACAGTTTATCTACTGATTTTTACTTCAAGCCTTTAATACTCTGACGAAATTGGGATAGATTCTAGTTATTTCGGTGTGATTATTTCCTGCCTGCTGATACTCAAGCCAACTAAGTTAAGCTAACGTTAGTTCATTATAGAAATCAATGTAGCCCCAGCCAGGTCTCCTCTTTTGCAAACATGTATTTTATCTTTAAATCGTGCCCGTTACGGTTTAACAAACCACCCTGAAATCATTGGCATAAGCTAAGGTTTGATATTATTTAGATATGCAAAGAGACGAACACTCGTGCTCAGATTTCTACTTTCGGCCGCTGAAAAGTGAAAGCACGCCGAGTGCAGTGAAATCTTCTTTTCCTTTGGCCGCAGACGTTGACGAGTGCAAAGACAGCCAGTACTGCTCGCGCGGACGGTGCGTGAACTCTGTGGGCAGCTTCCGCTGCTTCTGTCCGAACGGATTCGACCCCACTCCCGACGGCAAAGACTGCAGCGGTGAGAAACAACCCTTCGACCGCCAAGTGCAACCAAAAGGGTTTGTTGCATTAGCTATAGGTGGCCAGTCGTTCCTATCGTCAATAAAACTGCTTTAGTTCTTGCTTTAATTTAGCGCTCACGAAGTTTTGAGCTGCTCCTACTTGATGCTTACTTACATTTGATTTTTCATAAAAACATACTGTTAAATTAAAGAAGTTCAAAAATGAACGTTAAAGTTATAATCTTTAAGGAAACACGCGATAAAAAGTACTACAGGGATCCTAAAGCAAATGATAATGTGCTATGAATATCGGGACTGCAATGATGTTCTTGCTTTTGCGTTCCCAGTGTGACTGAGGCACAGCGTCTTTGCATTTTTCTTATCTTTAAGCCGAATATATACTATTATCCTGGGGCTGTAATACCAATCTTGGCTCTAATAAACTTTGCAAGAAGGCGTCTATTCTGAGCCTAGTAAAAGCAGGAGCCCGAAATGAGAAATTAGTCTCGGGCTTTAATTACTTTGCGATGGCAAAAAAGCGCTGACGGTAATTAGCAAGCTCCGAAGAAGGCAGCACCAATGACGATGACCAACGCCCGTCAAAGATGCCTGTTCTCACGCCTTTTCAAGTGGTTTATCAAGCATTTGCGTCAAGCTACGAAAGCCGAAAGCACTGGATTTAGGACTCGAAGCAAAATTATCGTTTACGGCCGCAACAAAAGGCATACAAGCGTGAGAAAAGTGGTTATCTTTCTTTCCTTTGGATTATAAGGCCAAAATTTAATAAATAAATCTAATAATCGCGTGCTGGCTCATTGAACTAACTGCAGTGTCAGTAAAAGGTATTCTGCGGGGTGCAGATCCTGGCAGGTGCATTCTAACTTCCTGGAAGTAGGTCCCATTTGGGAAATTTTAACACCCAAAAAACGCTTCGTCCACGAACCAAAGGGTATCCTTGCCATCGCGCAGATCACGACGAGTGCCAGGAGAGCGGCATGTGCGCAAACGGACGCTGCGTGAACATGGATGGATCGTACAAGTGCGTGTGCAACCCTGGATTCACGCTCTCACCGAGTGGCCACGCATGCGTCGGTGAGTATCGCCGTTCGTGCAACAGGCCGCAATGGCGCAGCACACAGGGCAGAAATTGAGGACTATGGGACCCTAGTCAACTTCAGGGTTTCCTAATGTCTGGTGGGAAACTGTTTACCTTCAATAAGAATATTCAATACGTACAACTCATTAATTGATTTAAACGCCTGATTGATATAGCGATCAACCAGTCAAGTGATTGACTTATCAGTTAATCAATTTATTCATCAGAAGATTGATCAGTCAGCCGGTCTAATTATTTATTTATTTGTTGATAGACTGATCAGGCCATAAATAGATCAATTGGTTCATTAAGGCACACAAATAATAGGTTAACTTAGCCAGAAAGAGAGTAGGTGTAAATGCAACTAAGATATCAGACGCATAAATAAAGAGTACGGGCGAAATTGATTTGGACAAGCAGAGAGAAGTGGCTATAGTTTACTTTCATGTCAAATCCCCGTCTTGTGTTCAACGATTCTTTCCCCGTAGATATCAACGAATGTTCCGACAACAGCCAAATCTGCCTGAGACGTGGTGTCTGCGAGAACACACCCGGGAGCTACCGCTGCACTTGTAGCAGTGGCTACGCCTGGTCGCAGGACGGGCAATTCTGTGTGGGTGAGCACTTGACAAAAATCTCTGACGCATTTTTCACTTCTTTCCTTCACTGGTCATTGCTGTAGCCATGACATTATTTTTAGAAGTTTACCGGTTTTTTTTTTTTTTTTTTTTTTTTGCTCCGTTCAATCTCACGAGCCAACATTTTATGACCTGAAAGATGGTCAAAGGGAAATATGGCTGTTCCAATCTGTATGATTCACCAAGGTAGCAAGGCATAATTTGGGGCACCGCGTATTCTAACAAAGATGTATTGTGCCTAATTTCAGCTATTAGCAAAAAAGCAGTCAAGATTTTAAACAGGCGGAAAAGCTGTCGGATGTATCATTAACATAGCTTACTTCCGTAGTTTCTGTTACTTCCGTAGCTTACTTCCGTAGTTGGTTGGCCCAGCAGTGCGTGTCCACCTGCCTGATTTCAGATGTCAACGAATGCGAGAACAGCGACATGTGCAGCAACGGAATATGCGTGAACACGCCGGGCGGCGTCAAGTGCCGCTGTAACACTGGTTTCAAGGAATCGCTGGACCACCACCACTGCGTCGGTGAGTACGAGCCAATCAACGAGCGCGGTGCTAAGAATGCGAAATCAGCTTCGTTTGCGTCTCCACTTTTCCCCCTCGTCTGCATTTGTGCTATGCGGCCGAAACCAAGCGCGAAGCAGTATGAAGGCAGGGGCCATGGAGGCACAATACGAGTTCGGTTCATCATTGTTTTGTCCCCATAACAACAGCGCCAATTTTACCGCCAATTTCAAACAAATATTAGATAGATTAAAGAAAACATGTTCGACAATGGCGACTCCCTAGCAACTTTCCGGCAATTTTTCTATGACGTCACAGAATCTTGTTTGTGCGATTGGCGGTCACCGCCAAAAACATGACTGGGAGATTGTAACGGGGCCTTTGGTTCCGTTTGATCATGTCCCTTGAATGCTAACGCGTAGTTGACATATTGATAAAAATGTTTTAAGGGCCAGTTCCTAACACGTCACTCTTGCCCATATGACGTCACTATGGCGCGACATTTGAAGGTTGCTGAATATTTCTTGCGTTTTTTCGGTTGAAAACCGTCTTTTGTGGCTGTGATGGAACTGAGTGAGCTACCAAAGTCTTCTACTTTCAGCTAGAACAAATTTATATTTTGTCTTCATGGCACCTGCCACGCCACGCAATGTACGTGGAATAGCGTTGAAGGAAGCCCTCTTTGGTGTCCCTCTATAAAAGGGCCATGAACATCGCAAGGTATCGCTCCCTCAAAATAGCGCGGAACTGTGCCTGGAACTGCGAAACCCGAGTAGTGCTCAAGCTCGAGATTGGAGAGAGAAAGGCTCCTACACATCTAAGATTTGTGGCTTGTTTCACATTTATTTTTACGGTCCTCCTTATTTTAAATCCTCCAGTACATTATCCTGAACGTTAAATAATTTTTAGTTACATCGTCCCATGTGGATGTAAACCGTGCGTGGCCGTAATGAATTGTCCACTGGAAACGTGCAGACATAGACGAGTGCCTCGAGTTGGACCACGTGTGCGGGAATGGACGCTGCGAGAACACGGTAGGAAGCTTCCGCTGCATTTGCGACGATGGCTACAGCCTCGGCCCTGGCGGCAGGTCCTGCGTCGGTAAGCTGTGCCTTTTGTCTTCGCTCGCACGCAAGTGATATAGAGTTGGGCGCTCAGCGGCGACACGCGTATACCTTCCAAACACCTGAGCAAAGTTTATGTATTTCTTGGCGATATATATATATATATATATATATATATATATATATATATATATATATATATATATATATATATATATATATATATATATATATATATAAGAGAAGAAAAACTTCGAACAAGGTAAAAGCACGATTGTGGCCTACGTTTCAGCAAAGAGAACTTGCTTTCCTCAGGAGGAAAGCAAGTTCTCTTTGCTGAAACGTAGGCCACAATCGTGCTTTTACCTTGTTCAAAGTTGTTCTTCTCTTATATATATATATATATATATATATAAATGTGTGTGCGTGTGCGCGCGTGTGTGTCTGTGTGTGCGTGCGTGTGTGTGTGTGTGTGTGTGTGTGTGTGTGTGTGTGTGTGTGTGTACGTATGTGTACGTGTGTGCGTGCATGCGTGTGTTGTTATTTATTCAGTCAGTGATATGTATTTATTTCTTTACCTACGGAAAAAAAACTTCAAATAACGGGAGAATAGTCCATGCTAATTCAGACTACAACCCCTTTTTGTTTCGTAACTAATAGTCAGTGTCGGCTAGAAAAACAGATCTTACTATAGCATTATTATACATACATAGCGAGAGAGAGAGAGACAACCTTTAATAGAAAAGGATGACCACTGGTCACGATGGGGGAAAGGAATGGGGAGGGAGGGTAAGAGAAAATAAACAAATTAATGCTGGTCGTTCTAAGTAGAGTTAATAACTGGGCCAGTTCTTGGAACCTGCAATTCACGGGCCAGTTCATGGTGATCGCAATAGGGTTTCGCCATTAGCGCCGAGATCGTTCTTTGCTTTTTGTTCAACTAAAAGCTTGCTACATTTTTAATGGAAGCAAATGTTATTGACTCAGCCTTAACCCCTCTCATTTTTGAAGCAACATTCTTGACCTCACTTTGTAATGCAGGGAGCTTTATCGGAAGGATATGTTGCCGGAAAATTGCTGTAATTCTCTTTCAGTCAAGAATCATAATATAAGCGAGCACACAATCGTCCCCGAAGACGACGTTAACGCCGCGACACGTTTTTGTTTTACATCTGGCTAATCAACAGCGTGTTCGCAGTGAACTCAACTACTAAGTGACCTCAAGCGATCTGTGCGTGAGAAGCTACGAATTCCTCAGAACTATTGAGCGTCCACATAAAGATATCTTCGTTTTTTTTATGCCCCTTCCCTGAGGTCAGTTTCTTAGCTGCCCTAAAGTTGAACGTAAGTCTTTCCAGCTTCGACTTCTCCGAAGATAAGATATAAGAAGCACGTAAAGCATTTCGGCCACCTTGCCGCATAAAAAGACCATGGTAACTATGGTAAGGCGAGCGAGAACTTTAATGCGGGAATAAGAAGCTGGGATCAGATCACAAGTGGCTGTAAGTCAGGCATCCTAGAATCCATTCAGTCAAAAGTTAAGCTTGAACTGAACCGATATAACCTTGGTTCGTAGGAAATTTATTTTTTATCAGGGAATTTCTCGTGACAGATTGACGCCAACAGGCGTGCATCCTGCGTCTTGCCTCACGTTGTTATAAGCGGACGTATATTAGCACTGCACGAGTGATGAAGCGAATGCATCGTCGCACCTCCTGTGCGCGTGCAGACTCCCGGCGCGACTACTGCTACTCGTGGTACAAGAACGGCGACTGCGGCCAGCCGTCGCCGATGCTGGTGAAGAAGTCGGCCTGCTGCTGCGTGGCCCAGGGTTCCGCGCTGGCCGCCTGGGGGAGCCAGTGCACGCCGTGCCCTCCTCCGGGCAGCCTCGAGCACTCCAGGCTCTGCCCCAACGGCACCGGCGCGGGACTCGACGGGGAAGGTGGGGACGGGGCTGCATGCAGGGGACGTCCCCTCCCGCTGGGGGTGGTTACCTGTTGAGCCGCACGTTCATTTCTGGGGTCCGGAAACGAGCTAGACGCAGTTGCCCCAGTGTACAGGGGGATTACAAAGCTCTCTAGAAACCACAAGTTTCTGAAGAATAACGGGTGACCAAACCGCTTTCCTGAGAAGTACGGGCACAGATGCAAGTGGGTGCACTCCGCTTAAACTCATCTGTGAAGAGGTGCGCGGCACTTTGATGCGTTGCATATATATGCAAGGCGGCGCGTTCCTAAACCTCGCTGTGACCGCTTAGGCTTCTAAATCACGCGTGTCTTTCTAAAACGTATTATGCTTAAAACATTTCTTTTGGTATGCTGTTACAAACTTCTCAAGTCATTAAACTTATTTATCACCAGGATAAGCACCCTTCCTGACGAATGAGGTGACCTATAAATAAGAATGTGTCATGTGGAGCTATTTTTATAAAAAGCCATATCTGCTCTCAGCTAACATTAGTGTTAACGATAAACGAACGCTAAAGTATGCGCTATTTGGACAAACCCCCAGCATCGTTTAAAAGAACAGAGCCCGCTACTGTTGAAGTCCTGTGAAGAAATACCAGCGTCACCACTACCTTTGTGAATGCTTCAGGTGCTTTACATACTTCGGTGTCCTGGTCACACGTTCAGGATCTTATGTGGTCCACATTTATTTGTATCCCTCCACTGTGGCGTGCCTCATAGCCCACGTGTAGCTCCGGCGCATGCATCCGGAGGCTGATTTCGTGCTAAGTTTGGGATCCCACTGTGTTTCTGCGTGCTTACGATCCTTACCAACCTCTCTCTCAATGCCCAGATATTAACGAATGCTCGGTGTATCCCAACATCTGCCCCAACGGAGCGTGTGAGAACCTAAAGGGCAGCTATCGGTGCATATGCAACCCCGGATATAAAGTCGACAGCACGGGAAAGGTTTGCGAAGGTAAGTGCCTGGCAGAACACTACTCCTTGTCTCTTGCGATCCTGATATATACTCCCAAATCGACACCTTTTGGCTGGTTTCGCACTTTCTAGGCATTGCTCCATTAACAAGCAGCTATAATCAATCAATCAATCAATCAATCAATCAATCAATCAATCAATCAATCAATCAATCAATCAATCAATCAATCGCTTATTAACGTGCCCAGGAACAGCCGGAGGGCCTTTGTGCTGGCGCGCGAAGAAAAAAGAAAGAAAAAAAGACAATGTAAGATGCCCACACCTCACAGGTAATGCAATTAAAGGACAGCGATACTGACACACGCACACAAAAATTACACACAGTC
Source organism: Haemaphysalis longicornis (assembly GCF_048455015.1). Classification (NCBI taxonomy): domain Eukaryota; kingdom Metazoa; phylum Arthropoda; class Arachnida; order Ixodida; family Ixodidae; genus Haemaphysalis; species Haemaphysalis longicornis. The sequence goes on along the minus strand of NW_027526295.1, from coordinate 285,564,952 downwards.
GTGCACCAGAATATACATGCACCCACAGAAAACACAAACACACACATAAACACAAAAGCGAGTACAGTGCCTTGCAGTAAGGCATGTGACATCACGCCAGTGGTCGTCATACACAGATAATTTGAAAAATATACATAAATGTTAAAGTTTAGTTGCACGGAAATGGAGTGAATCAAGATAGCTTATATGTAAGAAAAGGAGCATGGAAGGAATGTACATGTAAAGAAAACCAGACATGGAATAAGGGGAATATATAAAAAAGAAAGTCTTGTGTTGTCATCACTTCATGCTCAAAAGACCGCGTGTGAACAGAGGATAAAAAAGTTCACTTACATGACAAGCTCACAGTCGTGTTTGCGGAACTGTGTCGAGGAATTATTAAATATATCTAAATATTCGTTGTACTGATTTTACGTACACTGGAGGCGAAACAAGGGGCACAAGCCACGCAGACAGCTCGGATTAAAGAATGTGTCGTGTCTTCTCGTGGATTTTTGCGGCACATGGAGTGCAACATGTTGCAGCATTTCACCACAAGACACTGTGCCGTGTATGAGTTTGAACAGGGAAAAAAGATCAGCCTTAATACGTCTGGAGTATAAGCACTCTAGTATCGATACAGAGAATGACCCAAAATTGTTATGGCTAGCAAAGCGATGATTGAAGATAGAGATAAACTTTTTCTGGGCACTTTCAATATGCATACAGAGTGTTTTGCATGTGCTATTCCATACCACCGAAGCATACTCGAGCTGCGGACGACAAATAGTCGTGTACAGCTTGAGAAAAGAGCCCGGCTCCTTGAACTCCTTTGATAAGCGACATATAACGCCAAGAGATCGGAGGGCCCGCAGAGTGACCTCCCGGATGTGCGGGGATAAGCTCAATTTACTGTCGAAATTAACACCAAGATCCTTAACCTCCCCAACACGTGGTAGTGCTTCACCGTTAATGTTATAGGAGAACAATATACTGTCAGTTTTTCTAGTGTAGGTCATTACCTTAGTTTTTGATGTATTGATAAGGAGTTTGTTGCGTGAGCACCAATCTGAAAAAGACGTGATCGCTCGCTGGAGAGCGGAACAGCTTGCGGTGTTTGAAACAGCCTTAAATATTTTGACATCATCATCATATAGGAGAAAGTGACAATCATGAATTACTGAGGAAACATCATTTATAAAAATTGAAAAAAGAAGTGGCCCCAAAACAGATCCCGGAGGGACACCACTTGTGGCCTCGTAAGAGAGGGAAGACTGACCGTTTGCATGCACAAAGCATGACCTATCCGATAAATGATTACATAAAATGGATGTGGTGGATGGTTGTAAATCGAGTTGACACAGCTTTCTAAATAATATATCATGGCAGACGACATGAAAAGCCTTGCTCAAATCGAAGTAGACGACATCGAGTTGTCCTTTTCCCTGCACAGCTTCCGAAGCATGCAGCATAAAATTTACAGGATTAGTGGTGGTCGCTCGCCCAGCAAGAAAGCCGTGTTGCTGAGGTAATTATATATTTTTTACACTGATAGTGAGTAGTGTATGTAGTACGGTCTCAAAGAGTCTTGAAGCAGCGCAGAGAATAGAAATCGGGCGGTAGTTTGTGGGGTCTAACTTTGACCCTGACTTAAATATAGGAACAACCCGCGCAGTCTTCCAACGACTGGGGAACTTGCCGGTATTGAGTGCCGTTCGAAATATTCACGCCAATACCGAAACAAGAAGATCCCCAAACGCCTTCAGTACTGCCGAAGGAATGCCATCAGGGCCGCACGAAAATGAGGCTTAACTCGCTTTAGAGCTCTTGATACAAGACTTTCCGAAATAAAACATTCTGAGCTTTTATCATACCCCGGAAACACTTGAGGGGGGCAGGCTGCACTTTTCTTGCCGAATACTGAACTGAATTGTTGAGCAAAAGCATTAGGAACGTCAGGAATGCTGCCACCCCTCTTGTCAATGAGGTTAATATCTCCAGGGTTGTTTTTGGAAGTTTGTGCACAGACATGACCCCAGAAAGCTTTAGCATTGCGCGGCGCATCAGCTTCAACCGCGGCAATATAACTGGACCTATCGCGCTTAAGTAGATTTTTACAATGCGACCTGAGTTGACGAAACTCGCCGTGCCACCTCTCTTGGCCAGTTTTTTTTTGCTTGTTTGTGAGCTCGATTCTTTCTACCAAGGGCCTTTCTTAGTTCAGATGAAAACCAGTACGGATAATTGCTACTTTTTTTAGTTTTTTTGGGTACAAATCTGCTTAAGCCATCTGCTTAAGCCAATAATAATCAATCAATCAATCAATCAATCAATCAATCAATCAATCAATCAATCAATCAATCAATCAATCAATCATGTTTATTTACGTGCCCAGGAACAGCCAGAGGCCTGAGTGCTGGCGCACGGGTAGTTACATGAAAACAAAACACAAGAAATATATAGCAAGAAACTAACAAGCGACAAGACACACACAAATTGAAGTAGTGAAAATGACAGAAATAAAGCACAGGCGGAGCCTGGGTACAGGTAAAAAATAAAAAAAGAAGGTGCCTATGTTGCTCTGCCTGTCGTAAAGGCCACACGACAGGCAGAGCAACAAAGTTTGACGGTATTTATTTATTTATTTATTCACAATTCCTTACAGGCTCCCAGGAGCATTGAGTAAGGGGGGGTAAATACAAAACTATGTGCAAGAGCATTAAAGCAACATAGTACATAAATCGCTATGTGCATTAATACAGGTGATGCAAGCATACAAACACGTGGTAATACGCACAGAAAGAAAACAAAGATTTCAACAATTTCAAAATATGACAATGGCGCCCAACCAGAAAATTGAACAACCAAGTAAAAAGCAAACAAAATAACAAAAACAAGGCACAAAATGAACAAGATTGTAAATGTACTGTTGTACGTCATTAACATGAAAAATGTCGAGACACATGTTCCCGAAATCTAGTACTGTCAGTTATGGAAGCAATGGTATCTGGAAGGTCATTCCACATGGAAATAGCCCGAGGCAGTGCTGATGAATTAAATGCACGCGTGTTGCCATAAATGCGTGAAAAACTAAACTGATTATGAAGTCGTCTCGACATGCGCACCGGTGTTACTAGTGGTAATGGTGAAAGCCTACTATTATGAACATATTTGTGAAATAAGCAGAGGAGAGCAATGGACCGGCGTTTTTCCAGAGGCGGAAGTGAAGTATCTAATTTTATTTTTGTTACACTTGCATGACGATCAAAAGTTCCTGAAATAAAACGGGCGGCTCTGTTTTGCACCGACTCCAACATCGTGGTTAGGTAGTTTTGAAATGGGGACCATATCGGGGACGCAAACTCAAGCTGTGGGCGAACAAAGGTCAAATAGGCTAACTTGCGAACGTCAGAGGGAGCTTTTCGCAAATTTCTCCGTAGATATTTTAGGGTTTGAGATGCTTTCGCCCTAATGAAAGTGATATACAACGACCAGGATAGATTGGGTGATAGATGTACGCCAAGATATTTGTACGATGATGGTCGCGAAATCTGTTCATTGTTTAGTACGTAGGAAAAGTTAGAATTTGTTTTTTTTTGCGGCTAAAAGACATTATTTTGCACTTGGATATATTAAGGGTCATTTGCCACTTGTTACACCAACTGTAAATAAGGTTAAGATCATTTTGTAACATGAGGTGATCATCAGCGCTGTTAATGGTGCGGTAAAGGATGCAGTCATCGGCAAATAGACGTATGGAAGATAATATGCTCGTGGGCAAGTCATTAATGTAAATAAGAAACAATAAGGGCCCAAGTACACTGCCCTGCGGGACACCGGACGTTACGTAACAGTACGAAGATGAAGCATTATTGATGACTGTGTACTGTTTGCGGAGTGTTAGAAAGTTACGCAGCCATGATAAGGTTAGAGAATCCAAGCGTAAAGCAGATAATTTGGAGATTAAACGGCTATGGGCTACACGGTCAAAGGCTTTCGAGAAGTCAAGGAAAATGCAGTCTATTTGTTTGTTGTTATTCATGCCTGAGTGCAGGTCAGTTGTAAATTCGAATAGCTGTGTGTCACATGAAACGTTTTTTTCTGAAGCCATGTTGATTAGGGAAGAAAAAGTGATTTGATTCCAGGTGACCGAAAATATGCGAAACGATAATGTGTTCAAGTAGTTTGCCACATATGCATGTCAGTGATATTGGCCGGTAGTTATCAGGGGAATTTCTGCTGCCGGTCTTAAATATGGGAACTATCTTTCCGATCTTCCAATCTTCGGGAAGGATACCCGACGACAATGATTGACGAAATATGTGCAACAAAAAAAGGCTTGATATACGTGATGTGTTCTTAAGTATTTTGGAATTAATGTTGTCAACGCCAGCTGATGTTGATGTCTTGAGGTTGTCAATGAGATTACATATGCCTTCGACAGTGATATCAATGGGTTCCATGTAGGTGAAATCAAAGTCAGGTACGAATGGCACTGTGGAAAGATCTTCCGACGTGAATACAGATGAGAAAAAATTGTTAAATTCTAGTGAACATTCATGATCAGAGAGAAGTTCCTGGTTTGCGTCATGCAGGGAAATATTGTTGCCATAGTCGGGGGATATGGCTTGCCAAAATTTCTGCGGATTGGTTTTAAGTAGTGAGGGCAGGTCCTTGTTGCAGTATTTATCTTTAGCGGAAGAAAGGGCGGAGCAGTAATCTTTGAGACAGGTACGGTATTTAAGCCAGGCTGAAGGATGATTTGTTCGCATTGCATTCTTGTATAAGCGCTTTTTTTTGTTACGTAATTTGTTAAGTGACTTGTTAAACCACCGGTTCGTCTGGTCGTTAGATATTGTAATCAAAGGAACGAATTTGTCAATCAGCGCTAGCATCTTATCTTTGTAAAGGAGCCAATTCTCATTAACCGATCGGGATGAAAAGGAAGGAAGGAATGTCAGATCGAAGAAATCTTCAAGTTCAATGTTCATAGCATCGTAGTTTGCCTTGTTATAGTCTCTGATCATTTTAGACGTAGAGCCTGTATGTGCTAGAGGAATGTCAAGGAGTAACTGAAGTAGGTTATGGTCACTGAACCCTTCAAGGTATAAAATGCTATTGACAGTGTTAGGAGCGGAGGTAAGTATCAAATCTAATACATTTGCACCACGGGTAGGTTGGTTAACGACCTGAAATAAATTAAAGTCTAATAACAAATTGAGGAAATCATTCGACTCATGGCATGAAGATGATAAATGTGTCCAATCGATATGTGGGTAATTAAAATCACCGAAAAGGTAAATGTTATCGCATGGGTAGTTCTGAGTGGCCTTAGCTAAACTTTTGCGGAGGTCATCGACAAAGGACCCATGGTTGTCTGGTGGACGATAGCACACCCCGATCAAAGCCTTAGTAGACAGCGTTGCACAAGCCACCCAGACTATTTCAAGGGGACTGTTGGTATCAATAAGAAATGACGAGAGTGTTTGTTTGATACCGAGAAGTACACCGCCACCTCTTTCTGTCCGGTCCTTCGGATAGATGTTGTAAGTACTGTTGCCAAGAATTATTTCGTTATCTGTAATGTCAGGGGTAAGCCAAGTTTCTGTTATCGCTATGATATCAGAGTTGCTGTCGTTAAGAAACGAAGCAACCTCATCTCGCTTCGGCATCAAGCTGCGAATATTAGTGAACGAGACCTGAAATGCTAATGGTTGATGGGCTGGTTTGGTGTTGTTAGAACGTGGGTTATTGATAATGGGCTTCTCAGTATTGCGGTCTAGCTATCTGGGTACCTGGGTTATACTGTCAGCTTCAGCATCATACACATAAGTGATGTCATCTATACGCAACCTGTCGACGTTAAGCTTGAATGACACATTCTTCTCTTTTGCAAAGGCGCGTAGCTTATTTCTTGCGGTCCGCGTTTGCCGTGAAAAATCTTCTCGAACCGCGAAATCAGTGTCCTTGAACAGTTTGCCTTTTTCCATTATTCGCTGTTTGTCCTTAAAAAATGCTAACTTAACAATAACGGGCCTGCATTTATCAGACTGATATTTTCCCAGGCGGTGAGCCCGCTCAATTTGGGATGGTGCAACCGACAATTTCAGATGTTGTGAGCACAGGTCTATTACCTTTTTTTCCGAGTCAGCCCATGATTCTAATGAAACGTCAGGAATGCCAAAGAAAAGCAGGTTGGAGCGCCGCATTCTGTTTTCAGTGTCTTCAAACCGCGAATCAATTTTCTTTAGGTGATGACTGATGCTTTCCGGTACCGTTTGTGATGCCTCTACTGCCACAGCGGTATTCTGGCCTTTCTTTGTTGATGCTATGTCAACTTCCACTTCTCGAATGCGGGCAGACAGCTGCTTTAGCTCAACGTCCACTGACGCTTGCCACTGTTTAAGAGCTTGAAGGTCAGCTTGAATGCTAGCCTGCCCTGCCTCGATCCTCTGTACGGTGGCCAGAACAGCTGCCAGTACCTCATCTACATTAGGTCCCGGATTAGACTCAACATCTCCGGACAGTAGCAAAAGAAGACAGCTCACACAAGAATCCGCTTTTTGTTTACACACTTCTAGAGCAAACACCAATTTGTCGGGGCACGACACTGCGAACAAACAACGGTTCGACGTTTTCAGGCAATAGCAGTGGTCAAAACGACTAACCTGGAAGTACACATGGCGTAAGTGCTCCATTCTTGAAGCCGTGTCGTGCCCCGAGGAAACATTGGCGGGCAGCAGTTTATGACGGCCGCCTCCCGCGCTGATTGTGACGTCAGTGATCGACGAGTACGGCTGTTGCCAGCCGTGAAATCGTTCCGTGACCAAGATTGGCGGTTGCGTCCAAAATTCGGGCTTGTCCGCTTGACACCCACGGTGAAGTGAGGCATCCTTGGAAGGGGTTAGTCCGGCGAGCAGCAAAGTGACCTGGAAGTACACATGGCGTAAGTCAACATGGCGTAAGTCAATACAACAAAAACAACGGCAAGAGTGTAGAGACAAATGATAAGACGAACAAATGACAGTAAACAGTTTCAAAAATAGGCAACTATCAGTTGGATAGACACAACCGCTGAGAAACCAAATTCCAGAAAAAAAGAACGACAGACAAATCATAGGTGTTTAACATACTGTATTCAACAGCGCTGTACGGTAAATTGTAAAGGATTTCTGAAAGATGTCAAGGCGTTCAAAGAAGCGGTTGTAACAATTCTGTATTCTGCGCACAGGAGAATGATTGGAGTTGCGCGCAGCGGTCAAGAACGGGCGATGCGACCTGGTGGGCCTTTGTGGTACACTAAACTCTAAACAGTTAAGCAGGTCTGCGCAAGAAAGGTCACCATGAACAATTTTGTGAAGAAATGTAAGGTCTGCACGCATACGTCTGCAGTTCAAGGAAGGGATGGAAGGGACTATGGGTAAGTCAGAATCAGGATGAAAACTGTGATTGTGATGACGGTGCTTAAATATGGATAAAAACGTCTTCTGCACACGTTCTATTAATTCACTACTAGATTTGAAGATGCCGTTCCAGGCAACAGAAGCATATTCTAACTGTGGTATACATATTGCATTGTATAGCATTAGGAATGGATCTGGAGAAGAGAATTCCTTTGTAATCCGACACACATTTCTAAGACTTCGGAGTGCTCGCCGGGTGATGAGCCTAATATGAGGAGAAAAAGAGAGGGTACTGTCGAAAAGCACCCCTAGGTCCCTAATCTCCTCAACCCTTTGCAGAGGAGCTCACTCAATACTGTAGGAAAACAGCAGACGGTGGGTTTTCCGGCTGTAGGTGACAACCTTTGTTTTAGTGGGGTTTAAAATTAGGCAGTTTTTCCTGCACCAGACCGATAATTCCGACACATCCCTCTGCAAGGCACAGCAGTCCTGAACACCGCTAATGTGCCTAAATAGTTTGACATCATCAGCATAGAGAGGAAAAGAAGAGTTTGTTAACACTGTTGACACATCATTGATAAAGACAGAAAATAATAATGGACCCAGCACGGAACCCTGGGGTACACCACTTGTTGCAGGGTAAACACTAGACTTTTTGTAGTTAACATCTACATAAAAGGACCGGTCAAGGAGATAGTTGGACAACAAGGCAACAAGGCTTGCGTCTACACCGGACTTAGCAAGCTTGTTAATTAATAACTGATGGTTCACCACATCAAACGCCTTACTGAGGTCAAAATAAATAACGTCCAACTGGCCGCTTTCACAAACTTGGGAGTAATAATAATAATAATAATAATAATAATAATAATAGTAATAATAATAATAACAATAATAATAATCAATCAATCAACCTTTATTTTCGGTGCCCAGGAACAACTCTAGAGTCTTGGTGCTGGCACACCATACAAAACGAAAAAAAAAACACACATTAAAATTAAGACGAGACAGCACACAAAAACAACCTGTATGACAAACAATAAAGTAAAAATAGTTACAGAAATCTTAAAAAGCAGAAAAAAGGAAAAAGAGAAAAAAAAAACAGAAAGTCAAAAAGGAAAAGACAGGCTTGGCGTTGCAAGCCATGACACTCGGCTAGCGAAACGTTCAATAGAGTTGAAAAATAGGAACTATACAAGCAAATATTGGATGAACATGACATAGAGTATACGTATAAATCCAAGGTTTTCTAACAACATGTTAGGAAGTTCCACAAAAAAAAAGACAGAAAAAGCTTCAGCGTTACCAATACTGACACTAAAACGTACAGATATTCAAGCAACACAAAACAAGGAAAACTGAAAAAAAAAGCAAGAATACAGTTTGCATATAACAAATACGGTACATAAATTTGGAATGACATAAAGGACTTAAGCTACAACAGTTTTCAACTCATTAGAGAACATAGTAAAAGAGCTTTGGAATATATCAAGACGAACTGAATATTCATTATATGAACATTGTATTCGGCTGATGGACGAGCGTCGGCTATTTAAAGCAGCTGGTCTGAAAGCTGGAAATTTCCTGAAAAGTTTATTTGGTAAATTGACATTGATTAGTGTAACCAAATCGTCACACGAAATATTACCATGGAGAAGTTTATAGAGAAAGATAATATCAGCTCGCATTCGTCGACACCAAAGGGAAGGAATGCTTTTCAAAAAAGACATGATGCCGTTTGAGTCTTCTTGCACATGACGGAAGCGGTGCTTAAAGATAGAAAGGAACTTATTTTGAACCCTTTCGATACGGTCACTATTGGACTTGCAAGTTCCATTCCAAACAACAGACCCATATTCGAGAAGAGGTAAGCAGAGAGCCGAATACAACTTTAAGAAAGGAAGCGGACCTTTAAACTCTCTAGAATACCTGCAAACAGCACCCAGACATCGAAGAGAGCGCCAGGTAATTTGTGTAATGTGGGAAGAGAAAGTCAGAGAAGAATGAAAAAGTACTCCCAAGTCCCGAATTTCGGTCACCCTCGGCAGTGCAGTGCCTGCAATTCTGTAAGAGTATTGCAGCTGTTGAGTTTTTCTACTATAGGAAACCGCTTTAGTTTTTGAAGGGTTCAAAATAAGGTCGTTGTTGGTGCACCAACGATGGAATGACACAATATCAGCCTGAAGGGAATCACAGTCCTGAACACTACGCACTTCTCTAAAGATTTTTATATCATGTGCATACAACAAAAAAGAAGAGTTTTGAATGGCAGAAGCAACATCGTTAATGAAAATGGAAAAAAGAAGGGGGCCCAGAACGGAGCCTTGTGGTACACCACTGGTTGCTTTGTACCTAAATGATGTTTGACCGTTAACACTTACATAGCAATATCGCTCCTTAAGATAGCAACGTATAAGACCCACCAAGGAAGCGTGTACATCTAACAGAGTGAGCTTGGCAAGCAATAACGAGTGGTTGACAACATCAAAGGCTTTGCTCATGTCACAGTAAACCACATCCAGCTGGCTTCTACCAACGATTGCTGGAACAGCCTGCTCCATGAAGCATACAAGGTTCGTGGAGGTTGAACGACCACGCATAAATCCATGTTGATTAGGAATGAGGACGTGTTTAAATGAGAAAGACAAGACCGTATGAAGAGATAGCTCGAAAATTTTAGAGGCAGAACAAATAATAATAATAATAGTAATAATAATCAACCTTTATTTTCAGTGCCCAGGAACAACCTAGGGTCTTGGTATTGGTACACCATATACAAAACATTCATAAAAACAAACTAAAATCGAGACGACACAACACACAAAACCATATGTATTACGGAAACAATAAAGTAAAAATAGTTACAGAAATCTCAGAAAACAAAGCAGCAAAAAAAAAGAAAAGTTCAAGGCACGTGAGAAATAGGAAATATACAAGCAAATACACAATGAACATGACAGAGATAGATAATACGCACAAAAAACGAAGGTTTTGTCACAAAATGTTGGGATGTTTCAAAATGGAAGGAAAGTTCAGCGTTACAAGCTCTGACACTCAAACGTACAGAAATTCAAGCAACACAAAACCAGGAAAAGTGAAAAACAAACAAGCAAGAACATGATTTGCATAAAATAAATACGGCGCATAAATTTGGAATGACATAAAGGAACTTAAGCTACAACAATTTTCAAGTCAGTAGAGAACAAAGAAAAAGAGCTCTGGAATACATCAAGACGATCGGAATATTCATTATATGCACATTGTATTCTGCAGATGGACGAGCGTCGTCTACTTAAAGCATCTGTTCTGAAAGCTCGAAATGTTCGGAAAAGTTTATTCGGCAAGTTGACATTGATACGTGTAACCAAGTCATCACACAAAATATTACCACGAAGAAGTTTATAAAGAAAGATAATATCGGCTCGCATTCGTCGACACCAAAGGGAAGAAATACTTTTCAGAAAAGACATAATGCCGTTTGCGTCTTTTTGCACATGACGGAAACGGTGCTAGGAACTTATTTTGAACCCTTTCGATACGGCCACTATTGGACTTGGAAGTTCCATTCCAAACAACAGGCCCGTATTCGAGAAGAGGTAAGCAGAGAGCCGAACACAACTTTAAGAAAGGAAGACGACCTTTAAACTCTCTAGAATACCTGCAAGCAGCACCCAGACATCGAAGAGAGCGTCGGGTAATTTGTGTAATGTGGGAAGAGAAAGTCAGAGAAGAATCAAAGAGTACTCCCAAGTCCCAAATTTCGGTCACCCTCGGCAGTGAAGTGCTTGCAATTTTATAAGAGTATTGAAGCTCTTGAGTTTTTCTACTATAGGAGACAACTTTCGTTATTGAGGGGTTCAAAATTAGGTCGGTTTTGGTTCACCAACGATGGAATGACACCATATTAGCCTGAAGAGAATTACAGTCCTGAACATTACGCACTTCTCTAAAGATTTTCATATCAGCATAAAACAAAAAAAAGAATTTTGAATGGCAGAAGCAACATCGTTAATGTAAATGGAAAAAATAAGGGGACCCAGAACGGAGCTCTGGGGTACGCCACTGGTTGCTTTGTACCTAAATGGTGTTTGACCGTTAACACTTACATAGCAATATCGCTCCTGGAGGTAGCAACGTATAAGACCCACCAACGAAGCGTGGACATCTAACAGAATGAGCTTGGCAAGCAATAACGAGTGGTTTACTACGTCAAACGCCTTGCTCATGTCACAATAGACAAAATCAAGCTGGCTTAATTAACGATTTCTGGTACAGCCTGCTTCATGAAGCACGCGAGGTTTGTAGAAGTTGAACGACCACGCATAAAGCCATGTTGATTAGGAATGAGGATGTGTTTAAGTGAGAAAGGCAATAACGTATGAAGAGATAACTCGAATATTTTAGAGGCAGAACGAAGGAGCGAGACTGGCCTATAGTTTATGGCGTCAGTTTTTGGGCCTGACTTGAAAGCAGGGAATACACGAGAGATTTTCCATGAGCGAGGGAACGTGCCAGACAGGAGACAGTTATTACATATTGAAGTGAACACAGGAACGAATATATTTTCACGTGTTTTTAGAATGGCAGCAGGAATACCATCTGGCCCACAAGAAAGCGAGGGCTTTAGCCACTTGATGCTGGTTCTCACGATGTTCTCATCCAGTTGGAAACAACCGGAGTTACCGCCCTTGTGGCAAGGGACGCGGCCGCCATCACTACTACCGCTAGGCCCAAAAAAAAAAGAAAACTGACGAGCAAAGCATTCGGCCACCTCTGCAATCTCATCGCCACTGGAATTTAGTAGACGAATAGATTCTTTCGTTGTACTAGATCTGGAATGAATGTACTTCCAGAAGGCTCCCGGTTGATGAGTTTCTTTAGCTTCTACCGACGCTAGGTATAAAGTATGATCACGTTTGTGCAATATTTTACATAGGGCCCGTATGCGCCCGAATTTCTGAGCAAACTGGTTGGTACCATAGTGCTTCATCTTTCTGTGCGCACGTTTTTTGTTTATGGGCATCCCGCAATTCAGAAAAAAAACCAGTGTGTGAACTTGAACTTATTTGGTAAATATTGCGGGATGTATTTCGTCATACCCAAAAGCACAATCTCAGTAAAACAGTCAACTTGTTAATTGACATCACATGGTCAATGACTGTCGACCAAGGGGCAGCAGAAAAGTAGCCATATAGCCCAAAGTAATCTCCCGGGGCGAAAGCGAAGCGAGGTTGCGTGTTGCTGGAACTTACGGAATGGTGGAGCATTGTAGGAAGGCAGCAGGAAATAGAAAGAGGAGGATGAAATTTGTCGGGTATTACTAAAAAACAATCGGAGTGCAACACACTAACACCATTAAAGTTCTAAAAACACAGGTCCAGAATGTTTCCACTGCTGTTTTGTATGTGATTACGCTGTGTCATGGAAGTGAAAGAAGAAAAATCTAGTAATCTATTACCCTTCTGTTCAGTGTGGTGGTTATAGTGGGAACAGGTTAGCTGGCACCACTGAACGCCAGGAGCGTTAAAGTCTCCAAGGAGGAGGACCTTGCTGTTACAATGAGTGATAAGCTCCTGTTCAATGGAGGACATTAACTGATTGAACGCGTCAAGAGCTACATCAAGGGAATGTAAAAAACACAGTAATTTTCAGGTCTTCTCCGTACCCAGGAATGCACCGCGGTGTCTCGTGTCGCCGTGAGGGACGAGGCAGACTCCGATGTCCAAGCTATGTACAGTTTATGTACAGGAAATATTTACAAGGCATATACAACGGGAGCAGATGTAGCCCGCAGTGGGGCTTAGAAGTTTGCCGGTGTCTAGCCGGCGCAGGCGGGACTGTCCCCTTGACCTGCGGGAAGTTCAGAGCAAAAAGACCCCCATCCTCTCGCCGGGCTCGACATAAATACCCTCGGTGAGGGAAGGGGAAAGGTAAAAAAAAACAAGAAACGGCAAGGCCGGGTACAATACTCCCCGACCGAGCAAGGTGCGTTCGGAGAACCTCCACACGTAGTCGTCGCCGCCAAACTTGTCAAAGGGAGCGGCGCCCTTTTTGTCCCGCGCCGGACACGACCCTGCTCGTTTCCGTAGGCGCCATGCGTCGAGACGGCCTAATTGTCAGCGGCACTCCGAAGGGTGACGGCCGCCTCCGCGTGTCCGTCGCTGGGGGGGGCGCCCGCAGTGCGACGACCTCCCTGGTCAAACCTTACACCTCCCACACAAGATACATTTAATCCCACTAGATTAAATGGATTAGCAAAAAAAAAAGGGTTTGAGCCGCGCGGCCGACAAGTCAGAGACACGCAAAACTTCGCAAGCCGCGGATCAGGCCGGTGCACGCACCCTGCACCAAAACACGTCCATAGAACAGAGGCACATGCACACACCAACAAAACAAGCCGCGGGCACCAAGGTAGAAGATAAATTAAAATTGTCGTGCGACGCAAGGGTCCGCTCAAGGAATGTTCACCTCCGCTGATCGGTCAGACGCTGATACGTCAACCCGCGAAAACAAAAAAAAACATTCAACGGCAGTCATAGCCATCGGGACGCGATTGTTCATGGCACTGCGCAACACACACACGAAAGGGTTCGCAGGTACACGCATGCCCACTGGTGTCGTCCCCGCGGCCACACCTCTGCCCCAGCCCTATGCCACCTGAGCCGGCTGTTCCTCCCAGCATTCATTGGCCAAACGAGAAAGAGCATCAGCGTTTGCATGCGCGATGCCCTGGCGGTGCTGGATGGTTACATTGTAACGCTGGAGCGCTAAAGCCCAGCGGGTCAGTTTCGCCCCCTGGGGCACGCTGCTGGTTAGGTAGGAGAGCGGGTTATGATCGGTGACGACCTTCACTTGGGCACCAAAAACCCACGTCTCGAACTTCTTTAATCCCCAAATGACTGCAAATGCTTCCCGTTCAATGGTGGCCCACCGCGTCTGCGTTGGCGTGAACCGATGGCTCGCGAAGGCAATCGGAGCCTCAGAGCCGTCGTCGGCTATTTGCGCCAAACAGGCGCCTGCTGCAACAGCGGACGCATCAGTGGAAAGAACATAAGGTTTCGCCAGATCCGGGGTGGCAAGAGAGACAGCCTCACAAAGGGCTTGTTTCAGGGACCTGAACGCCTCGTCAGCTTCACTGCTCCAGGGAATTTGAGTAGGCACACTTTTGCCCGTCAATTGTGTCAGCGGCCGGGCTATCTCAGCGTACCTTGGGACATAGTTGCGGTAGTAGCCACAAAGGCCCAGGGCGCTCCTCAACTCCTTCTTGGTCTTTGGGGCCTGCAGGCCGTTAACGGCCTCTAGTTTCGCGGGGTCCGGCCCGTGCGTGCCGGAACCCACGACATGCCCCAAGTAGCGGATTGAGCGCTGAGCCACTTGACATTTTTCTATGTTCGCGTGTAGGCCTGCTGCCTGCAACGTCGAGAACACACGATGAAGGTGTTCAATGTGTTCATCGAGTGTCGCGCTGAACACGGCGATGTCATCTAGGTATGCGCACGCGTAGTGCTCGTGCCCGGACAGCACGTCATTCATGTTTCTCTGGAAAGTTGCAGCTGCGTTTTTTAGTCCAAACGGCATGACCTTCCACGCAAACTGACCTAGATGCGACACGAAGGCCGTTGCAAGCTGAGAATCGGTCGCCAGCGGCACCTGCCAGTAGCCCCGCCTTAGGTCGATGAGTGTGATGTATTTGGCCGATCCTACGCGCATTATGAGCTCCTGCGGGCAGCCAATAGGGAAAGCGTCAGTTTCCGTTAGCGCATTAAGCGCGCGGTAATCGATGCATAAGCGCACTGAGCCATCCTTTTTGGGCACGCAGACTATAGGATGGGCACACGAGCTCTCACAACGGTATATCAAACCTAGCTCGAGAAGTTCCTCTATTTGCTTGGTCACTTCGCCTTTGAGAGCCTCGGGGATCCTGTATGGGTGGCCGCGCTTGGGAGCGGCCCCCTCGAAGAGCTTGATGCCGTGCTCCCCCACGTTAGCGATTCCCTGTTTCTCCTCGAACAGGGCTTTGTGAATCTCAAAAACGCCTCGCACTCGAGCGGCTGTCGCGTCGTCCAGATGCGCGGTTTTTTCCAGCGCGAGACCGACGTTTGCCTGCTCCGGTTTTACGGTTCGCGGTGTATATTCCACATCCCCAAAGTCAGAGTCGTCGTGGAACATAACGCTTAACGCAGCCACCTCACGCAGGTACGGACGCAGTCTGTTCGCGTGCACGAGTAAACGTCGACCCTCTCGGGTTTGTACGTAATACGAGTGTTCGCGGTACCTTCCCTTGACGGTGTAAGGCCCTAGCCACTTGGGGAACATTTTTCCCGGCCGTTTATCGTCAAAGACTAGCACTGTATCCCCTTCGCTGAAAGTTTTGACTGTCGCGTGCTACAACTCTTGTTTTTTGCTTGCGGTTAGCTCAGCGACGTCAGCCGCAAGTTCAAGTTGTTCTTTGAGCTGTCTGAGGTAATCAGCAGGGGCTTCCGCTAACTCAGCTGGCATTTCGGTCTCCCCTGCCCAACTACCCTTGAGTATCGCAAGCGGTCCCACCGGGTCGCGGCCGTACAGCATCCGGAACGGGGACACGCCGGTGGTGTCGTGGGGTACTTCCCGGTAGGCCCAGAGTAAAAAGGGGACGAACCTGTCCCAATTTCTGGCGTCTTTCACGATCACATGGAAAAGCATGTTCTTAAAGACTCTGTTCCACCTTTCGACCGAGCCGTTGCTTTCCGGGTGGTCGGGAGTCGAGAAACGCGGAGAGCAACCTAGCTTCGCGAGGAATTCGCTCGTCAGCGCGGCTGTAAAGTTGGTGCCGCAGTCCGAGCACACCACTTCGGGTATTCCCGTGCGGCTAAACACGGAAAGCAGTGCCTCGCAAGTGGCTTTGGCCGTTAGCGACCTCAGGCAAACCACCTCCGGCCATCGGGTGCACAGGTCTATTATGCAAAGCGCATACCGATGCCCTCGCGCAGACGGGGGGTCAATAGGGCCGATCACGTCGATGTTGACTTTTTGAAAAGGCAACCTAGGTCGCGTCAATGGCGCTATGGGCACCCGTTCAGCCTGCCGCCTGTCCGATCGCACCTGACAACCGTGGCACCGACTGCAGTAGTCCCGAATGTCTGTCTCCATGTTCGGCCAGAAGAAGCTATGCCTGATACGCGCCTTGGTCTTGCGGAAGCCTAGATGACCGCCCCAGTACGATTCATGCGCGAGACGAAGCACGGCGCTGCGGCGCGATTCTGGTAGTACTAACTGCTGTACACTCCGCCCGAGCACCTTGTCTCTGTGGTAGAGCATCCCGTCTACGATGTGCATACCCGCCTTGCTTCTCTCGGCGTCTACCCAAGCCTTGCGTAGCGACTCGTCGTGCAGTTGTTCGACACGGAACTTCTGGACGTCGCTGTTTGTGCCCGGTGCCGAATGCTCGCCGTCTTCTATACTACGGTTCTCGCTTCCGCTCGTCTCTCCTAATGGGGGCTCAACGTCGAGCGTGGGTTGGGAAGGCTGCGATTCTGGCGAACGGGGGCTCTCGCTCTCGGACGCGATTCGCTGGGCTCGTGTTTGTACGGCCTCTACGCGCGCAGCGCTGTCTGGCTCGCCCAGTGGCGTCTTCAGCTTCCCCCAGGTGTCCGCTGAGATCAAACAGTCGGTGTGCGTCAGCTTGTCGGTAAGCGCGCACATCACCGGCGTCGCGTCGTCAATCTCCTGAATGAGCGACTGCCCTCCGAACACTGCCAGCGGTACGACAACGAGTTTCGCTTTGACCTTTTCACCGAATGCCGACACGAGGTCAATGGTGCCGTGGGGGGTTACCAGATCGTACGGAACGCTGCCCTCCCGAAGAACTGTTATCTCGGCGCCAGTGTCGACGATCGCGTCAAACACCTTGTCTTTACAGCTCACCTTGACCGTGTGTAGTTTTGAGCGCGCGGGGACGAAAGCGTTCGCAGACACTCGCGCTGCTAATCTTTCGCCTGCGGGTGGGTCCCTCCCTTTGTCCACATTGTCTGGGCCCTCTCCATTGGCGTAAGGGCAACGGTCGACGGAGTGACGCCAATTTCCGCAGCGCCAGCAACCGCCCTGTCGGTATGGGGGTGTTTTACCATGCGTGGGGGGCTTGCCTTTTCCCTGCTTTGTGTCCCTTCCAGCCTTTTGTCTGCCCCCCTCCAGATCGGCTTTGTCGGAACTGCCGGACCTTCTACACGCGCTGCCTTCACCTGCTGCTTCCTCGAACGTTTGAAGCAGAGGGGCTAGCTCACTGGCCTTAAACCAATTTTCGCCTTCACGCAGTTTAACGTACTTGGCTGCCTCATCCGTTAGGACAGTTTTTATCTGGTCCGCTACGAGTAGATCAAGAAGCTGCTCGAAGGATGAGATTTTTCGCGCCTCCACATAAAAGTTGAGGTAGCTTTGCAGTCGCGTTGCGAATGACCTCCATGTCTCAGTCCGTCGCCTAGTGGCCGCAAGGAAGCGCCTTTGATACTCTGCCGCTGACAACTTCAACTCGTCAAGTACGATCTTCTTTAACGCGTCATAATCTCGGTGTTGGGACGGAGTCAGACGTGTTGACAAATATGCCACCCGCTCAGAAATCATAGGGAAAACAATCTGCCCCCACAACTCCTTTGGAACCTCATAAGCCTCCAGTGCGCTCTCCGCTGATTCGAACCAGATAGGCACTTCGCTGTCGGTTGGAAACTTGGGAAAGGTACCAGCTAGCAGTTTAGCATAATGCCTCAGACTCATGGGACTGCTCTGAGATTCCGCCTCGCTCACATCGTCTCGCACTCGTGACGCGGCGTCGCTCTTAGTTTGGGCGAGCAATACTTGCGCCTCTACGGTTTTCAGCTTCATCTCGGCCATTTTGAGTTGAAAATCCATCTGCTTATCGGTAAGAGGAATGACCGCTTCAGTGGAAGAAGCGGACGCTTCCTTGTTCTGGTCGTCACCGTTCTCCCCGTTCTCGTTCCCCATCTTTCTAGGACGTTTGTCAGGATTTAGGTGCGCAAAGCGTGTTTCCATCCAATTGGGCCGGCTCAGGCAACAAAGAGTGCGGCAGAAGTGCCAACCAGGGGACTCACCCGGAGCCGGTGGTGCCTAGTTGAATCGGTGGTGGTTGATCGCTCCGCGTTGTCGCTGGGTGGGCGTCGTTCTGCAGAAGATCTTGCCGCTCCGCCGCCGAGGGTGTGACGCTCGTGCCGTCTCTCTTCCTTGCCCCTTCGGTGGAGCCCGGGAGTTCTTTTGATGGACTCGAACTGCTGTGGATGACGACCCACCGACGATCTTGCTACTCGCCCCCGGAGGTGAAATGCTCGCGCCGACTCCCTGCGCTGTCTCCTGGTGAGGCTGGGGGGCTGTAGATTCGAGCCGTACGTGTGCTCCCCCGGAAGGAACGGCCGGGACTCTCTCGTTGAGCGCTGCTCCTCTCGTTCTCGTTGTCCTCGCAAGTGGACTCGAGCGTTTGGTGATTCCTGTTTTGTCGACTGCGCCAGTAATTTTCAGGTCTTCTCCGTACCCAGGAATGCACCGCGGTGTCTCGTGTCGCCGTGAGGGACGAGGCAGACTCCGATGTCCAAGCTATGTACAGTTTATGTACAGGAAATATTTACAAGGCATATACAACGGGAGCAGATGTAGCCCGCAGTGGGGCTTAGAAGTTTGCCGGTGTCTAGCCGGCGCAGGCGGGACTGTCCCCTTGACCTGCGGGAAGTTCAGAGCAAAAAGACCCCCATCCTCTCGCCGGGCTCGACATAAATACCCTCGGTGAGGGAAGGGGAAAGGTAAAAAAAAACAAGAAACGGCAAGGCCGGGTACAATACTCCCCGACCGAGCAAGGTGCGTTCGGAGAACCTCCACACGTAGTCGTCGCCGCCAAACTTGTCAAAGGGAGCGGCGCCCTTTTTGTCCCGCGCCGGACACGACCCTGCTCGTTTCCGTAGGCGCCATGCGTCGAGACGGCCTAATTGTCAGCGGCACTCCGAAGGGTGACGGCCGCCTCCGCGTGTCCGTCGCTGGGGGGGGCGCCCGCAGTGCGACGACCTCCCTGGTCAAACCTTACAAACACCAACTAGAAATTTTTCAGTTTTAGAGAGATGAATTTCAATCCATAAATACACATCTGTGGTCTCAATATCACTACGTAGCACACACAGGAGAGATTTGTCGACGGCAAGAAGGACCCCACCCCCTTTTTGCTAGTTCCCGTTAAGGCACGATCACTATGATATACATGGTAATTTTGAGGGAAATAATCAGTGGACAGGATATCAGGGCACAACCAAGTTTCAGAAATAGCTATTAAATAAAAATAAAAATAACCATAACCATAACAATAATCAAATAGGCACCTAATGAATTCTTGAGCCCGACAAATTCCTCCATAATTATGACAGCGCCGAAAAAAGTTGTTTCCTTTCAAACTCCGTGACTGACATCTGGGAACCGAGCCTTATTGACAGCTTCGACTGGGAAATGTTCTGTAAGAATGTGCGTGCTCTTTTTATTCATATCGTAACAAAATTGCCTGAATAATAAATTGAGCATGGGGTGTATTAGATGTAGTCGACTGCACAATAGAGCGGAAATTCAGCGTTCGCTTGCGTACATGACACCTCTTGGCAACTGTGAAGCTATTACACGACCACGACATCAGTAAACAGCGTATTCGCAAGTTGTCTGCCAAAAAAATCACCACCCAGAAGTTACGGAAGTCCAACAGTGAATGAATGAAATAAATGTTTATTTCCTAAAAAAAAACTAGCTGGACTTGGTCCTCGCAGGTCCGAGGCGGTAGGTCTCCTCGGTCCAGAAAACCTCCGCGGCGCTGGGTGCTGCTATCGCCCTATCCGCTAGACTTTTCTGGTTCACCGAATTTCGTCGACGAGCAGTGCCTTGAATTGAATGTTAACGTGCGCTGCATATTTGGACGAGGGATGAGGACAGTGAAAAAACAAAACTACCAACTGGTTTATTGAAAGCTGTATGGTTATTTATGAGGATGCGATGGTAAATGTACGTTCATAGATTAAACATGATATTTTCGTGCGCGTGCGCTTGTCTGCCCACTGTTCAGTGGGGCTGTCTTCACAGGTTGTACCTGATGTTCCGCTTGCCCGGCTTTGTTCATTGCAGACATCAACGAGTGCAAGGTCAACCTGCTGCTGTGCGAGAACGGCCTGTGCCGCAACACCCCGGGGAGCCACCAGTGCACGTGCCCGACCGGCTACAGGCACAACACTCACACCAGCGCCTGCGAAGGTGGTGGCACACCTACTATCCGATGCCAATTATAGCTGTGAACAGAAGCAGGAGATGGGTCTTCTGCTCTGCATAGCTACACCGCGCTCTTTTCGGTCCCAAACTACGGGCACAATTTTTACCCGTGTTTTGCGGTTTACTTGAGTTCTGCTTGCGGTTTAAAAACGCCTAACTTTTACAAGCTGTCGTTTTTCGTTCCAATGCCTAATGGTGGCATATCGACGGGAACTAACCAAGAACTTTTCTGTCCAGGGAGGCTTTTGGACGCCTGGAATTGCGAGTAATATCAACTGTGGCAACACTTTTTCACCACCCAGCTAACAAAGTGGGGCCATAGTTCATATTGAACACAATTTTGCGTTCTAAATCACCATCCAAAGCATCTGTGAGTCAAACGAGAACAATATTTTTTACTCACGAAGAGTGTGAACCATCTGCGCCGCCAAGACAGCATACAGGATCCACTTAAATAACTGGCGTATCCCACGCAGAGGCGGGAATCGATGTAACGCGAAGCTTTAATCATGGCATACGTGACTTAAAATCGACTGGCGTGTAACATTTTTTAGCGTTACTGTGCTTGGCGTAGTTGCTGATTATTCACAACGGTGAGCCGTGGCGAGTGCGTCGAGAAATACGAGACATGAGAAAAAAACGTTCAAAGTTTCAATATCCCTGGAAAAGACGCCATCAGCTCCAAGTGCAGATAACGTGATGCAAGCAGGACGTGGGGTTTCCCCAGGAGCGGGGTTTCCCAGGGCAGGAAATACGTCGCCTCTTTCATCGTTTGGAGAAGATGATAGCACAGCAGATTGCCTGCTGCTGCTACGTCAGGGCGGTTTACCCTGCCTGGTGCCTTGGCACGTGCTTTGCAGATGTGGACGAGTGCCTGAACTCTGGCAAGGACGTGTGCGTAGGCGGCACGTGCGTCAACACCCCTGGCAGCTACCACTGCGACTGTCCTCCCGGTACCACGCTGGACGCCTCGAGGCATGTCTGCATCGGTGAGACTCAATCGCCCAGGACGGCCACGCGCCTTACCCTTGACTCACCTCGCGTGTTCCCGTTAGTTGTTGCCTATTTTAACCCGTCGTGGGCAAGGACAGTTTCTATCCCGGCAGGCGAAACAAAGCTGTGGACCCAACAAAATGTACAAAAACCAGAAAAATTAACAGGACGAGTACCTACCTGAATTGGCTTAGCTGAAGAGACGAAATAAAAGGACTTCAATATACATACATTTAAAATTGTTACTGTTATAACAGCGCAGAGAAAACGCTTCGTGGTGTACAGGTAAAGCGCTACGCCTTCCTTTCTGTGGCTGTTGTGTGTCCCTTGGTTCTGAATTCGTTAGCGTAGGGAGGAAGGATAAATAAACCCTTTGTCTCCTGTGTCAATAAGTAAAACGTGCCAAATAAGTCATATATCGCCCAAACGGCCATTGAATGGCTCCGCTGGTGCGCTGAAAACAAAGTTGTGCTGTGGTCTAGTAGACGCGCTGCTTCCAACATGCCCTCAGATCTGAAAGAGTCACATATTAAGCTAAAGAAGCACAAGTGGTGAACGATAGACGCGGAATATGCATTTTCATGCTTCAGAAAGCAGGTTAAAATTGATACAGATAAAGTTCCAGAAATGCTATCATACACTTGTGCCCCGCATGGTCGCAAATACGTCCTATGGCAACTAAGTACGGAATCGTTGTCACTGCTGTAATGCATTTATTTTCATAAACAAATTACAACAACCGACAGTAGCCACTCCGCTGTGATATAGCGTCTTCAAAAGCAAGTATCGCTACTAGGCACTTTAAATGGCTTTTCTCTAGGATAACCATTTCTTGTGGGGCCATGTGACGAGTTATAAGAATGGCATACGTGTCATCTCGTTGGCTTGGCCTTGCAATCTCTTGAAGTCAGCACCTCACGGAGAAGTCGGGAAGTGAGCAAGCTATGGCCACTACGGCATCGTGGTTCTTACATGGACGCACATTGAGGTGATGTCACGACGCTGTTTGAATTCTTCATTATCGCCGTGTGTCCGCATCAGGGCATGCATGCTCACACATCCTACGTGTTGCGATACCTGGCCTGGTAATTTACCTTAAGGTTGTAATAAAGTCCCTCAGTGCACAAAATGAGCTGTCTGGTTACCTACGAACACTTACACTGGTTATTCTGTTGTAATGGCCTGATTCGCACCATCAGATCAGAAATAACATTACCAGAGCTATCCCTCGTGGCTTGACATGGTAGCGAAACTCATTTTTATTTTTAGTTTGGAACAGTAAACACCGACAGGAAGTCTCTTCGGGGTTGTTGTCATTGTTATTGCGCAGTAGCTTCCCTCTGTATTGGCCTTGAAGTTGTTGCCAGAAGTTTCTCCCTCGCAGCCCCCCATAACTTGTCGAGTAACGGGTCGTGCTATCATTCGCGTGTGCATCCAATATTAGCACTAACCCTGACACCGCCCGCATTGCTTTAAGGCCCTCGGGCTGAGCAGGGCGCTCAAGGTAGGCGGAACCTTTGCTCCCTGAATTAGGGCTGCATGCAAATCACTCAAGGAGCAACGCGCCTAGATTCAATTGGCAGCTGGAGAGCTTTCCCTCGTCAGTCCTTCCTCGGCGCTCCTGCGCTTTGCTATTCCTCCCCTCACTCGGTCCGTTGTTCTGTCCCTTACAGACAACCGCAAGGGTTTGTGCTGGCTGACGGTGAGGGACGGCCAGTGCGAGAACGACGTGAAGAGGAGCATGCTGCGCTCCGAGTGCTGCAACTCGGTGGGCAAGGCCTGGGGAAGCCCCTGCCAGCTCTGCACGGCCGACAGGGGTGAGTCTTGTCCGTTTCACCACAGCTGATTTATGTCTGCACAACAACTTCACTTTTCTTGCCTTAAAGCCGGAATAAAAGGTCTTTTATTTCCTGGAGTACAAGCTGGAAGTTTGTCTGAACTCTCTGTGTGCGCGAACATGTTAGTCAAAGTAAACACTAACGAAGTTCAAGTTCAAGTTTATTCAAGACAATATTGTAAAAACATTGCCTTGGGGGACATGGCTAGAGGCAAACCAGTTGCCTGATGGAGGCCACGCCACCCTCTAATAAAAAGAAAGGTGGAATAAGTTTTAAAATTCCCTGCTACTCTTCGCGATACCCGTAGCGTAGCTATTGCTCTTTTAGAATTCTGTACTTTGCAAACGCACATCATCGGCTAGAAGCTGTAATGGCTATTATCTATACAGCCACCTTTAAATAATACGGTTTGCGCCAACTAACTCTTTCAAGTAAAAAGTTGCAAAAATGTTCACTAACAGCTTCAAGTTTTGGCAAGTGCTTTATTTACGGCAGATTAGCGTAGTATTTAAGACGAAAGACGACGCACATACGCTCTAACGCTTCTAGCTCACTTCTTCACGGCCCGGAGTGTTAAGTGCATTCGTCTATGTAATTGCCTCTAATGTCTCGACCGTTCAGGAGGGCACAAATGTCCCCGGGGACAAGCATCTGTCGACGGGATCACATGCACGGGTAAGTGGCTGTGCCGGGAAAGGCATTGATTGGTTGATTTTATTTATTTATTTATTTATTTATTTATTTATTTATTTATTTATTTATTTATTTATTTATTTATTTATTTATTTATTTATTTATTTATTTATTTATTGAGTGAGTGAGTGAGTGAGTGAGTGAGTGAGTGAGTGAGTGAGTGAGTGAGTGAGTGAGTGAGTGAGTGAGTGAGTGAGTGAGTGAGGATATCACTTTGCGCACGTAAGCAGGCAAGATTTGTGCTGTCTGGTTCGCTTTCGAGAGAGGATGGTCAGCCACCTAACAAAGAACATGTCATTGCATGTACGAATTCCGGTACGCAACTTTTTCTGCTCGTCATCTAAATGAGATGAAGTCATAGCTGGTCTTGATGTAGGTCCTAGGAGTGTGACTGAACGCCTCAAAACACCAACTTAACATCAATACGCAGGTACGTTTTCATTCGTACAACATATTTCGATCTTCCGTGTTCTTATGCCTAATCTATGTTATTGTGTTTCACTTTCGCGTCCTGCTTTGCTTTCCTTTGCTTGCACTTGTCATCGTTTGGTGGCCATCTTTTGTAACAGGCTGTTACGGAAATGCCACCCATTAGAAAAGATCGACATGCTACAGCAAATGACCGCCACAGTGTCCGTTTTTCCTTTTAATCTTATCCCAACCCCGGCGCCCGCAGACATCAACGAGTGCGAGCTCTACCCTGGCATCTGCCGCGGAGGAGGGCTCTGTGTCAACACCCTGGGTTCGTACCAGTGCAACTGCCCCACTGGCCTGTCCTTGGACGCCGCTGGAACACGATGCATAGGTGCGTCCAAACAGGGCTCCCATTTGCATTCCGTACGTCCTCATATATTCTGCTATTTCCTTTCCTGGTCTATGAAAAAGAAACGATTTAGTTACGCGCTCCTGTTTACAAAACACCAGACGTGGGATCTCAATTTCTTAACGGTATTTTCTTCTTTCAAGCGGTTTCTGAGCGTTGATTCAGGAGGCTCGAGGCTATTGAAATATAGCGTCCTTTGGTGCCCCCTTTCCTTGCCTAAACTCAAAGCTGTACATAAAGAAGAGCGGAAATGCCGTTCCAGTCGGGGGCTACGCGATGAAAGAATGAGACGGCAAATGTCGTGGAGTGGGCACTTTGCCGGACGCAATAAAAAAATTCACAGCATATCCACGGGGTGAATGATGATGAGTGGGCGAAGCTCCTGAGGGGAAATCATCGGTAAAACCGTGACTCTTCAGTGAAAGTTCGCCCACTACATCTGTGTCCGAACGTAGCGTCTAGAAAGTCTCGCTTAAACCGCGCGTCGGCACCTTGGGGCTAAGCTCGCCTGATGCGTTTTGCAGACGCCTCACGAGCTCTCACTGCATCGGGGTCTGCCTGCCGATACGCGCGCTTTCTCGCCGCTTCCCGTTCTCTGACGTTTTGGAGATCCTCTTCGCGCCGCAGCCGTGCCGCTTCGCGTACGGCAGGGTCCTCGCGCCATTGCCGTGACGCTTGGGCCTCTCGTTCTCGAACGCTGTGATCTTGGCGGCGTCGTCGCGCAGCCAGACGACACGCTTCGGCCTCCCGCTCTCGTACGGCAGGATCTTGGCGGCGGCGTCGCGCAGCTTCACGGAGCGCATCTGCCTCGCGGGCTCGCATATCTGCAGCCTTATCCATCGGGTGACTCCGAGCGCGCGCCAACAGCGAACGGATTTTATTACAACGCTCCCCGCCATCTAGTAAACAATCCAAGAACTAAACTAGAGGTAGCCACGCCATCTAGTAAACAATCCAAGCGCATCTTTTCATCATATACAAGTACCGCCATCTAGTAAACAATCCAAGAACTAAACTAGAGGTAGCCACGCCATCTAGTAAACAATCCAAGAACTAAACTAGAGGTGGCTACATACATACGTCGAGGATGGACAGACCCACGCCCTAAGGAGCTTCGCCCCTAAAAGAAGGAGCGGTGCGGCGATATATGCGGGCAGGAGGCAAACTATATGGTGGGTGGTCGAGCGAACTGTCATAGAATTTATGGAACAAACTGAGGCTGGCGATTCGGCGATGAATAAGAAGGTTTAAAAGATCGGATTCATCTTTAAGGGGATGAAACGCTCACGTTGTACAAACATGAGGAATGAATAAATCTAGCTGCTGGATTCTGGACGGATTCAAGCGCGTTGGTTAAACATGCTTGGTGAGGAGTCCAGACAGACGATGCGTATTCAAGTTGGGTACGAATTAAAGATTTGCAGGCTAGCAGTTTTACATACGGGGGCTCATGGCCGTTTTAAGAAACCGTGTGATCCGTTATTTGTTTGCCGATGGTGTAATGTCGGTAATATGCGCGCGCCTTGTTAAATGGTTGCTTAGAGTGACTCTAAAGTATTTATAAAAGTTGACATTTTCCACCAAAACGTTACCGATTTTATAAGAGGAGATGAGGGGGACGGGGCGGCGGAGAAAACAGTGTTGCATTTATTCGGGTATAGGGTCGTGAGCCAACGACTGCACCAGTCCCGCATGCGCCATGGTTAATTTCATATCAAGGATAATATCAAAAATCATAAAGCATCATAAAACATTAGTATCATAAAAACAACTTTGCAAAAAAAAAAAGAAATAAGAGCTTAGAAGGCAAACCACTTGACCGCTGCTTTGATTACAAGCTTCTTAGAAGTTCGCGCGCACTAATTCACTGTCCTCCACTCCGACCCACGCAGACTTGCGCGAAGAGACGTGCTACGTGTCGTTCAAAGATGGTCGGTGCACCCGTGGCCTTTACGGACTCTTCTCGAAGGCCGTGTGTTGCTGCACCCTAGGCAAGGCCTGGGGACACGCATGTGAAAGCTGCCCCAGACCCGGAACAGGTGAGGAATCGTGTGGGGGGAAAAGACGCCACTTCAACTTCCCTTCATTTTGTTTATGGATGTGTAATTCCACGTTTATAGAGAAAAGTCCAGTACCTTAGCTGAATATAGATCAGACCTTCAACACAAAACCTTGTTCTTAACTGCGTGCATTCGTCTGCAAGTTCAAATGTTCACGCGTTCATAACTCAGATTAAGCCCTATCTTCTAGGTCCTCTCTGACTGTAGGTATAGGTTACTGGCCTTTTGCAGTTCTGATTGTCAAATCTATTTCACGTGCTACCGACTCACATTGACAGCTCTCTCATTCCGCTAATCACACCACCTATGCGGCGAGAGTGTCCGGTGTCGCATCGTAGCTGGATATTACGAGAAAGGACTTTTTTCCCCTTTGCTGTCTTCTCTCCTTTGATCCTCAATGTCTGCTTGGTTTTCCCCATGACGCACACAGAAAATAACGGTCAGTTGGGAGGACCATTCCACCTTGTCACGCCAATGCTAGCCCGTCTATATAATTTTGTTTTATTCCGGAAAAAATAAGAACCCCTGCACTGCTCGAAGCATAAAACTGACGCCCGCTTAAGTGAGTTTTGGAAGCTGGTTATTTCGCGATTCTGCTTCCACAGGTAAATAAAACTGAGCCCTGTTAATACTGCTTCAGTTAGTGACGTGTTGTATAGCAGTTCGGGCCAGCACTCTTAACGAGATCGAATTTTAAAAAGACAACTGCGCAGAAGAAATAGCAACGCCTTAAGAAACAAATTTTTATTGTGTGGCAGCATGTGTTACTAATGAACCTATACTGAGCAGGATCCAGAGAACAACCTCCAAAATTTCACATAGTTTTAAAAAATGGCTATTATACCCCCCCTTCCCCCCCCCTGCATAAAATCGAGAGGTTAACGTACATTCTATGAGGGGTTCTAACAGAGGAGGTAGAGGGACATAAGAGGTCAGCCCAGCGCAATGTTGGGCTTTCTACAGAAAACGGCTGCAGTTGTGTCTCAGCAACCATCGGTTATGGCCGGTTATAGTAAGCAGCGTGCGTCTGTTTCCTCTCGCAGAGGCTCACCGTCAACTGTGCCCCAAGGGACCCGGCTACGGCCCCACGGGCAGAGACATTGGAGTCGTGGACGTCGCAATCGCCGGTAGGCTCGTAGCACGTCCGAACGACACTGTTCACTGCGGTGCTGGGGCATAACGCCGTTTCTGTTCACGCAGACGTGAACGAGTGCGCCTACTTTCCCGAACTCTGCCAGAGCGGCCGCTGCCAAAACACCATCGGCGGTTTCACGTGCGTCTGCAACCAGGGGTTCGCGCTTGACCAGGAGGGCATCAACTGCACAGGTGCGTTGGCACATCCACCGGCACATCCGCGCGCTGTCTGAAACGCCCCTGGCCGGGGCAGTTTTTCGCAGTTTCGAACGAGTGACAAAACTAACAGCAGCTCCGATATACGAAAAATTATTGCTCTGGAAGGGGCCACGTGGTCAACTTATAGCTCACAGGGCGTGTTACGGTTTTTTATCGCGAGTACCGGTTATTCACTGTAGAAGCTTAAGGTTAAGTGCTTGCGTTAGGTGAAACATGCATCACAAAAGTGTATCCCGTAGGCACAGGATGAGCGTGCTCTAGGCGTATAACCGAGGCACTCGGGCGTCAGAAATGCCATAGAAGCTGGAGAAGTGGAGAGTTTTCAAACTGCAAGTATACCTATAGCTACGGGGGCATATAGATCTTCCTAGAAATCATGGACAAGACCCCTCGTCTCTCCGGCATCTTCATAGCTCGAACGCTCAGACACACTCCCTTTGGCCCAAGTTCGGCTTTATAAAACCCCGTCATCCCTTTCTCCCCATCTGCAGAAGGGAGGGATCGCACAGACAGCTCATAGCCACCTATTGATCAATAAGCCGCCACAGCGAACGGTCTTCAGCCCTGTACCCTCGTCGCGTAGAAAGGCGTAGCGGTCAGAGTGGGAGACTGCGCTTTTCCGCCCCTGGAATACTAAACTGCCCCATGTAAATAAATATATATTCACTAAGCCGATGCTGTATGTGTCAGTGTTCTGTGAGAGGATGCTCTATGTGCACGATTACGCCACTCGGTTTATCTCATCAGCATTGCGGAAATTTAAGTTGGACATGTTCTCATGCCTTAATCGAGCAATCAATCATAAAATCATACATTCTAATTTCTTTTTTGCAGCAAGGCACTGCATTTGCAGCTGATGATTGGAGTGACTTAAAACAAATTAACAAGGAAAATTCTCAGTGGTTCTAAAACCGCAAGCCTTGTGCCGGTGTTTTGGCGGTCAAGGGTACAAAACCTTTCTATAGTCGGCAGTGTCTCAAACTAATTTGCTGCGTCGCGTATTGTTTCCCATTTTGTTTTCTTCCGGCACAAGACATCGACGAGTGCAGCATTGCGCACGGGGTGTGCGGTAATGGCACTTGCAAGAACACCGCCGGCTCGTTCCTCTGCGAGTGCCAAGATGGCTTCGAGAGCTTCATGAACATGCAAGCCTGTCGCGGTAAGTGTTTTTACGCAAATACGTGCCTGTTATTGGCCGGCCAAATGGGTCGTTGTTTGCTATACAGTCCTTCGTTATTACCGATTAACCATCTTGTTTCGTCTCACCCGTAGACGCTCACGGCGTCTCTGGAAGCAATGATAGCGAAACAATAATAGCCACACGGAATTCAAGGCTCAATAGAAAAATGAGAGACAACACATCCCCAAATATTTGTAGTTTAGACTAACTTCGACATCATCTCCATAAAAACTTGGCATCGAGTTCGTCCATATCCGTGTCTTGTGGTGGTTCCTTTTCACTGTGACCATGTCCCTGGCTGCCCTTTTGCCACGAGAAAGCTTCGACCCAGTCCACCCATTTCGGGAGCAAGGTCGTTCAAGCCGTCGCTGTCATTCCTCGCAGACGTGGACGAGTGTTCGCAGAACAGGGGGCTCTGCAGAGGGGGAACGTGCGTGAACACGCCGGGCTCGTTCCACTGTGTCTGCCCGCCTGGCCACGAACTCACGCCCAACGGAAAGGCGTGCAAAGGTATGCACGCACATGCGGACCTTGTTCCGCATTGCACGAGAACAGCGCGCGCTCAACGCACCCTCTGCAAAATAAAAAGCAAATGCCAGCGTTAAGCCCAGGATTGATGTGAGATATCATTACCATGTCACCCCACAAGTGTCGCACCAACACGCCTCCCCTCTAAGTCACTAACGAAGACGACTATTATGAAGACGATAATTTCCTTTGAGTAGACATTAGATTAGGCTGAAATGTTTTAGTGTGCGTGAGTGTGCGTATTTTCTGTGGTAATGAGCTTCTTAAATCGAATCGTCGTGTCAGGTCATTTTCAGATACTTGTATGAAGCTCGTGCTGGACATTTGGCTTGATAGCATCAGTTACCGAACTTGAAAATATATCTTACAGCAACTATCTTGTGCCTGGTCAACGCTAAAGAAGATAACAATTGTTTTAGCTAATATAGAGAACTTTACTAGAGCGTCATGCAATGTTTTTAACAACCTGCGACGCAGGTTACGACGTAAAGACTCTTCTGTGGGTTTTTTACGTAGGACCCTCTAACTTTTTTTTTACCACAACTCTTCCGTTCTTTCCGAGGTAGGGTAAGATCATTCCCTGTGTGAAACACAGCATAGGGTGCATTTTAAACGCTTCGCTACGTGCACACTGTTACCAATTAACTCGTGACGGCCTTTCATGCCCCAAGACATCGACGAGTGCAGCCGGACCAGTGGAATCTGCTCCAACGGGATCTGCGAGAACATGATGGGCGCGTACCAGTGCATCTGCAACCACGGCTACAAGCAGAACACGCTCCAGTCCAGCTGCGAAGGTAACGGCCCGCACTGCGCGCAGCGGGGCGGCGGCGGCAGGGCGCTGACGAGCACCTTTCTTGCGCCCGCCGACGCAGACGTGGACGAGTGCGCCATCGACCGGGGCAACTGCAGGTCCCTCTGCGCCAACACGCCGGGCAGCTTCCACTGCGCCTGCGAGCCGGGATACGAGCTTCTGCCGGACGGCGTCAGCTGCACGGGTCGGTATACCAAGTTCCTTCCACTTGCACCTCTCGCGCAGCGTGTATGGAAACGTCACGCAGAGACCCGAGAGACGATAGACTTCGGCAGACCGCGTAAGTGGCCTGATGCCGTGTGGCCCTTCATTTCCGTGAAGGGGTGTACATAACTATTCCCTTTACTGAGAAAATTAGTGGGGTAAGAGGAAAAGCACAGCACGATTGATTCAACATGAACAAGAACGCTTGTCATTGACAATCCTGACGTTTGCACCTTGTGGTGGCCGCCTTCGGGCGCCTCTCCTTTTTTCATTTCGTTTCTTTTACGGCGATTTCCTTCTACGGGGGAGGAGTAACAAAACTTTTATTGTGGACACCACGATGTGCTCAGCCTCCCAAGTCCAGGAGGCCGCCAATCCGAGCTGCGTCCAGAGCCCGTCGCAACAGGGCTTGCCGTCGCTCTGGTGCCGAGCTGGTCAGCTCGGCCTCCCACTGCTCAGGGTTGGGGGATGGGATGGGGTTAGGGTGGCGAGGACAAGAGAAAACAAGGTGGTAAGTGGTGAGAGGTATGTGACAGTGCGGGAAGTTGTAGGGGAAAAGGGACGGCTAGATGTGGTGTAGGATGGGGTGATTATAGAAGGTTTCAGTTTGCAGGTGGCCGTTTAGGGTGGCGTGGTGTGTTGGGAGGGAGCGGTGGGGCGGGGGGTATATTCTTCGTGTGTGTCTGTAGTGGCACAGTATGGAACACAAGGTGGAATCAAGGGGAGGGAGCGTGTGGTCAATACTATATTTTTATTTTCCGCCGTTAAGTGCAATTAACGGGCAATAAACCTAGTGAACGGAGCCATTTGCGCTCTCTGTTCTTGTTCTTTTTGTGCAGCTACACATAAAACCTCATTTGCACCCGTCTTGTGTCTCCCTAACTATTTGTTTATTAAAGGTTGCGAAAACGTTGTTGGTGAATCTACACATTTTTAGACGGTAAAGTAAAACAAACAAAAGGTCATACGCTTTGTGCTAGTTTATTTGCCCCTTTGGCCATATTCGCGTTGCTCTTGACTCTAAATACTTAAGGACAGTGTTATGTACGCTGGTAAATAATGACAAAAGCATCAGTATCGATTTGAGTATCGTGTGCATACGGTCCGACTGCATTCATTTATTTTCCAGACATTGACGAATGCTCTCGTGGTCTGGACTCGTGTAACGGCGGCAAGTGCCGCAACACGCCGGGCGGTTACACCTGCACATGCACGGACGGACTGCTGCCCGCGCGGGACGGCCTGGGATGCGTCGGTGAGAAAAGAAGGAATCCCTTCTGTTTGGGTTTACGTAATCCAGCACCCGTGAGCCTTTTTTGCTCCCCACACGCTCCCACTCTCCCTGGCGCAAAAAGTTTCAAAATACGCTCACAGACGCATGTGTGTACAACTACCTTCAAAAGAATGTGTTACATATTTATGTAAGCCCTCTACCCTATCCCCCTATTCCTATGTACTCTTTCCTCCCTATCCCACCTCCCCTACACCAGCAGGCGTTCCGGTGGCCGCCCCTAGGCGAGGCAATTTGCGCCTGTTGGTGGACCTTTCTTTCTTTCTTTTGTGCAATAAATACATACATACATATTTACAGCAATTGTTCCGGAGAATGCTTCCGCAGTGTCTCTTTACAGTAGTCATTGCATCCCAAGTGGTGCTTAAATTTTGAGCCAGCCTTATACGCACGCGCCAATATGCAAGGACACATAGAGCGGCAAAATTTGAGCCAGTGTTCTCATTACTTTTGACGGCGCATGCACAATCCCACACTCGCGCAAACGCATACGACTTTGTGAAACAAGCGCAAATTTCAATATACTGAAGCAGTAAGCTGCTTAGATCTGGTTATACCTTGAAGTAGCAATCATTTAATTACTTCAACAACCAGCGAGAACTAGCGCACTCCTATTTCACATCGTTTTGGGTGCACGACACTTCCTTTGTCGAGCGACAGCTAAAAGCTAAAAACAAGCGAAGCGCAAAGATGCAATGGTTTGTAGCTCTAGTTCACTCTAAGACTACTTCTAAGCAAGAACGGAACCCGTTTAGAAACTTTTTGTCTGCCTTAACGTGCATATAAGCATGCATGTTTAGGCCTATATGTAAAAGATAATGTGAATGCGCTGTCTTTTATGCTGGCGGCAGTAGAGCCGCTAAAACTCACCCGCACGTTTTTCCTTCCTCCAAAGACTACGACGAGTGCGAGAGAAACCCGAACCTGTGCAAGTACGGAAGGTGCGAAAACACGGTCGGCTCCTACATATGCCGCTGCCAGCCTGGCTACTCCGTCAAGGAAGGCCAGACGCACTGCACAGGTGAGTCTGACTTGCTCCCTAGTGGACGTTGTTTTCAGGCTAAACAGCCACATTTCACAGAGATATTCTCTCTTCACTCTCTATTTGTCTTGGCCAGCTAGAGGAAAAAGTAATATCACAATGAATACGAGTCGAATGTAGTTAGTGCTGTGTTCGACGCTGAAGTTGTAGGTTAAGCTACACAATCATTTCAATCCACTGGTAACACAGGCCGCGTTCTTTGTAGAACCATTGGTAGGAATCAGCACATGCGACTCGACTTCAACGAGGCGCCGCGTTCGCGGCTAAAGATAAGCTGAAATCCGGCTGCGGCAACATCCTGGCAATGAAGCCGTCCAGAAATATATGTCCGCAAGAAACTCTTTAACGCAACAGTGAAGCTTACTGAAAAGTATCCCTATGCTGCGCGTATTGTCAATTCTGGAGGCAGCCGCCGTCTTCATTTGGACATATAACGAAACATTGCTTTCATTCAAAATACAAGTCGGGACAGGATGCAGCCCATTGGGTACGTCGGAGGAGGAGGACCGAAGTACCGAGCGTAGTGCCAATTTGAACGAAATAAAGTAAGAATAAACTCAAGAGAGGCTGTTTTAAGCTTTGCTTTTCAGCAGACAGAAATAAGTTATTGAAATCTCAAGTGTTGCATGAGACATATTGCCAAAACACCGACCATGCTTTCAACATTCGCGTCGGTTCTGGCATACCACAGACAGCCGCAAATGTGTGTAACGTACCTTTCTATCCCCTAAACATATGCGTCTCAACGATGTCCCAGATACATTTTTGAGGCACGGAATTTGTGCATGCTGTAGACCGTCATCTGGCTGAATCTTTGCAGACGATGATGAGTGCGCGAACGGTGCCAACGACTGCAGCGAATTCGCCGACTGCATCAACACGGACGGATCATTCCAGTGCGCGTGTCGCGACGGCTTCCAAGGGGACGGAGTCACGTGCAAAGGTATACGCCTCGAGATTCGCGATCGCTGCGCCGCCTGCCGCCGCTTCTCCGCGGCGTTTGCGGGATTAGCGCTGCGCGACTGATAGGCGGTCATGCAGTGTTTTGGTTCTCTTTGCCTTTCCGCGCACTAAACAACTTGTTAAGGTGACGTCTGTAAGCTAACTGCACGTTTAGGGCGCTTAAAAAAACAGCTGCGTCTTGGTAGAGCGCTCGAACGCCAGTAAGAGCTACCCGGGGAGGCGGTTCTGCGCGCTTCTTGGCCGCTCTTGCGGGCGTCGACGACGGCAGCAGCATATCACCGCTGTCACCTTCGAACACGTCAGCACAAGTGAATTCTATTTATTGTCACCTCGTTTAGACTTGATATTGGCACTGTAAGAGCTAGGTTACTCTATAAGCCCATCTTCGCGCTTCTCGTGGAGGACAAATGTAAGAGATGAATCTTATAGCGAGCGCTCACCTCGGGACAAGACGACCCGGCATTAAATTTGTCGCCGTGTGCTGACTCCGGAGTGTAATTTTGCATTATCCATCGTATTTCTTTGGTACAATGTTTGCGAAATTTATGCCGCATTGGCTTGTTCAGGGTACTCACCAATATCTGATATGTGATACTGTGATATTGGCAGGCGTAACTTGCGTGCTGTCAGGTATGAGTGCTCCGCTGGATTTTATAGTGCACAAAGTCGATTTACATCATAGTGTGTATGGCCGCAACATGACCATCGGAGGAAACACTGCTTACGGAGACACTGCCACTAAATTTCAGGGCAGCGGAATTGCAATCAGCTGCATGCTAATGCTGGCTTTGGGACGCCGGCCTGTGACACACGCCCGGCGCTCATATAGATCTTTCTAAGATCGCGTCATAAACGTTTATACTCTCGTGAACACACCAGACTTGCAAACAGAGTGCCTGCTCCACGTTATTCGGTATTTCGAACGCGGACAAATGGTAAATCGCTGTCTTGAACGAGCCCCAAAAGCAACGGCGACAGGGGGGAGCGGGCCAGGGACTCCCGCGCCTGCTTTCGAAACGGGCCGCTAGGGGGATTTCAGTGGCGCCCCTACAGGCCGCGCTCGAGGCGTATACTAACACATTGTACACCACGTGTACGGTAAACAAAGTGAAGTAAGACAGTCGCAATCCATGAGCGTAGCGAACCCACCTAAAAATCGGTATCCACCTTTTCCAATTATTCTTTTTTGCGTTGTGGCGTGACAGTGTAGGAATATTTGCTATTTTATTGCAATTAAAATAACCGGGTGACAACCTTCTTTCGTTACATCGTGACATTGTTTAGGTATGGGCAAGGTACCGGCCCTCACGGTGAAATCAGGTCATTTGCGTTCCTGAAATAGAACTATGCCGAGCCTCTGCACCGAGTTCATATACGAAAAAAATAATGAATGACTCGATAAATTTATTTGGGAAAGGGGAGGTGAGGAGAACGGGAGGGATTACGAAAGTTCTTTCCACGGAATGCATCGAGTGAGTGCCAACCTTTGGTCCGGTCTTCTGATGCCGCCCTGCACAGGGACCACTGGCCCAAAGTTGTAAGTGTGTGCGCATGTAAAACCTTGTTTTTATGTAATTATTTTACACCCTGTTTGGCATTTCGCGGCCTGTAGCCGACTTTTCCGGGCATGCTATTGTAGTGATAACCGTTATTAAAGTACAACGTACAGAGTAAGCGCTGGTTCGTTCAAGAGTGCCTGTATATCTCGACGAAGGTGCTTCCCGCTTGTTAAGCCCTAGTAGCAATGGCTAGAGCGGAATCTGAACGGCACTCGAGACACATGCCAACATTCAGAATAAATTTCTCTTGCTTAAAGGGTGTCGTTGTTAGGAAGCATTCTGATTAAGAACACTGCACAGTACAGTTGTAGCTTAGTCACGTTCTTTCACCTACAAGACATCCGCGGGACAGGGTAAATGTGTTCTTACCTTAACTTCCCAACTGAGCGACTGTTCCTTGCCCGTCCGCGTGTAGTCGCTTCTTCTATAGTCAGCAAATCAGGAACAAGCCAAGCCCCGTTACGCATGAAGCCATCGAGCCCCCTCTCACCCCATAGACGTGAACGAGTGCCTACGGAACAACGGCGGCTGCGACACGGACGCCACGTGCATCAACACGGACGGCTCCTTCAAGTGCCACTGTGACAGCGGCTTCACGGGCAACGGATTCGACTGCCAGGGTGAGCAGGTCCAATGTTCCGGGCAGCTTGGGATTCCGCTTGCATTCCGTGTGAAGCTGTCAGACGAAGAAGGTTGGCCCGCCTTTGTTTCCCCTTCGTTTACTCTATCCCAGACATCGACGAGTGCAGCAGCACTCCGAACCTGTGCGAGAATGGCCAGTGCATCAACCACCCAGGCAGCTATCGCTGTGAGTGCCGCATGGGCTTCGCACCACAAGACAACGAGAGGGCGTGCGTCGGTGAGTTCGCCTTCGTACTGCATGAGAGCTCTCCTCCTTCCGTGTCGGATTCGTTCGTGACACCAGGCGTGTCAACCCTGAACGATGCCGGACTCGATGCTTCAGGTTACTACAATGTACTACAATTGATAACGACTCAGCGAGCAATGGAACGGAAGAGGATAGCTGTAACATTAAGGGACAAAAAGAGAGCGGAGTGGGTAGGGAACAAACGCGTGTTGAGGACATATTAGTAGAAATTAAGAAGAAGAAATGGGCATGGGTATATAGGGCATGTAATGCGAAGGCAAGATGACCGTTGATCATTCAGGATAACAGAGTGAATCCCTAGAGAAGGCAAGCGTGGCAGGGGGTGGCAGAAAGTTAGATGGGCAGATGAGATCAAGAAGTTTACGGGGATAAATTGGTCGCAGTTAGCGCAGGACCGGGGTAACTGGAGATTAATGGGAGAGGCCTTTGCCCTGCAGTGGGCGTAGATAGGCTGATGATTATGATTATGATGGTGATGATGATGATGATGATGACTACAATTGATCGAATAAATGAGCGCTTACTGAGCGAGGTCTGATGGATGCTGGTGGGCGAGGAACCCACCCTGTGAGGGGTCAAAAAAGAAGAAACAAGGAAAAATAAGGAAAACAAGAGGACAGGGAAAAAATAATGAGGCAAACTTCGTTCAAGAGACTTTTAAGGAGCCCATAGTTGCTTTAATACTCAACACCGCCATGTCCCCAAAAATATTGTACACTGCAGGGATTCCTGACCCCTTCGTGTGCTGTCACTCTCATTGACACCATGCCTGCACAGACACATGCACACACATAAGACGCGTCCTCCAGAAAAAGATAGAAACGTAATCTCCCCTGTACGGCGGCTTTAAGCTGACAGTTTATTGTAATGCAATCATTGCGTGCGGAAGCGATCTATCATAACACGGGTGCGTATAGCGGTCAGAACCACTGAAATAGCGCCTTGTATTCCCCGATTCCGCCACTTTTGTAGTCGAAAGCGCCAACACAGGTACGATGGCGTCCTCCCCAAAAAAGAAATTCTTTTGCAGCGGAGCGCAGAGAATTGTTCTAACGCCCCGTTGTTTTGAACGCGCGGACGAAGCTTATTCAAAGATATAACTGCAAACAAAATCAGGGCAGCTTTTCCTCGTGATCTTGTAGATATTTTAGCAGTGTACGTTCACCTATTTTGTACGCAGCGGGGAAATGTAATCCGGCTGTCTGAGGGAAACGAATTCAAGATTAGGACGGCGACAACCTGCCTGAGGCTATCAGACAGGTCCTTATAGACTGTTTATAATGGCCCGTAGCCCTTTCCATCCTGTGGTGTGTGTTAAACACTGTGCTGTGAAACTACACCCTGTGATGAGTGTTTAGAAAAGTTTAGAGACGTAATCCGTCAGGGTCATCCTGATCAGTCTTTGTTAACCAGCAGCCAAGAAGCGGCACAGCGTAAATGCTGACCGATTCACCCTTAACAACCGAGAGGCTAAAACCACTGACGGAATTCTAATCGGCTACTTCGACCAAACACATGCATTTCAGCCACAGCGCAGCAGTGGGAACAAGGGGAAGCCTAACAGAGATCGTCAGGCCAGAAGTATTGCCGTTGCGGCGTGACACGACAAATTCGCCACTCACGTCCCGTTTCTCTTCGCTTTCAGACATCGACGAATGCACAGTGTTCGACAACATCTGCGTTTTCGGTGATTGCGAGAACGTCTTCGGCATGTTCCGCTGCATCTGTCATCCTGGCTACCAAGTGGACGCGACTGGCGGCAACTGCACGGGTAAGAATAAAGCTGCGTTATTTTGTTCCATGAAAGCCGAAATCCGAGAAGGGCTGGCAATAAGGACATCGTCGTTAACTTCAAAAATAGGCTTGCCTGCGTCGGCAGGCGTGCTTCGCTAGACGTATATGCAAGATTGACTTTTAGCGGCGAGTTTAGCTGAAGAGGGCAAATGCAAACGCGCTGTTAACATGAATAGACCTGAGTTCCAAGAGCAGCGTGTACTGGCGCTTCTCGTCCGCTCATTCCGGCGGACAAAATGCTTATGCACCGGAGCCTCTCCTCTAATACAGCGACTGTATATTTTATGAGGGGATTTTGTTATTGCAGCATGTGGCCTCTTTTGCGGATCGACTGTTGCGTCAATCCGCAACAACGCGACGACGCACCGTAGTACTTTTTCGCATAGCATCAGTGATGTGAGGCGGAGACCACTTCCAAAAGTGAACCGTGGAACTCGGTACCTGCTACGACGTTCGTGTGACGTCGAGAATGCGGAGCGGCCAAAACCCTCTTGGGCATGCGCGGGATTGCCGCAGAGGCTGTTCGCAGCGTCTGTCTCAGGCGTCTCCGACTCTGCGGGAGTGTTTTTGATTGTGTCGGCACTTGTTTGGAATGTTGCATTGGGGAGTAAATATTCTTTCATAGCTCTTCGGAGGAATAAATCGAGGACTTCCAAAGAATGCGGCCGTTTTCATTGCATGAGCAATAGATTGGGCATTTTGGCAAAAATTTTCGCCGTCGATCCACGGTCAGGTAACGACAGGTAAAGAACAGAGAGAGCGACACTGGCTGCGGTGGCGCCGCCTTAGCACCTGTACTGACCTAGTTGATGGCGAGATCCTAGTTCGAAGGGCGGCTCGCTCCTTTCGCCACCCAACACTCCCGTCGTATGGCATCTCCGCAGATCTTGTCGCCGCTCTCACGCGCCGTAAAATGGTAAAATGAAAGTTTCAGCGAATGCAAGAAAGGCCGAGTAGGCGACAAAGAAGTATGTAATGGTAATGGTGGCAACAGAATACTGACACCGACGAACAACAAGAGGAGTGACGGGAAGCCAGTGCCGCTAGTAAGGCGAGCGAACGTGACCACTGAGAAGGTTTGAACGACAAGCACGGTTGGCTAGGTGTGCGAGAGGCGCGCGAGAAACGGCCGTATTGCGGGCTTCTGACCCTCAAGTTCGAACTCGAACGGGGGGAGATGAAATGCTCACGCTTTCTTTAACATCCATAAATGGACCTTTCCCTATTTTTTGTTTCTCGTTCAGATATTGACGAGTGCAGCAGCCCGGAGACGTGTCAGCACGGCCACTGCGTCAACACCCCGGGCTCGTATGTCTGCCAGTGCCCGCCCAACTTCAGCCTCACACCGAGCAAGACAGGCTGCGTCGGTCAGTGCTGCTGCGCTTTGCCGCCGCTGCCCGTGAAAGCAAAGTGCTGCGTACCTGTTATTCCCGCCTCGCTCGCTTATTCCCGATGGCTCGACTCGCGACTGCAGGAGCGCACAAACGTTTTTCCTACAACGGGTGTGAAGACAGGGCTCCTAATTTTATATGTGTTCACGCTATCACTCTCCGGGCCTTTAGACAGAATGACAGTCCCGTATCTACAGTGTGCGGACGGCTGTAGCAACGAACTGCCCGGATCATCCTTGGTATCGATGTTATTGCCGTTAATAAAGAATATAATGGCAAGAAAAAAATGCCGCGGCAACAAACAATTGTAGAGAAATATTTTTCCCGTCACGCAACGCGCAATGGCTGTCTTAAAAAAGATTTAGTCTGAAAAGAGTACAAGCGACAAAGGGCCTGCAAGCAAGCAAGCAAGCATGCACAACCTCCGTTCTTTTAAGACTATTTGCACGTGAGTCCTTCGAGCAGAAGAAAATTTCATCGCAAGCACACTTTTTAAACTTGAATGTCGGCAACTTAGTGCTCCGACAAGGGCTAACAATCTCGTGTCCCAGCGAGTGGGATTGCTGCCTTCTTAAAGCCTAATTAAATTAACATGTACATGCATAGAGATAAAAAATATACTACCAGCTGGGAAATTAAGTAAAATGCATTTAACACATTCTTGAATTAGGCACTTCAAGGGATGTGTTCAGACTGCAGCTAAATTACGCTTTGAGGTGCTACATGAGCTATTTCGTTCTTAACTTGTACCCGAGTATAGTGTCTACCCGAGCGTTCCTTCAATGAGTATGCCACCACGTACAGCGGAGACGTGTTTTATATGTAAGTTGGCATGGCTCATGAGCAAATCA
Source organism: Haemaphysalis longicornis (assembly GCF_048455015.1). Classification (NCBI taxonomy): domain Eukaryota; kingdom Metazoa; phylum Arthropoda; class Arachnida; order Ixodida; family Ixodidae; genus Haemaphysalis; species Haemaphysalis longicornis. Next base: position 285,524,032 of record NW_027526295.1, on the reverse strand, counting down.
CAATTTTTTCCTTCAGAAGACTACTTAAAGCCGTGATATCAATGCAAAAACTTATCTCCTAAAAGTTCCATTTGTCACGGATTCCAAGACGGACAAGAGAAAAATCAACTCTGTCGAAATGACAATGTCGTTTCGACAAACAACCGATGGGGTAAAGCGAAGCAGGTTGTCGAACCGGGACCAAACCGAACCGAAAACCGGAACCAAACTGGTAATTTTGCAAAAGCTGAAGCCGAACTCGAACCGTTATTTTTACTGGTCAGCTGGATGCCTTTACCAGCCAAGGAAATTTTCATGTCCGCGTCAGCAGAAAACGCAGGCTAAATGAAATTACTGGCACCGCCAGGAATCGAACCTGGGCCCGAATAAAGAAACGCAGCGACAGCCCGTCGTCTTACCGACTAAGCCACGCCAACACGAGGAAACGGGGAGACAGACGGTGTACTCAACGAGCACAGCGGCGGGTGTGCCGCCTTCGCTTATTCAAAGCCCTCATGTGAAGTGCAAACCGAATAATGTGTGATAACGGCGTCTGCGAATTATGCGAAACACTTTCCTTCTCGCGTGTGTTTCCCGGTAAGGATTACGGTTGCGTATGCTACTCCGAGTGCAAAAAATACCCAACAGCATAGAAATCAAGTAGTGACGTCACCACGCTTCCATATATAAAAAGGGAGACCGGTATAGCAACTCATTTAGTTCATTCCAGGCTACCACGGGTAGACCACGAAAAGTAAAGACGCCAGGTTTTACTCTTTGTAGAGCCACGTGTGTGAATTCAAGCGACGTCGCATGGGTAATAGTTGTGGGTGTCGTTTACAGCTTCGCATTCCAACCACGTTCACAGTGTGAATTGAAGCCAAATTTTTTATGCGAAGCTTTGTACCAGCCTAAGGTTCTATCGCGACCGTCGGCGCCAACAGAAAACTTCCGCGAACAAATAAAAGAAATTACTGGCACCACCAGGAATCGAACCTGGACCGAATAGAGAAACGGGGAGAGATCGTTGTTTAACCAATTGAGTTACGAGCGCATGCGGAGACGGGGGAGACAGACGGTGTACTCACCGAGCACATCGGAGGGTTTACCCCCTGCGTTCTCGCTGAATGCCACGTGATAGCGTCACTCGATCTCTAACGCCACTGCGCGCTCCGCCCACGACACTTATAGCGGCCGTGTGCGCGCCAATGGTTCGTCTATTTCGTCCTCAGGAAGTTTGGACTCGTGTGTTGCTGTGACGCACGAGCCATCGGTTGCACACCCCGCCACCCCTCGCATGAACATCAAGTGGACCGGGCCACCACGTGCGGAACGTTGGTCAGTGAAAACGTTGGGCGCGTGGGCTGTGTGAGAGGCGCCGGACATCTAGCAACGTTCTGTGCGCCGTGTGACGTCAGTGGTCCTCGCGCATGCGCAACACGGCTCTCCAACCTCGGCCAGTGTAGCTCACGCTACAAAAACAGGCGACACTTTTTAGACAGCGCTTAGCATACTGCCAAGGGTCGGCTCTGCCTCACACTAACTCATAATGTGGTGAAGCACCCTTTATAAAACAAACTAACACGTTGGAATTGTAAACAGCGCAGGCTGCAAAATGTTTGCACGAATATTAACAGCGGAGCTGCTCTAGGGCTCGCTCTGACAACAGTCCCTGCTGGTATCGTGTCACATTCTCTCTGGAGCTGGTTTCTCCGGCGCGCAAAAAGTGGTTTTCAGTAAAAAAAAACTCATAAAAAATAAGAATAATCCTAGGGCCTTCATACTTCGATATAAAACGGCTCATATTGCTTCCGGAGAAGTGTATTCCCAGAAATGCAATTGTGTTTAGAGGTGAAGCCGACTTTAGGGGATTGTTGCAAGCTTTGTTTGTGTAAACAGGCTTTTTGACATTTAGTGTTGCGCAGTGAAGCCTGGCCATCTACGCAGGGAGTATAGTTACAGAAGACGCTTCTAATTCTTGCGTCATCGAAGGTATCCCGGAACAAATCATATGGCAATTAGCCACTTAGACTAGTCTAAGATTACGCACCAAAGCTTCGCTGGTCATGGTTCTTCACAGAGTGGAAGGGCACTAATTTTTTTTTTTAATACGCAAGCATCAGTGAACTATGTTGGCCCAAAGTCCGGCGTCCATGGCACACAAAATAAGGCTAATTAATGACACACCAATTGGACAACTGCTCAAGGGATAAACAACGGGTCAGTGAATGGTCGCAATGGCGCCACATTCCTGATGGAGGCTCAACAAAAAAGTTACCAGTCCAGTTAAAATTGCATAAATGGCGGAAAGGGTGACATCCGCGCCAGGGTCCTCTGCAACGCGAGAATAACGCGGAACTCCTGGGCCACCACAACTCGATGATTCTAGCTGACTAACAGGGAACCTAGTGAACGGGTTGTGGCCTTCGACGTATAAATGTGACGTGTAAACATGTACTCAGTACTACAGGAGAAATGTTGAGCGCGGTAATTACATAAGCAGCAATTGGGCAAAAAGAAAGCGTGTTCCCGCTAATGACGTGCACGTAGGGCACAAAAGGGCGATTGGCCCAGCCTGTCAGTCATAGTGACTGACAGAGGAAGTAAACGTCGCAGAGGGAAAAATATTATGCTGATAATGAGAAGACACGGGCGTACCACTGGACACGTGCCACTGTAGGCACCACGTCATTACCGCGCATAGAATGAACACGCTGCCACTTGGTCTCCACACATTTGTGCGCGACACCTGTTCTACGAATTTCATCGGTGTGGTGTTTGCGCCTATGGACCCTGAACCGTTTCTATCAATAACAGCTGCGAAACACGGCGGCGCACACACTGCCGGCATGTCTGTTCAACAATTCAACAATAATACTTTCGCATTCACGGCATCATAAGGAGTGCTTAGGTGTCCTAGAATATTGATTTTTGTGAAAAAAAAAAATAGCCACCAGGTAAATAAACTCCATCTACCCAGGCAGCGAACATTCCTCTCGCGAGTGGTTCCCGTCCGTTTTCGCGGCGTGCCCGGAGAGTGGGCGCCCACTTTGCGCGCCTTCTTTTTCCCCCTCCCGCTGACCTTGTGCCCAGACACGAGGCAGGAGCTGTGCTACCGGGAGGTGCGCGGCAACTTCCACGGCCGCGGCATCTGCGGCTCGCCCATGGAGCAGCCCACGTCGCGCGCCACCTGCTGCTGCACCGTCGGGGCGGCCTGGGGGCGCGCCTGCGACATCTGCCCGCCGACAGACTCGGGTGCGCCTGCCCCTCTCTTTCCCTGTGGCTAGGGTGGCCACCCTACTGTGGCCGCTCGTGTACACGTTCGGGAGACTTCGCTATTTCGTGTGGCTACAACTCGTGCGGTTTCGCCGGCCTAATCGTTTGCCACTTGCTCCGAAACTGTACCGAAACAGATACCGAAAACCGGAAGCTCAATTTTACAGCAACGAGGTTTCAATTTTGCTTTACTTTAACAGGCAGCACCAGGTCGATTAGCCCACTGAGCAAAACGACCGCAAATTTTTTTTTTTTTTCAAGTGAGTAGGGCGAAAGAAGCAAACGAGAGATTTCAGGAGTGTGGTTTCTTGAGCTAGTTGGTCACTCATCCAAACAAGCGCTGGAAGGGACGAAGGAAAAAGTGCAGTGCTCCGTCTACTTGCGTTGTCCCTCCCGACGCTTGTTTGCACAAATGAAGATTTCAGTCTGGGGTGCGGATTAAAAAACGCCACCTCTACGTTCAAATTAGGACGTATTCCTGCAGAACTGTCTGAACTCTCTGGCTGGCCCTTTCACAGTAAACTTTTATACGTATTATTCGTAGCGTATTCTACTCTTGCATGGGCGTTCTTCACTACTAATACGTTATTTTTCCTCGTAGCCGCGTACAAAGAACTGTGCCCCAGCGGTCCCGGATTCCGACCGAACCAGATTAGCGTCTCAATGGAAGGTACTTGATTTTCGTCGTCTGTTAAGAGCCCAGCGTTTGTTATCGTCTCCGTTTTGACCTGCAACCTCCCGGTGTGCGCAGACGTGGACGAGTGCCTGGAACTGGACGACGTGTGCCACGATGGACGCTGCTCCAATACGTTCGGAAGCTTCCATTGTGTCTGTCCCGATGGCTACGCGCTCGACGACACGCAGAGGAACTGCGTCGGTAAGTTGTGCACCCTCAACGGCTCCGGTATCCAGCGCAAAACCGCGTACCTAAATACCGCTTTTATCCGTCGTCATCTGCAGACCAATGTTCTTGTATTGGAGCTAAGCAGAAGAATACTGTGCGTACAGGTCCGCGCAGAAGTACACGGAGCACGGGAGCGGTGGCCGAACTGCATCGCTGCGTCGCGTAGGAGCGCCGATGGAAACCAAGGAGCGGCGTTCCGTGGGTGGGTTGGAAGTGCCCCCGCCACACTATCTGGTATGTTTCATCACCGCTCTACTGGCGTTGCAGGCCGGCCGTAACAATCTCCAAAGGGCAGCGTTGGACTGTGCGGTGGCGCTAGTTTTCCTCCCTCCACTCGGCTGAGGAGAGGATTCCGCAATGCTTATGCATGAGGAAATCGATGTCCAGGATTGCCTCCACATGAGGCTCGAGTGGAGAGAGGACTCAGAATACCAGGGATAATGTCTTTCACTGCATAGGCACGCCGCAAGAAACCGGATTGGCAGGCAATATATGCCGCTTGTGAACAAGACTTTCATATTTGCACTTTACGGAGCGCAACAAGCCACATTTCCGAGTGCCCGTAGTTTTTTCGAACCCTGAAGGGGCGGATTCAGTTACTGCTGCCGGCTGCGAGCGGCAAAGTAATCAGCGCCACCGTATAGTCCAACGCTGCCCTTTGGAAACTGTTACGCCAGGCCTGACACGCCAGCACAGCGGAGATGAAGCATATTAACAGGTAGGGCGGCGCGTGACCTCCGCGATCAGCTGCCGGCGGCGCGCCGTGGCAGCAGATCGCGGAGGCCACGGTTGGCGCGGGCAGTGCCAGCGCACCCGCAGAACGCCGCTCCTTGGTTTCCACCGGCGCTCCTACACGGCGCAGCGATGCAGCTCAGCCACCGCTCCCGTTCTCCGTTTACTTCTGCGCGGACCTGCACATGTGTCAGGCATACAAGTTTCTTATCAAATGCGCTATCTCACTGTTTTCTATCAGATTACGTATTTTCGCAAAACACTTGCCAAAAAGAAGCATCGCACAAGTTCTACTTGATCGGATAGTCAGTCGCGGAGACCTGCTTTTCTTGTGTCACTTATCAGCCCTACAATACTGCCGCATGTCTGCTTTGACACAGTAAACCTCGTAGCATAAACCAAAGCAACGATCTTTTTTTTAAATTTAACTATTTCCTCACCTTCTTCATTGACGTCCACTCCATAAATTGCAGTGATGAATTCGAGTGTTGCGTGCCTAAGAAACTTCACTGTTTCTCCCAGCGAAAAATGTTGTCAGCGAACAGCGTAGAGTTGTTTATGAGCATTTTTACCTCGGAGTGTTTATACGAGCGTTTTCGTAATAAAAATGGCAGCGACAAACGCACTCGACACGCGCTTCAGATACGCGGAGCCCTTGGTTATCGAATAGATAAGACAGTTGAGTAATAACCAAGGCACCTCCTTTTCCTTATAACAGCCTTCTGGAATCCAATGAATGTTAGAATACAACCCTGTCGGGTTCTAACTTTGTCACGGGACTTGGAATGCTGACGAACTCAGCTCAATTATTTGCGTCATAGCCACGGACCCTACGAGTCAGTGAGGCTCGTGAAACTTGTAAGACAGTTACATATCTTATTAGATACACACATAGACCCCACACGGTAAAGTATAAATTAAAGTGGGTTTGATTTTGCTAAAAGGACTCGGACCACATGAATCAAATTGTTTATTATTAAGAAGTACATACACCGGTAAAATTGGCCCGCCAAAACCAACAGGCGGGCTTGTGCGGTGTCGCCCGGCAGCAACGACCTTCACTTCTGTAAAAGCACTCATTGACGCCGATAACTGAATAGGGGGGTTAAAAAAAGACAAGCAAACACAAAAAAATAAAAGGGAGAAAAAAAGGAAGGCAAGAAATAGACAAACAGAAAAGAGGAAAACAAACAGACAAACAAAAATACAATAAATCAACATGGGATCTAGCTACATGGGTGGCATTTTCTCCATCACCAAAAGCAATAAGAGAAAAAATAAATAACGGTCGCCGCACACACATACATGCTTCAGCAGAATTATAATGCTAGAATAGCCGCACGCAAGTGTTTCCGCGTAGTTAAAACCTCTCAAGCCGAAAAGGGTGAGGAGAACCTCCGTGCATCGCCTGTACATATGAACGCATCGGCACGCATTGCTTAACATTAATTAGCAGAAGGACCAAGCATGCCTAATTTTTTGTTAAGAGTGTATTTTATGGCATCAGGTTAACCAAAGATTTTCTTAAAGGCTCAACCGTCAGTTTTCAAATCATTACAAATGCCCGAATCCGGTTCATAAACGAGAAACAAATCACGCATGCCATGTGCCCTTAGCTTCACAATGGAGGAATAGGTGTGAAATGCCACATACTAATCGTGCCGATCCTAAGGATGGTTTCTGTGCTTTTTGGGGGGGCCAGGACACAGATCTGCCGCATTTGACGCTATGTGGGAGAATGGTAGCGGAGGGATAAAGCAACCCTGCTGCGCCAAGAGGCACTACAAAAAAAGCCGAGTCCTGAGCTGGCTGCCGCTTTCCACGCTCACCCACGCACCAAGCTCGACAGGTGGCGGGTCAAGCTCCCCAGCCAACTTGAAAAGTAAAGCGAGTTTGTGCGCATTAGGTATAGGTAGGAGCGGTCCTCCTGCCAAAACGCTTCGACGGCACAAAGTGGTAGTTATTTCACTCTTTTCAATCACTCGCATTTTGCACTGCCCGCATTATGCTCTTGGTTAAACCACTTCTCTTTGGATGCAAAAGGGCTCGCTGGTTGTTTTCCCGGTTGTCTGTGGCTTGAGGGAGCACCGCTGTGTTGTGACGCTCAGTTTTTTAACACGTATTTCCCGATGCGCGGACGGCTTTGTTTTGCCTCAGATGTAGACGAATGCAAGGTCTACCCTGACGCTTGCGGGCCGGGCACCTGTCACAACAGCGATGGAAGCTACGTCTGCTACTGTCCGCCTGGATATGTGGTCGTTCCAGGACGCAAATCCTGTGTAGGTAAGATTCGGTCGCTCCTGTCCGCTCTGATTTCGCAGTCGAGGTCAGTGCAGAAAAGCCATTGCATGCCTGTTAAATTAAAAAAAAAACAGCAGTAACACAGGGCTTCTAGGCAGTCGAATGAATCGTACAATTTTTTTTTTTTTGAAGCAAGAAACGTTTTTTTTCTTTTCTAATATCGTGGAACTAACAAATATTGTGGTTGCAGTTATTCACAAGGATATATCAAGGCACTTCGCACTATCATACAACAAATGCCATTAATCATTCCACCTTGCTCAAGAACGAAGTTAACGACGACGTCAGATGGGAAGTTAAGGTTTGTATTTTGCGTGAACGTGCTGTTTACTTGCGCTAACATTGACATTTTATCGTAAGTGCGCAGGAGTTCGCGCGCTTCAGTGCGCCTGCACATTCTGCAAATTTGTTTGCGTAAGCAGCTCATTTTGTATCGGCAAAAGAGAGCTGTCTACATATTTCTGAAATAAAAAGGCGAGCAGTGGCTTTGTTGTCTCCCAGTTCGCCTTCGCATACCGTACCCGTTCTCCGAGTCGTCAGGTGTGCTCTGTGGGCAGGTATCTCGAGGGGCTGCGTCTTATTTCGCAGACATGCGCAAGGACCTGTGCTACAAGCACTTCCACGTGCCGGAGGTTCGGCAGGCGCCCGTCTGCAGCCACCCGATGATGACCAACCAGACCAAGATGACCTGCTGCTGCTCGGTCGGCAAAGCCTGGGGCCGGGACTGCCAGCTCTGTCCCCAGCGCGGCTCGCGTGAGTCGAGACGCGGACACGCTTGGACCACACGCCGTGCGCTTAGCCCTCAGGCCGGAGCTACCTGCCGTGGTGGATCAGTAGGAGTAGCTCAGGACGCATATATACTTAAGGAAGGATGGAAGAATTATAGGGTTACTAACGGGGCTCGCTTTAGGGGCTCGCCTTGTCGTCGTAGCTCGCTCGCTGGAGCCAAGTAGAGCCACACGGCGTTCAGTCGTAGCGGCGTAACCCAGAGGCTTCGAAAGCCAAGCAGTTTATACAGCCATAAGCGTTCGAAACTCGTGAACCGCTGGCGCAAAGAAAATTGTAGGTACATTTGAGCCAAAATATACGTAATTAACCGGCAGCGCCCGCGTTCATTTAGTTAGGAACGCTCGTTCGGTGGGTTTTTACGATAGTAAGCGAAAAAAAAGTGGTATTGCAACGCCGGCACATGCGGGAGGAAAAGCAAGCCCAAAGAGAACAGAACTCCCGCTGGCGCAGTTTAAGGCAGGGGGCGCGCGAGCACTCCGAAGGCGGGAACTTTGACTTTCATTCGGCGGTAGCAGTGAGCGGATAACGGCGCTACAGCCCATTATGGCGAATCACTGCTCTGCACTGCCGACAGCTTTCACATTGAGTGGAACGACTTTAATTTTTTTATCATGGAGAAGTCACGGATAAAGTTCCATAACGATGTCAAAGTGCCCTTGGAACGTATTCAGTCCCCGCAGGAAAGATCCCCGGCAAGCTGGTGTTTCATTCGAGGTACTATGAGAGCAGGGAAGCCCCACACCAGATGGTGAATATTTGCAATTTCGTCTGTCCGCATGCATAGCAGCGTCCAGGAGGAGGTGGACACGGCGATGCGAACGCGCCCGCTTCTGGGCCCTGGTAGTCTCCCAAGGTGGAATCGCTACGCCACCGAGGCCGTTGTAGCCTTGCTCCCCACTGGCAACGACGTCATCAGTAAAGGCGCATTCTGAGAGCGCAGCCGATTGACAAAATCTTACGCTGCGCGGGAGAGGTCGGGAGGCAAGGGATTCGGGCTGGGCTGTACAGTCACTTGAACATTTTGGCCGAAGCGTTGATTGCGGCGGCGTTCGTCATGGGGTCGTACACGAGTGCCTGGATTAACCGTCAAGCTGGGGGCGAAATTTTAAGGAAGCCTCGATCGCGAGTTCTATGCCTGGGCGTACTGCGTGACCGGGTACCTAGCACACGACCACAGTGGTGCCGGTAAACTTTGCGATGCGGTGCACCACTTAGGGAGGACACACGAACGAAGTGGACAGCACGAGCGCAACTATCAACTCATTTATTGAACACTACTTGCATGGCAGCCAAAACGCGTGGAAAGGAAGACAAGATACAAATGGAAAGGAATAACGCAACGGCAGACTTTGATACACACAAGCAGCACAGTTAACGTCTTAGACTGGCGAGAGGTATTTTTTCTTTATTTCATCTTTACTATCAAATTGTGCTTCGCGTATAATTGACTTTATAAATAGCAGCCTATCGCAAGTCTATAAATGAAAGTAAGGATTTTCACATGAATAAAAATTTGCTTCTAATAAAAATACAAGGAAAAATACCTTTCACCAGTCTACGACATTCACTGTTCACAGAAGATCATACCACAGCTTTCCTCCTTTCCATTTGTGCCTTGTCTTCCTTTCCACATGTTTTGATTTTCATGCAAGTAATGCAGTTGTTGCAATAAATCAGTTGAACGCTGCACTCATGCTGTCCACTTCGTTGCTGTGCCGTCCATAACTTACGCTGGTAGTCTGAGTCATTTCTCCACTCGAGCCTCCGGTCGAGGAGACCCTTGAAATCGGTTCCCCCATCCATAAGCATTGCGGAATTTTCCCCTCAGCCGACTGGAGGGAGCAGTCGGAGTGGAGGAGGAACTAGGAATACGGCCCTTAGCGTTCACCGTAACCTAAAGCACAGTCGAAATACAATGCAAAACCTACTACCCCATTCCTTGCCTTGCAAACTATAGATTGTTTCGCAGCTTATGCTGATAGCGGTCAATACTTTGTTTCTCGTAACGCAGCGGAATACCTTCAGCTATGCACCGTCACCACAGTGGGCACCATGATGAATCCAATTACCTTGGAAGTAGACGGTGAGTGCGCACGTCCTCCTAGGTTGTCGATGGCCGGTAGCCAATGCGAAACTCTCGAGAATGTTGGCGTGATTACCCTCTCGTAATTTCTCACGTTGTGCGCAGATGTTGACGAGTGCCAAGGAATGGTGTGCCAAAACGGCCATTGCACCAACACCGTGGGAAGCTTCCACTGCCAGTGCTACGGAGGGTACCAGTACAACGAACAACTGCTCATGTGTGAAGGTGAGCTGGGCTTCGCACTGTAGCTACTTCCACGCATTCCGCGCGGAGCGGGCTCAATTATGCCGATCGCTCCGCCAGGGGCGCGATGCCCGACAATCGTTTCATTCGAGAGTTATACCAGAGCGTAGAAGTGGTCCTGGTACGGTACATACTGGTCGGCCATGCCTGCGCCGAAACGCGGCCACCGGTTGTGCGCATCCGCATGCAGGAGTTCCAAGCGCGTGCGCGGCGCCATTCCAAGACCGCTTTCTCGAGTGCACTGTTACTCTTCGTCTGTTGCTCTATAACTCTAGCACTCCTGCTGGCCCAGATTCTCATTCTAATTATCTGCAAGCCTTATTTCATTCACCCTGCACAAGATTGCATACGCATTCACTGACGATGCAGACGTCAACGAATGCCAGACAACGCCCGGGCTGTGTCGCGGTACGTCCAGCTGCGTCAACACTGCTGGCAGCTACAAGTGCCAGTGCCCCGACGGGTACAAGCTGTCGGCCAGTGGACACGACTGTCAAGGTGACTAGCAGCGCCCAAGTGCTCTTTTCGCTTTCATTGCAGATGGTAGTATATCCAGTACCCTGTGTCTGTTTGCACGCATATTGCTTCCTGGGAATTCTTCGCACAGCTAATTTCAGATTGTTTGTTTCGAAGCGCTATCGTTTGAACAAATACAAGACGAATTAATAAGCTCTGTAGTGCTATGGGCTACCTATAGTAGGTGATTTTAACTCCTTAAATTGACGTTTTACTGGTGAACCTGTCATGACTATACGCAGGAACAGCGAACTATAGGCACATTTTATGAAGGAAATGAATAGTCCCTAGCACTGCCGTGATGCTTGTTGTATGGCTCGACGTATTCATGGACGTTTGTGGCGAGTTTGAATTTAAGCGGCTGTACTAGCGGTAGTGACAGAAGTAGTAGCAAAGATTTATTTGGCTATCATGGGGTGCGGTCAGCCTCGTCGGGCAAGCACTCCGCGAAACTGCCCTGGGTCTAGGTCTCTCGACAGCGGGCTTTATGGTTGCCCCACTGACGAGCCGATGGAAGTGGCGTCCCACTGCTCAAAGGTGCGGCTTGGGCGACGATAGGTGTTGTGAGGGCATGCATGGACAACATGTATGGTAGGTGGTGAGAGGGAGGTAATATAAGGGGTATAGAGGGAGGGCGATCTGTAAGCAAAGTGCCGGTTGGGAGTCGACCCTAGGCGTAAGCTTCGAGGGCGGGAAGGAAAAGGTGAGGGGCATTGTACCATCGTCTGGTGTGTGCGTCGGGGGTAAAGGAGAGTGCTGTGGCTATACAGGGAGATGGGCCCGAGTGAGGTGCTGCTTTTGTCCGCTCTGGTGGAAAAGCCTGGAAATGAAGGCCGTGGGCGGCAGTTTGTGCTGCTTCGTTCCCTGCAAAGCCAGTTCGGCCGCGGGTTGATCTGCGAGTCTCCAGGACGTGCTTGAAGGACCTTGATGGCGTGCTCCAGTGCCAGGGCCGCTTGGGAGAGACGGCACGCATATCGGTAGTCCGTGATAGTGTTCAGATAGCGTTGGGTTTCATGTGTGGCTGCCGCGTAAGCGATGGGGAGCGCCTCAGCCATGTGGTGCGAGAGTTGAAAAAAGGAGGACGCCGTGGTCACCTCATCTTGTGAGTTGAGGGCGATGACAGTGGTGCGAGATAAGTCGAGATGCCGGGCAATGGCCGTGTAGCAGACTTGCTGGTCAGTGGAGTAACGTCTGTTCAGATGACGAAGCCGGGATTCCCCGCGGCCCTTGTTATCGGTGGGATGCACGTGCTTGGGGACAGTGTGGTGTAGCGGGCTGAGGGGCGTCTATTGAGTCAAGATTTGGGCGGCCGATAGCTCACAGGGCAGGTCCAAGTGATGGCGGGTCGTTGCAGGTGCATTCTTTCTTCCTTCCAGATGTGAACGAGTGCTTGGAGAAGGATGACATCTGCGAGAACGGGGTGTGCAACAACTTGGATGGCAGCTTCCAGTGCACCTGCAACCCCGGCTACTACGCGACGTCTCGCCGGGACACCTGCATCGGTGCGAGAATTTTCTACCCGCTTGCGTGCGGGATGTGCGGAAGTGCGCCCTACAGGAGGCTTGTGCATAAGTTTATAGGTCTAGAGACAAATGCAGTTTCTAGTAGGTCCGCTCTTTAAACACTGAAAAGCTTATTTTCGGGTTCCATTGCTGCTGTTCTTGCGTTTTGTCAGTTGCTATGATCGCCGCGTTGCTAGTACTGTGTGGTGCCAATGATGAATGACTAATGAGTATCTGTAATGTTTGTGACCACTCGGAAATTCGTGATTTCTTGGTGTAATTAAGCATTCGCTGAGCAACATAGAGAGAGAGAGAGAGAGAGAGAGAGAGAGAGAGAGAGAGAGAGAGAGAGAGAGAGAGAGAGAGAGCAACAATCTAGAAGCAATCTGCACATGCCTAACTAGGTAAAACTGCGACGATGACAGAAATCGGTGGTCTCAGATTTTCTTACCCAGCTAGTAAGCGTGCTTCAATGAGTAAACAAACAAACAAACAAACAAACAGATAAATAAATAAATAAATAAATAAATAAATAAATAAATAAATAAATAAATAAATAAATAAATAAATAAATAAATAAATAAATAAATAAATAAACCTGTAGTATTGTGACTTACTCTAAAGGTGGCTGAGTTTGCCACAACCAATGATTAAGAGAGTCACCCTCATCCACACGTTGTGAGAGTGCACAGTCACGCATTACACCCTTTCAAGACAGAGCCTTCAATGTGAAAATGACCGCCCTGCATATCTCGCACGCCATAACGTCCCATATGTATACTGTTGCAGATTACGATGAGTGCAAGCGAGGACCAGGCATCTGCGCCAATGGTGACTGCGAGAATGTGCCGGGTTCCTACCGGTGCGTCTGCAGTCCCGGCTTCCAGCTCTCGCCAAACAACGACTGCACAGGTCGGTGCTTTTCTGCAAACCGTTTAACCCTTCGATGTCTGCGCACTTTAAGCATACCATACACCCATCAATTCCTCGCCAAGGTAGCCAGAATCATTCCCGGCCGGAGGAATGGTATGATGGGGCAAGTCTATCGGGAAGGCGTCCCAGCACCGATCTCCGTCGCCTCCGCCATGCGTGTGGTAGAGTGGTGGTGAGCGGCCGGCAAATGTTGCTGCCTTGGAGATGAAAACAAGAATCCGAAGGCAAACCTAGCTGGTTCACTGCATGGCCAGAGATGAGCCGAAACAAGACAGAAACAATGCCCTGACGGGCGAGATTACAGTACAGGACTTGAACAGAGTGACAGCATTGATTCCCTGGTCAAAACGAACTAAATTCTGCGCTTGGGGTTCCCCGTATTTATACCCAAAGCGCTAACGGTCAAACAAGTTTTCCGCCTGCTCTTTGCACACGGCGCGAACATGGTACATACACACACAACGCTCTTTCTAGAGTTCCTGAGGGGTCGGTAGTAGCGGCGCACGCTGAGTATGAGAGAGGAAGAGAGTTTTCCGGAGTGGCGTCCGCGTCCTTCGGGCGCGTCTCAGCGTGTCGCATCTGCCGCCGCCGAAGTTTGAATAACGCCGACAGTGAGGCGCCCTTGTGCTGGCCGATCGCGGCATGTTGGGATCTGTTGGCTGTCGCTGCAAGCTTGACTCACCGACAGAGAGACGCCCACGCGGAAGGCGCCCGTAGTGGTGGGCTCTGCCGCAAAGCACAAGAGCGCTGCACGAAGCTTGCAGCATAGCGGCGCGCTAAAGTAACGCTGCTTATCTCATCGTGTATAATACGTCCTGCAATAATACGTCCTGCAGCTAATTTGTGGATATCATTCAACTGAAAATGTGTGGCAGAAGCGATTTACCAGTTTTTATAGCAGCCGTATAAAACGGTTCCACCAAAAGAAATTGGCGCAGCTTGAACTAGTGGTACAAGGCTAAGAAACAGAAGAGCTGAGGGTCGACCTAGTTTCCCCCACTATGACAGCGGCTCCAAGGAGAGAGAAAACAGCCGGACCCGAGCAGTGCAAAGCCATTTTGGACGGCACTGTAAAACCAAGACCGTTCAAGTATGTACAGTGCTTTATTCAGTACCAATCGTCGTCATCCCTTTCGTCGTCGTCTTCCGACGGCACAGCCGCGTAGGGCTAATCCTCTTGTAGCGCATCCTCGCCTCCGTAGACTTCTACTTCTTCGTCAGCTGGTGCGGTGGCCGTCTCCACGTGTCACTTGTGAAGGGATGGCTTGACAGATACGTTGACATCGTCTTCTGCGCGACGGAGCCAAGGCGGGAGCTCATTTGGCCGAAGCCCACGCGCAAGCCTGAACGACTCCGGGCGGTCGCCGCAAGGCACGCGCTCACACGCGCTCGGTATTTTTTTTTTTTTGCTAAAACCACTGCGCGAGCGCCGAGGACCCCGAGCTGTCACCGCGAGGCAAGGGCTCAAGTGCGCTTTTGTTTTCTTTCTCCGCCGGAAGGATTGGTGGCGTCCTAAACAACTGTGTTCCTAATTGCGGCCAATCGCGGCGACATGCACAGGTCTGTCGAGCAAGACGAAATGCTGTAGAGAAAGTGGTTGGTTTAGGTGATCGAGTTCTCGCGGAAACGCATCGTAAAAGCGTCTTTAGCTCACTCCTGAAGGCTGTTTTATTTTCTGACACCAAAGCAGGTAATTATCGTGTCTACGCATATGCGTTTATTGGTGGGTCTTCGTTTCAGACACAATAATCCACAGTTGCGTACTGACCTCCACTTCGCTCCTACCACTTCATCCCTTTTTTTTATCCCCGGGCGCGATGCTCGCGGCGATGGAAGTGATAGCTTTTAATGCCAACAAAAGGATCTCCAGCTAATTTGGAACATCGCTGTTGCGCCCCCCTTCCTGCCCCCGCAGACGTGGACGAGTGCCGCACCCAGTATCGCATCTGCCACAACGGCCGCTGCCGCAACACCATCGGCAGCTTCCAGTGCGAGTGCCAGAAAGGCTACGAGCTCAGCCCCGACGGACGCAGCTGCGTGGGTAAGATGGATGCGCGGGTGCATGCGCACGCGAACAGAGCTCGGGTTGAGCTAGGGACGAGTACTCGTTCACTTGCACCACACTCACACTTACCTCGTCTTCTTTTATTCTCCCCCAGACATCAACGAGTGCGACAATGACATGTGCCAGGAGGGGACGTGCCGCAATTCCGAAGGCTCCTTCGAGTGCACTTGCCCCAAGGGCTACGAGCTGGCGCACAACGGCCGCCACTGCGTAGGTGCGTCGTGCCAGTCGCCAGTGGCGCGAATACAGTGTTTGTTTTTGTAACAGGACATTTTTGAAAATGCGACCCGTCATGTGGTGATTTAGTCTAAAACTTAAAGAAGTTATGGCGATTAGCATTGAGCGCTGGAATACAATCACCGTCCCTGAGCCATTGCGTCCTACTACGATTCTTGGACATAATATCCTGCTGAAATTCAGTTAATTGTGTACGAATAAGTAGCATCCTTATGCCGCTTGTGTAGTGTGAGTTTTTTACAGCGAGATATGGCTATGAGTAGCAAACGATGTTGGATTATGTTATTGTTTTTCAGTTTTCTTTTCGTTCATTTCAGCAATGATGTAAATTTATATCATTATAGCGATGAAGTGCCTTTATACATTGCCTTTATACAATTATGTTTTTTGGATGTTTTTCGAATTTTTTTCGACGATTTCAGGCTTAGTACAGGGTTCGCCCGCTTTCGCTATTTTTTGTTCGTATTTTCAACGTTCTTTTCCACGCTTCTTTACTTTAGACTTCGCAATTTGGAGGACGTGTATAAGATGCATTTTTTATTTTGTCAGATAATTCCCGTAAAAAGTTTTTTTTTCTGTTTTTCTTATGTTTTGGTTTTTCAAAATTTTGTTCCACCAGTTATCTATATTTACGCTATTGTAGAGATTATTATATGTGTTATTTCCGCCAGTTATGCACTTTTTGTGGAAATGCAGGGCGTGGCACGGTTCGCTCATCTTCGCTATATATATTTTTTTTCTCGAACGTTCTTTTCCGAACTCCTTTTGTTTGACCTTCTGTGTTTGTGGGACGGGTATAAGTTTCATAGCTTTGATTTTGTCAGCTGATGTTTGTCAAATTTTCTTTCTATTTTTCTCATCTTTCAGTTTTTCAAAATTCTCGTCGACCAATTATCTCCATTTACGCTGTTATAACGACTTAAGGCGTTACTTCTGCCAAATCTGCAATATTGTAGAAATGCAGGGCGTTACATGGTCCTGGCTGTGGGGGTACTCAGCAAAGAATGCTACGCATTGAAACGTACCCTCTATGTCCCTCTGCCGCCGCCCAGTGCAGTTGTCAAGAGGCTACTGTTAAGATCGTTTCAGTGATGCGAGCCGAAGTGCCAGTGACCACGTTTGTCCGCGGCGCATACCGTACGGCCCTTATCCTACCTGTTCTCTCCGTGACAGGAAATTCAGCGCCATTCCACTCTGTGGAGGGGGTTGACTTGCGGAGCTGCTTGTGGGTTACTGAATGGCCACGAGCTCCCGTTCAAACCGCGCCGTCACACCGGGGAAGCGTTCAGGGGAATTGTGAGCAGGCTTCACTGTGCAACCCATCACGCGGGAAAGCCAGCTTACAGAGGCCATGCTTACACCGATCTAACGAAAGTCGGCCTCACATTTAAACACAAATTCATTGCTGGAAAGACATTTCTTCGGGAACGATACGCGCCGTCTTATATTAAAAAAAAACTGACGTCCGCCGAGCAGGTGGCCTAGGGGAGAGGGTGTGCCCAAGTGAGAAGGGGGCGGCTTTTCACGTCTTACGGACGCAAAAAATAAACGGGGGGAGGGGGGGGGGGAAGGGGGTTAGCTTCTAGTATCCCCGCTGCAAAATCCAGCGGGTCGCACTGGGACTACTTGAGTGCGTGAGTGCGCAGTAAATGCCACTCAACACTCTATACAGTAAATACTCGTTAATTCGAACTTGCGGTTAATTCGAACTTAGGCCCTGGTCCCGCCACAGCCCTGTATATTTTAATGGGGCAAAAATCCCGATAATTCGAATGTGTCGGTATCCATAACGGTCAATTGGAAGTGGGATCCCCTGGTTTTCATCGCTCCTCGCCAAAGAAGTCGGCCCAGAGCGAGTACAAAGTGTAGCAAATCCAAACGAAATCAAATATACTAGAGATTCAAAACAACAAAACAAAAAGCAACAGTTTAGCTCGCGCGCTACGCTGCTGCGACAGTGCTCTGGTGCATGCCGTTGGAAATTTTCTTTATACCGCGGTCGCTGTTCTGGGCCTGCGGTCATGAGGCGTGCGCAACAAACGTCTAGTAGCGCCTAACTCACGAAAACGAGGGCAGAGGTGGCTTCTTTGTGTTCTGCCCGCGCAGTGTGGCGCGATGTCCATTCATTCTAGCGGCCGCCCGCTAATTCGAACTCCGTTTAATTCGAACAGATTTATGGTCTCCCTCGAGTTCGAATTAACGAGCTTTTACGGTAATGCAACGCCTTAGTTTAGCTTCACCACAATGCACTTAAGGGACCAACCCTTGTTGCCGACAAAGCAAATTCCGCGAATGACGGCGAATGACTGAGAGATATGACCCCTGCTATGGCACTGCGCAATGCGGAACGCCGTGCGTGATGCCACAGACCGAATGTTTGAGCCCAATCGTATACTCGACATCGCCGCTAGCCGAAATTCCGCTGTAGGCTGCATGGAATGATCCATCAAGTGCATTCATCATTTAAAGCGGCAAAAGATGTAACACAAGAAGTATCCAACACGAGCGCTGGTGCTGTCTTTTTGTGTGTGATACGTCTTTCTACGCTTCAATTGGTGAATCCGCTTCAACTAGCTATGCTCTCCGTTCTACCGTCAAGTGCATTTAATTGCTATTTGAACGGAACGTAAAAACCTCGCTGAGATGCACGCGCGAGTGCTCACCTGACGCCGCGGTGTGTTCGTGTGCGCAGACGTGGACGAGTGCATGTCCATCCCGCAGCTGTGCCTGGGCGGAGTGTGCGCCAACACCCGCGGGGGATTCACCTGCAGCTGCCCGCCGGGATTCAGGCTGTCCGCCGACGGAAGGAACTGCATTGGTTCGTCCGGGGCTTTTCCTGCATCCTCGCAGTTCTCGTTTAACTGCATGCGCGAAACAGGCAAATTGCGTGCATTCGGTGAAACTCTGGTTGCGTACCTCGCCCGCCTTGGGTACTGGGCATCCGTTATGACAAACCAGTTCAAAGTTTCCTTCACTCCGACCACGCTGCTGAGAGATTCGAGCTTAAGGCTTGCCAGTGGTGCTGCAGCGTACGAACTTCCAATTGGTGAGACCCGCAGAGTTTTACACCCAATAGGTACCTGAAAAGGGGGCTTGTCATGGGGCCTGTTTTCCAAAACAACAAAAAAAGAAATCCTCACCTTGCACCAACAAGAGCTCTGCGAAGTTCGAACGGCATAAAAAAGGTTGCCCCTGGGCTGTGACAGCAATTAATTCTACCACGCTTAAAAGCGGAACGCGCACCTGAGTTGTAGTCTGTAGATCGGTTCGTTCTAGTTCTGAGGGCCTCCTGGGTAGCCCAAGTAGAATGCCTACCCTGATCTGGTGGTGGTGGGCCAGGTTTATAGTGATGCATAACGAAAAACTACTTTCATTGCCTTATTACAAATGCGCATTTTTGAAAAAGTACGTGCATTGAGGTGGGGTTCCCCACTGAGAAACTTACTCCGTCCGTGGACCTAACCTGTACGTGCGGTGGACTCCTTCAGAGTGTGTGTAATGTACTGGTAGCAAGTGAGAGGCAAACGACCATTGGACAATGCAGCCGCAGCAGCAACCAAAACTCGGGCTCGGTGCTGCATTTCTCCACATCAACAGCGGAATATGCCAGACCATAAAATACTTCAGACGGGCGCCACGGGTCCTTTCCTGTACGAGATGTGAGTTTATTCGTCCCAGAAACCATAGCAGCAGGTGCCTGCCTTTAATTCCGTCGTCGAAAAAAAAATGCATTCATTGGCAGAGAGCAGGTAGTTAACGGTAAAGGCCGCCGTGTTGGCGGCGACAGCGGCCGCCCGCTCCCTTGTTTGGGCAGCGGAACGCCTCCTGCGAGTGCTCAGACGCGATTATTGCAGGTTACGGGCCTCTCGGGCATCCCCACATCACCTGTTGGAGAGTATACGGCTTGGCGAATCAGGTGTAAATTGGCGGGGTGGGGAAATGTGTTGGTCTGTAAAGGACGCCATGTGGGAACCTGTTGGATGGTCGGTTGGGTGTGTGCCAGGGAGGTAGACGCGTCAAGAGAGGCGCTGATTTCAGTGTGCGTGGCCATCCGGTTCCTAGGTGGTCTGGCGCCGTGGTTGGGGGAACGACGGTGTGTGCACCTCTAATTAGTTGCGTGCACCGCGTGGCCGCTTTCCTTCGCAGACACTCGCCAGAAGCAGTGCTTCCTGCGCTACCACCGCGACCGCTGCTCGGAGCCCCGTCCGGGCAGCAACATGAGCCGGCAGGAGTGCTGCTGCATGCAGGGCTCGGCCGCTTGGGGGGACAGCTCGCAGTGCACGCGCTGCCCGTCGCCTGCCGAGAGTGAGTGCTGCATCGGGGCCCTCTTTCATATAGCGCCCTATACTAAGTGTGCATCTCGCTGTTGAGCAGATTTCAAATCACAACGATATACATGTAACTTCCCGAGCATGAGGGACGAATGATCTGAAAGAACAGAAATAACTTCCTAATGATATACACATTAACAGAGTGAAAGCGTAGCAGTTGGGTATACCTGCTGGCACAAGTAGTCACCGTAGCAACAGTGGAGCCTCAGTCAATCGAGAGAACGCGCTAAAAAATGCCGCCACGCCCGAGCCACGCCTGCTTGGCGCGTGCTGCTAATGGCCGGCTACGTCACCTCAATAATAAGCAAATGACATGAATCGAAATTTTAAGCAGTTTACTTCCGCCTCGCGTTGCCAGAGCTCCGTTTCTTTCGAGCTTTGCTCAACTCGCGACTTCTGCAATAGCGCCATCAGCGCTTACAAGGGCGGGGACAAAAAAAAAAAAAAAAAGTGGCTCATGGCGTTTTTTTTTTTTTTTTTTTCGTTACCGGCCCTGTAAGTGCTCATGAGTACGAAGGCGCTCCAAATTGGCCATTTTGCCATCACGCCTCTGTACGATCGTGCCTGTACACTCTGAGGAATCTCCGCGGCTGGGCTTTACCACAATGCCCGGGGCGACCAATCATCGTGACCAACTGTGCGTCGTTGGCGGATGACAAGGCGAAGCATGCGATTAAAGTAAAAAATACAGACTGTGCAGAGACAACAACGTAAAGGCACGCCTTGTACCAGCGCAGATTACATTATTTTACGATAACCGCTTGCTGGCTGTCATCGTTCGCCAAATCCGCTTTTTTGGGCACGCTGATTGGTCGCTCTAGGGGATTGCGGTAATTAAGCCGAGCCGCTGCGATTCCTTAGAGTGCATCCTCGCGGAGAAGTCCGCTGCGGCGGGGGATTTGCACACGCAGCGCCGGATTCAAATTTAGCGCAGGCTACAGGCGCGTTCTCGTCCCCACCCCTTCCAAGCAACTGCACCTCCGAATTCGGAGGGAAACGAGATCATGTTGAATAGTCCCCTAGCACACATCTTCTCATGTGACATAGGAATGAGCAATTCTGCAGTCTTTTATTCTTCGTTGCCCGTAACGAAAATAGAAATGTGCAGGTACCCCCTTCTTAAAATCTGCCTTTTTTTCCTCACGATGCTCATCGCACTGGAAATCCCCTTTTTATCTGGAGAAAGGCTCGTAGCGCTCTGTGCCCATTTTCCCGTGCAAGAATGAAATAATATCTAGGCCACATTTTCGGTTTTAGCCGCGACACACTGCCTTGGTTCTTTTTTTTTTTTTTCCTTGTACTTTCGCGTATTTCGGAACTAATTAACAGCAGTGTAAGTGGCAGCAGGCCGTGTACTGATGCCGCTTGTTCTCGATGCCTTACAAGGCAGTTTCAGGGCTCTATGTCCTCTTGGCGTCGGCTTCGTGCAAGTCGAGGACACCACTCTGGGTAAGTAACCCCTTTTTGTCCTTTATTTTACTTAAATCGGCTAGCTTCACAGTACAGTTACTCCGCCAAAGGTCGGCGTGTAAGTGAAATGTGCCGCTTGCCTACCCCTTCCATCTCCTTCGGCTGAAGACATCAACGAATGCATGATGAACCCGGGGATCTGCAAGAATGGCAAGTGTATCAACACTGACGGCTCCTACCGCTGTGAGTGTGAGACAGGATTCAAGTTGGACTCTACTGGCCAAGGCTGCATCGGTGAGTTTGCATTTTCTGTGCCAGCAAGAGCTAGGACTGGACTTGCATTTTCTATCGCATCCACGTCTAAAATGGCTTCAGCGAGATGAATCTAGTTTGAGCATTAAACGTAAGTAACAAGCCGGCTTTCCATCTCGGTCTAAACTTAGGATACGTCTTCTCTTGCCTCCTCAACTTGTGACACTCTACGCAAGCAGTTTCTTCGTGCAAATTTTTATTCGTTTGATTTTGTCGATATCTTACCATAACACTAAGAAAATTAAGACAAGCACAACCCCCGCTGAGTGCGACGCAACTCGAGGAATCCTTTGTTTGATACTAGGACTACACCATGAATCATGGCCCGGGAAGGCGTGTGAAGAAAACCATGTGCCCGTCCCACTCGCTTCCAAACGGGTCTTTGACAGAGGCCTTCTCACAGCAGCCGTCTGCCGCGGCCGCTCGCCAACCCCTCCAAGCTGCTTCAGAACAGAGTCTCATTCATGCGGTGTTTCGGGGCTCTTCAGTCTCGTATGGTGTCTCGCGTTCCTCAGGCGTGGCGTTCCTCAACTCGGTTTGGATCAGCAGGTTCTTCTGGCGGGGCATATGGGCAGGCAATTTAGCTACTAAAGCGACAGAAGTGTGTCGAGCTGGACTCACTTCATCCCCCCTTTCGTCTGCGCCTTATCCCTCCCCGAAACCCGCCCCCTTTTCTTCAAACTTTTCCCTCTAGTCCTAATAGCAATCCTCTACTGCCCCGGAATTTGAGACCAAATTGCAAGCCTGAGCTTCACGGCGAGCCGGCCTGGTTGGAAACAATTCATGAATACACTTGAGGAAGAGGCAGATGCACCAACCAAGGGCGCTTATCGAAGCACGAAATGCATAGTGGTGACCAGTCTTTTGATTCGATTCTACATTCAGCCCTTCCTTCCCGCTCCCTCGTTGTTCGGCGACAGACGTGGACGAGTGCTTGGAACAGCCGCGCGCTTGTGGCCAGGGCGGCTGTACTAACACCGTGGGGGGCTTCGAGTGCAGCTGCCAGGACGGCTACGCACCAGGACTGCACCAGGTCTGCGAAGGTACGACTTCCGGTTCTGCTCCCTTTCCCACTGTTACAGAGCACCTTTAGAAACATGGTTTGTATTTAGGGGCTGATGCTTTGCTGGGAGGAATTGAAAAAAATGTTGAGCAACAGCCGCTGACCCCGCCATGCGAACATACAACAGCGGCAACTGCTGTAGTGGAACGCTGCAGGGGTAAATGGCTGCCGTAGAACGCGCCGAAAATTTTCAGCGTTTCGCTATCCCTGCACTGCGGCTTCGTGCTGGCCATAGCTAGGGTGCCTGGATGCTCCTCCTAGCCTGCCCCCCACGGAGGGGCGGGCGAGAAGGAACCTCGAGTCACCCTAGCCGTAGCGTGTGCACAGCACCATGCTGCGGCAGTGGCTTTTAAGTGCACGGCCAGAAGTACCTCACGGTCTATTTTATTCCGATAGCATTGAACTGCCACCGCTTAGTCGCTTTGGGCTGTTAAAACGATATATCCTGTCGTTGTCCTTCACGTCCTACGTCTAAGGTTTTTCGCTCCTAAAGGTGTTGATCACAGAGCCGTTGAAGAAGGGCATGCTTGCAACTGTGTTGGCCCTGTTTCTTTTCCTCGCGGGTCGGGGAGCGCAGACGTCAACGAGTGTCAGCTGGGCACGGACGGCTGCGCCTTCCGCTGCCTCAACACGCCCGGCTCGTTTCGCTGCACCTGTCCCTACGGCTACGCCCTGGCACCGGACGGGAAGCACTGCCAAGGTATTCGCAGCACTCGCCCATCAATGGTGGAGTGCTCGCTCCCGCGACGTGAATTCACTCCAAGTTTGTTCACTTGCGCATTTCTCTTCGTCAAGCATCTCTTGCGGTCTAGCGCAGCCTGAGAATCGTCATCCCGTAGTTAGACCGCAAGCAAATACGTAATGGATATTTAAAATGGTAAGAACTGATGCAGAGTGAAACAATTATGCGAGCAAAGATCATGACTGCCTTTTAACGGCGTCATCCGGATGCAGAACTCCACAGTCTCGTCCTTATAGCCGCAGCTGAGCAGTGCTAGGAATTACAGACGCAATGAATTACAGACGCAATGTGCGGCTCTGTTTCTCACGCACTGGAGTTAACCCGGTGTACCCCTGAGGCCATTATCATGAGTGCATGGCGCATTTTTTGATAACGCGATCGTTGCATTCACTGTGACGTGGCGATTGGCACGATTGCGTAGACCTGGATGAGTGCGCGGCGGGAGACCACGGCTGCCGCTACGCGTGCAAGAACCTGGTGGGGACCTTCCAGTGCGTTTGCCCCGAAGGACTGCGTCCTTCGAACCGCGGAGGAGACGACTGCGAAGGTGAGTGCCCTAAAGGGTCGGTTGTGTGGTCGCCGTAATGAGGGCATATTTTCCTCCTGAACACGCTGTGCGGTCTTCATTTGAGACGCGAAAGGAAGAGAGGGTGAGAACAACGGAGAGACTTGTTGCTGAGCGAATTTCAGCAACGAATCACACTTACAGCATTTAAAAATGAAGTTTGCGCACCGCACGCTATGCGCCCGGGTCGCGATGTGCCGTAGTGGAAGGGTACAGATTGCTTAGTCTACATAAGCATCTGAAACTCGCGCCAAGATTTCGCGCACACGTTCGTGCCGTGCTTCGCTTACACCGTAAAAAGAAATTGAAAGTCGTCTTTTACCCTGAGGTCAACGTGAGTGCTGTCACCAAAGCGCGGGTAGCACCGCTTGGTTGTTCTTGGTTATGCTGTCTTAGTTATTCTATAGCCGCTCGAAGGACGCACGTTGAGCTCGTTTATGTTGAGCTCGTTGGCGTCGTTTACGTTGTTTTTCAGCTCGACGAGCCCGAAGCTGAGATGGCCTTCGGTCGAAATACTTGACCCGTCTACTTTCTGAAGCTATTGCAAAGGTATAAACGAGATAGGGCGATAGGCGGCACAAACGCGCTGTTGTGAGGCCACAGAAGCCGGAACTCGGCTACACGGTAATCCCCTCTCCATACTGTCGCCCTCTCCGCATCATATGCCACTGCTGTGCTTTTCATTGGCACATACAGCAGCCGCTGTGCCTAGCGTGGTCACTGATCTACCCGCTTGTAGCTCCGAAGTGGACGCAGTGCAGGGTATGAGCAATGGCTGAGTGATGAACGGTATAGCAGACGACGCGCTCGGAGCGGGATTCCTTCGCTCTGTGACCTCACACAGACCATCGCGATTTTACGCGGTGGGACACCTAGTGCTCTGGCGGCAAAACAGCTCTGCCCTCGCGCCACTGACATTATTGCGTAAAGGAGACCCATGCGCCTTGATTGTCAGTCCCGGACAAGCTTTTCTCTGAACTGATTGTCGTTTGTATTCGATTTTCTTACGCCGTGCCCGCATCCCAAGACATCGACGAGTGCCGCGAGGAGGCTGACGTGTGCGAGAACGGCGACTGCGTGAACACGCACGGCGGCTACCGGTGCAGATGCTACGCGGGCTTCGACACCAGCCGAGATGGCAAGCAGTGCCTGGGTGAGAGCATCGCTATGTGGGATCTCAAACATTGCTGCCACCTGGGATTACCACTTGACAGCATTGCTCGTCTAGCCAACTGATAAAAGAGATTCGCGAAGAGTTTAAATCATGTGTTACCGTATTACTATAATGAGAGTCAACCACAGGCAGGGCCACTGTTTTTTGGACCCGCAGAGAATAAGAGATAATACCCAGACAATTGGCAGTGACTGGCGTTCGCTAGATTGACCACGATGTTCGGTGTTGTGGTTCATAGGCCAGCGGCCACAATTATTTGATTGGCCTGTGGCCTTTTGGTACACTTACAGAAAAAAAAAGTTTGGCGCATTTCCGAGCAGATAATGTTCGCAAAGTTAATATGTAACCTTTCAATTCAGCGGGTCATATCACTGCTGTGACGTGCTCTCTCTGAGTCTTGAGGCTTGCGTATCCAGCCCGGCATAACAAATTATTTTAAAAACAAAAATCTAACAAAACTTCCACGATTGTCTACCAATGCATAAACAGCACTACGGTGTTTTTTTTTTTTTTTAGTTTCACCAACCTTACGTTTCCTTGGTGGGATTAAAGGAACACATCGCCACATGCAGTGTTGTTTTATGTTTTCTATCTTTTTTTTTTTTTTTTGCTGACTTCCAGTTATTTTCGTTAGGCAGACACGTGGGAGAGCACATACATCTGAAGATTGAAGGTCTGAAAGAAGCCGAAATTTCGGTTTCCATGTTTCGCCATTGTGATCAGAAATTTGTAAGCTTACGACCGGCGAGCTCATGCGCTGCAAGCATTTTCTCCTGACTGAGTATAACTTGGCCAAAAGAATGCTGTTTCAGATCACTTCCTCCCGACTGTCATCTCGATACCATACATAAGTACTAGGTAAAGAAAGTGTCCGTGAAAGCCCGCATACGAGACGTAAGGTCGTGAACCAATGGACAACAAGTACTGTTTAACTGCCTTCAGCGTTCGGACCAAAATCCCGCTACGCAAAATGCGCGTGTTCATCCTTCGCTTCTTTTTCGGAGGTCAGAGGTGGAGAACACTCGCATGTGTCTGCAACGCATTGAAATATAACATAGCGTGGTTGTGCCCTCAAGCGGAGCTGAGGCGAGACGTTAGTTATATAGTGGCAGCTGTTATTAGACAGGACGGCCTAAGCCAGTAAAGGGGAAGTTGGGGTTGCGAGGTCAGGAGAATACAGAGCCGGAGCAGTTTCAGTTCTTAATTTCACTTCACAGTTTATTCTCGGCGTGCGCTCGTGCTCGCAGACACCCGGCAGGGCAGCTGCTACACCAGTCTCTCCTCGTGTTCGTCGGGCGCAGCCGTGGGCGACGCAACGCGCGAGGACTGCTGCTGCGGCGTGGGCCGGGCGTGGGGCCCGCACTGCGAGCCCTGCCCGCTGTGGAACTCCAGTTGGTGCCCCTTTCTCAAACGCGCTGCTTTGTCAAAGAGAGCGAGACAAGAAATGACACTTGCTTCGTCTTTGTTCTGCGGAATATCGTTACTGCTTTCTGCGAAATTTGACGGCTATTTCCTTCATTGGTGCAGGAGAATACCGCCAGCTGTGTCCATTCGAAACTGGCTTCGACAAACAAGGAAAAGGTACGCCAACGACATGAACACGTTGAGTACTGAGGTAGAATGACAGCTTGTGAAACACACTGCGATTCACAGCGTCTGAAACGAAAAAAAAAACAGCAACAAGTTCTACCAAACTGGCACGCGTGCCACCCTATCAGTTAGGCCTCACTTTTGTTGCGCCAACACTTGTTTGCGAGTGATACCAAAGTCATTAGCGAGAAAGGTCAGGTGAGCGGTTCGGAAGGTAAATCACTTTGGCTGGATATTGTAGCCATTTCGTTCCCTGTGCAGACATCAACGAATGCGACACCATGAGCGGCTTGTGCAAGAATGGCCGCTGCGTCAACACTGAGGGTTCCTACCGGTGTATTTGCAACCATGGCTACAAAGCTGACGCAACGGGCACGCAGTGCATCGGTGAGTTTACGTGCGTGTGTATGTATCATACCGTGTGTAGAGTCACTCGGAGCATTTGAGTCGCCAAATATCCTAAAGGAGTCCTAAATACGGTACCGAATGCTGCGATTTCACGCGTGAAATCGTTGGATTAATAGCCAAGAGACATCTTCCCGGAGATTTTTTTATAAGGTGTTAAGTATTAGTCAAGTTATCATTCTTTGAAAAGTGCCACCTATAAGTCCTGGGACTTTTGCTCTTTGTGCGTGCTATAGCGAGCTGTGGATGCTCTTTGTGGATGCTACGAGCTGGCCAGCTCGAAGCAAAACAACCTAGTGGCATCTGTCCAGGCCCTTGCGCTCCGGAATACGCGCAGTCATTGGCTACAGTCGGCGGTACGTCACGCTTTTCTTAGCAGCCGATGCTCATGCTCCCCATATTGATGCCTGCACACGGGACCCGTCGCACTGCTTATCGCGTCGGCCGTGCTAGCGTCGTCACGTCAGTTTTAGAATAGGGGAAACGAGCGTTTGTGGGGCAGACAACCCGCTCGCTCACGACAATTTTTAAAGGTTTCGGCGGTTTCAACCAACGACTAGCGGCATGCTTGCGTTGCTTGCGTGCGCCGTTGTCGCAGCGAACAGGTTCCTCCGTGGCCTGTTCACGCAAAAAAGGCTTTGCATCACCGCAGTTATTCGGCCGCCGCTTTACTAAGCCGCGCCGACGACGACCACAGCGCAATTTTTCACCGCCCTGTCACCCGCTTTCACGCATGGAAGCTGGTATTCAGCAATACCCAGCTAAGCTCGTGGTACAAATGGTGACGATCGACATTCATCCCTACAACGATACGCAGTGACGTAGTGTCGCTCGCAGAGACGGCCGCCCCAACCGCTGAAACCTCCGGCGGCTACCCCGAGATCCGGAAACGCAGATTGGCTGTATCATTTGAGGGGACCCGCCAATAGCGGTGCCATAGTCACGCGAAAAGCTACGGCAATGCTCTCTTGAACGGTGACGAGAATTCATACGTGAATAAGGAAAGAAATAACGATCTTTCTCGCTTGCTTGTATGGCCCCCGCACTCCGCAGAGGTGTAATAATTGGCATGTTGTAGTGAAGATGTATAATCTACTTCTAGCGATTACACGCGTAAAATGGCGACCTTTGGAAGCCGCTTTAGGGCCCCTTAAACGTGCAAAAAAACGGGCAGCCGATATATCCACCCAGCGATGAAAGACTATCTGCGTCGTGTGTTAAAAGATGAACTCGTGCGTACTGCGTCCTTGCCGAACCTAAATGAGAGGAACTAAGTCGAGCAAGACTGTCCAGCGGGCAGGTTAACAAAAAGGGGGCACTACAGAAGGACGGGACGAGAAGTGAAGACAAGCGGAGACTTGCATTGGCGACGTAAGGTAAGAACATCCGATTACATTTTTTTCGCTGCTGTTTGTCGCTTCGCTGACCTCACCAAGTTGTGATAAGCCCGGGTCACGCTTAACGCCATGGGAAAAATTTGATTGAATGAATGACTGACTAACTGATTTATAAGCTTTTATTCCACAAAAAATCGACCTGTGGAAGTGCAATGGAAATGGCAAAAGAAAAAGAAAAATTAAAAGAAAAGGAAAATCAGAGGCTAAAGGAGGTGATGGTAGTTCACGAATAAAAAAAAGTGGTGTTCTTGGAGAGAAATCTCTCAGGCGTCAATTGATTTGGCCCATCGACATGACTTTAAAAAGTTACAGAAGAAGGCAACTCGTTTGCGGTTTTTCCTTTTAACGGTTGGGTCGATTCAGTGCGGGTAGCATTGCAGTCACAGTGGACCGGGTTCATTTGACGTCGTCCTTCGATGGCATTCCAGAGCAGCAGAAGATAAAAAAACGCCCCTGCCGCGCTCTCCTTGTGGACCTGCAGACGTGAACGAGTGCGAGCAGAGCGTGGCCCCCTGCGAGTCCAAGTGCACCAACACGGACGGCAGCTACTTCTGCTCCTGCGAACCGGGCTACAAGCTGGCCGAGGACAAGGTCTCCTGCAAAGGTCGGCCCGCACGTCGGCACGGCGCCCTATCGCTGGAGTTATGCGCGCAACTTTTCGCACCTTTTCCCGCCTTGGGCTTCATTGGTGTAACGTAGTTTAAAGAGAAGTGTTCCACTCCACCGACCTAATCCGACCTCTCCAGTAACCAACAGTTTGCGTCAGTCCTTTTCCGAAACAGCCAGTTGGAGCGGAACTCGCCGTTATGTACGCGTTGCGCACTTTGCGCGCTTTTCACGGCAGCCCGCGGTGCGCAGAGAGCCGCTTTGGTACCGCATACTTTTTACAGCGAAGCTGCTAGCCTCTCGTTGGTGAGAAAATTTCGTGTCGTTGCCGGTAAGCAAGAAACCAAGGCAGGACCCTGCAGTTCCCGCCCAAGACGCGTGCATCAGGATAATCAGGCATACAGCATAAAGCGAAGTATTCGTGTAAAAAAACACAAAACCATCGAAGTCGCATAATTGATGATAAGGCGCCTGTGAACAATGGGAACCCTCCGTGTTTTCCCTGTAAAGATTAGGCTTGGAGCTGCTCTCGAAAAGGGGGATAGACGTCATTCGAGGGCGAGCGCAAGCTAGGCAGGACTGCAGAATTTGCCGCCAGAGAAGCCGAACGCAAGCGACAAGCCAGCTGAGACGACGAGGAATATTTCATACATGGTGGTCAGCGCGAACGGAAACAACACACAAAGAAGAAAATAGACGATGAATGCTATCCAACTCGCCCAGTTTGCTACCTTGTTACAGAACATTTCATACCCTCCCCCATCAGCATGTGCAGTGGTTTATAACGGCTGGGCTGGACATCCACTACCGCAGGACGGGATGGCGGCCATTTTTTCCCACCACTAATATCTACAGTGGCAGCGGATAACTTTCGGTGAAACCAACTTCGCGAATTCGGGCGGTGACACACGCTGCTTATAAACCGGCCCGTTGACATAGCGGTCCTTTTACTGCCCTTCTCCTTCTCCTTCTACAATACGAACTACTTCGCTGAATTAAAACTAGCCTTTCGTCTTCTTGAAATCCAAAACAAAATTCTCGCACAAATAAAAGAAACATCTTAGAAACAGTGGCGGCGGCTGACCCCCCCCCCCCACCGACTTCAGTCAACTTACCATCCCTTCCCAAAGAAAGGCGAGAGAAGCCCGGAAGCTAAAAGTGCGTCCAGTCGATCGCCAAACCTTCGGTTCCCAATCACAAACGAAGAACGAACCCATGCGACTATTGTTCGCGCACTAAGCATCTACGGACGATATAAATTTATACCGATACGTGGTTTATGAGATCGTCATCATCATCACCAGCCTATCTACGCCCACTGCAGGGCAAAGGCCTCTCCCATTATTCTCCAATTACTCCGGACCTGTGCTAACTGCGACCAATTTATCCTTGTAAACTTCTTGATCCCATCTGCCCATCTAACTTTCTGCCGCCCCCTGCCACGTTTGCCTTCTCTAGGGATCCACTCCGTTACCCTTAAGACCAACGGTTATCTCACAGTCCTGCCCAAAGACGTTAACATTTCACTCTACGCAGACGACATCTGCATCTAGGCTTCAGGCAGGAACCGTCGAAACATTCGCGCCGCGCTCCAGAAGGTAATTGTGAAGATGAGAAAATATCTCATATGCTGTGGGCTCATTTTTTCCCCTGAGAAGTGTGCTGCTATGGCATTCACGCGGCGCGATGTTTCTCGTTATACACTCACCGTAGAAGGTACTCCAATACCTTATGTCAAGTCCCACAAGTTTCTCGGAGTGACGTTTGACCGCTCAATGTCATGGGCCCCACATATTCAGTGACTGAAGGAGCGGCTTCTGTGTTTTGTGCGCATTCTGCGTATGCTCGGTGGAAATTCGTGGGGCTGCCCTGTATCCTCCCTTTTTTGCCTATATAAAGCCCTTTTTGTCGGCCTCCTGCGTTACAGCCTGCCGGCCCTACATCAGCTATCGCCAGAAGCCTGAAGGTCATAGACTCAGTGCTGGCAAAAGCTATGCGCACCTGCCTGGGTCTGCCTAAATGCACATCGACGGTTAGAACTCTGCGCGAAGCTCGGTGCTTTTCCGCCGCAGTGCTACAACGCCAAGAGGTCCTTCGAACGTCTTGCGCCATTTGACTCGATGTCACACGCATCCTTTGGCAGACACCTCAGCACAGCATGTTAGACACCTGCTTCCAGCGAATTTTCAAAGACCTCAAAAGTCGATAGTAGCACCGTGGATACTGGCGCCATGGAAATTTGCACAACAATACCCGGAATCAGCAAAAAGTCCGCCATGCCCGCGGCCGCGCTCAAGTTCTTCACACTCGAGTATATCTACAGTACCTACAAAGGCTACACACGTTTATGCGGATGGCTCGGTTCGCCCGGGCTCATCCGCCATCGGCGTGTGGATCCCATCTGTCCGGTGCACTATCCAAACAAAACTTGGCCACGAAACATCCTCGACTGCTACAGAACTGGCAGCTGTAAGAGCTGCTCTTCACTACGTCAGCGGACATCATACCCAGCAATGGGTAATATTCCTCGACTCTCGCAGCGCCTTACAAGCCCTCCGAAATCTTCACAACAACCACAATCAGCTTGTATGTGAAATTGGCGAAATTCACACAATGGCAGTGCGCGAGGGTCATGACATCTATCTTCAGTGGCTGCCTGGTCACTCGGGCATACAAGGAAATATTAGATCTGATGCAGCCGCCAGCGCAGGCCACTTTATGAGCAGTACGACCCAGCTTCCTTTCTCCCGAGAGGACAGCAACGCCCTTATCCTCGAAAATGGATGGACTGCACAAATGTCAGAGTGGCAGGACCCTCACCGCAGGTATCTACCACTGCAGGCTATTGACCCGCACTGCAAGTTCCGCTTTCCACGCGGCATCAACAAGCGGTGTGAAGGAGTGTTGCACTGACTACGCCTGAATGTAGCATTTACTCGGAGTTTTAAGTTCAAGATAGGTTGGGACGATTCCCCTCTGTGCCGGACTTGCGCTGTGCGTGAGACTGTCGATCACTTGCTGTGTGTCTGCCCTCGATTCGCTGCTGCGCGGAAAACTACAGCGACCTCCCTCTCTTGTGTACGTCATGGAGGCAGTCTGGAACTTCGTCATTTTCTTGGGCCCTGGGCCAATACTGCTGACAGTACCTTAGGTACATAAGTTCTACTCCAGTTCCTACAAGACACTGAACTAGACAAATTTCTCTAGGTAGCAGACAGAGCAAGTGTGTCGTGATATCTACTCTTTCGCACTGTGACGTTCATCTCTTTACTTTGCTTGTGTTGGTGTCTCTGGCGTTCATCTATTTATTTTTGTTTGGTTGTTGTTACTCTTTTTTTCGCGTCGTTTACTTTTCGTTTTGTTTCAGTGTTTACATTAACTATTCTCTTTTCAATTGTATTTTTATGTCCGGACTCTGCTGGCAGATTTCTCTTGTTTTTACTTTCCTTTTTTTTCAACGCTTCTTGTTTGTCTTCTTCCTGCTGTAACCCTAATGTATAATATTCACCACTAATCAACGTAGTCACCCACCATCTGGTGTAGCAAGCCTTGTCCCTAGCAGGGCTGACCTCACCAGTTTACATTAAGGAGCCTCTCTCTCTCTCTCTCTCTCTCTCTCTCTCTCTCTCTCTCTCTCTCTCTCTCTCTCTCTCTCTCTCTCTCTCTCTCTCTCTCTCTTTCTCTCGCCTTCGCTTTACATGCGATTATGAGATAAACGTATACTATTGTTCCCTCACGATCTATGCGCGTATTCTCTTATCTGGAACAGTTCCTCTTTCGCAATTTTCAAGTAGCCGTTTCGACACAATGCAAGCCCGGTTTCACGCACGCGCCGTGTGTCCAGAGATCTTATCAGGGCGTTTCGGTTGACCAACCGGATTAAGGGAAAGACCCACTAGTTTTTTTTCACAGGACACCATCAGTCCCACTAAGAATGATTTAGCTATATAAGACCGAAATGTTGGCCGCAAGCACCAACCGTATGAAAGATGCGCCATTTTGCCGCAGAGATCCTCTGGTCGAATTCTCTCTCTCGGACAGAGAAGAAAACTGCGGTTAATTCCTCTGGGATAGGAATCGGTAAAACATGAAAGTGAAATTTTCAGTGAAATCTGCAGCTGAGCATGGTTTGCGGGTCGGCGGCTGTCTTGTGGGTGTGCTTGGCGCGCGACGTCCTGCTGGCGGGTCGCTTCGGCAAAGGTGACGAATATGACGTCAGTGAAATCTTGGTGTATCCCGGCATAAAACACTTTCGTGTTAAAATACGCAACCCGAAAACTCAACAACCATAAGTATTACGTACTCTTTAGTACCAAATGTTGCTTCACCGCCAGAAGACCCTGTGTGCAGGGGTGCACCCTTTGCAGGCAGCTTGCTTCGTTGTATTGGCGTAACTCGCATGACGGATATGACGTCAGCGAAATCTTCGTGTATCCGGGAATAAAACACTTTCGTATTAAATTAACGTCAGTTCCACGCCTGTGAAATCTGCTCGAACAGCGGAACTGAGCTTGGCACGCTGGCGGCCACCTCCAGCAGAGGCCGGGCTCGCTCCCAACGCCGGTCGAGGACAAATGAAGCGCGGGCATAAAAATATGAACCAAAACACGCAAAATTGAAAAATGCTTTTCGTGTAGGTTCAATAATTGCGCGCTATTGGTCTATTTCGAAAGCCACATTTCCCAACTTTGTTCTGTAATTAAGCCACGCATCAATAAGGCTTGCGTGAAAAAAAAAATCGTGCTATTTGTGGGTTCCGATTCACATTTTCGGGGTCGTGTTTCATTTGTGCATGACTGTACGTGCTCGAAACTGACCCACTGAGGTTTGGCGGTTTATCGGTGATGTGTGCGGTGGTAGTTCCCCACGTGCCCCGGCACACGAGCTGAGATGACGCACTCGAGGGCCATCGCATCGTCTCGGGAGCACTTCTTCGCCCGCGGTAATGGCCGGTGGTAGACGCGTATATGGCTGAAGGAGTTCGGCCCCTCACGATCGTGTACGGCTACCTTTCGTTTGATTACGGCAGTGGTATTTGGCGACTTCGGCACGCCGGCGACCACCTTCCGCAAAGGCGGGGGATACGTACGTGCTGGAAGCTCACCAACGGAGGTCTGGTATAGTTTATCGGTGCATAAATAGGTGGGCGGACGTGCGCAGCGTGCCCCAGCGCACAAGCCGAGATCGCGCACTGGACGGCCGTCGAAGTGTTGGCGCCACCTGTCGGCCCAGCGGGGTGCCGTCGCCTGGCGTGACGGGTATTAACGGACGTTGCCAGCCTCTAAACAGCTCCGCCGTTTCACCATACACTGGGCACCATTCAGCCTAACATTTTACCCGCAGTGAACACCCGCGTCCTTGTATTTGTTTTTCGTACCACGCAGCAGGATGTCGTGATATCGCAACCAAACGAATGCGTAAAATCTCAGCACTCATTAGGTCAGGCCGCTTACGAAGGGACAACCTTTATGGGAAAAACTGCAAGGCACTATTCAGAAAACCAATGAAGTTGGAGGCAGTTGCATTTAGAGGCGTGCCTGTGTATTCGAAAACGAATCCTCGCTTCGGTCACAATGATATTCGCTTTGGCGGGAGAGAGAAATGGCACGCTAGATGTTCGCGTTCTCCCCTTGTTGCAGATATCGACGAGTGCGCGAGTGGCAGGCACAGATGCGATCACAGCTGCGTCAACACTCCGGGGAGCTTCTACTGCGGATGCAAGAACGGCTACAAGTCGCACGAGAGCCAGTGCATCGGTACGGCCACCTCAGCTCCGCGACACGTCGCTCACGATGCATTCTCGATTGTGCTCATATTTGCCTCTTTCAAACGCTTATTGGTCACCCGATCACGTGCTGTCCACTTGGCTAGTGAGCCTCGTATTACTCAGTCGTGTAGTGGCATACAAAAGTAACTCACGAGCAGTGGCTCCCATTTGATTAGACACCTAGAAAAAGTACCCACGTTTTCTTCAGAAATAGCAAAGTAATACCTAGCGTCATGATCGTGTTACCTTGGCCTTGGAAACAACGCCTTAGTTCTGTCTCATTTTTCCTCTTTTCACCGGAAAAAACAAATACGAGAGCAAAGAGTTTGAGTTTTAGGGGTCGTACGCCCCAAAATTACACCTAGACTATGAGGCGCGCCATATAGTGGTGGGCTACAAATTAATTTCGACTACGCTGGGATCATAACGGGGATCCCAACACACACGAGGTTAAAGACGTCTGGCTGGAAAAAAAACTGGCTGAGGATGCTTATGGGTCCCTTTTTAAAACGGTAGACGTCGCATGTGTGCGCGTAATATATTTGCTGAAGCCAGAGAAACCATTTTCTGTTTATTTTGTCTTAAAAGCCGCCAGCCAGCTATTCGTTTCCGGCTCGTGCCCGGTCGCGTGTTCTCACCCCCGTCCCTCCTCCTGGGTTCCCAGACGTGGACGAGTGCCGGGAGCAGCCGCACCTGTGCGCCCCGGGCGGAGCGTGCAGCAACGTGCTGGGCTCGTACCGCTGCAACTGCCTGCGCGGATACATCACCGACAGCTCCGGACAGGCGTGCAAAGGTCTGCCCTCCGCTTCGCTACGGGGCTGGGGCAGGGAACGAAGAGGGGGCCCACTCATTTCCAAGAAGCACAGTGAGGGACGGAGAGTTCGTACTCTAGACCAGGGCGGAGTCTGTATAACAGGCAAGACGTGCGTGATTTGAAATGTCCACACATAGCCGAAAAAAGACATTTCAACGAAGAAATCTTAGAAGAAAAGAAAGAAATGGTACGAAGCAAACCGCAGCTTTGAGGGCTGAGTAAGCGTACTTTTACATGGCGCCGCCACCCTGGCTGTTCCCGAGCGTGCACCCTGCCTTTACCTGTTTTCCTTCCTCTTTGTACCCGGCATCCAAGGTCAAACAAATGTTTGACGGCACGCGTAGGTTTCCATTTTCTTGCGCATTATAAGCCCCACATAAGCCCATAGTTCGGCTCAGAAGCAGGGTTTGGACGAAGAAGTACGCTGAAGAAATCCTATTTAGTTATAACGTTTAGTGCACACTTTTAGCTGTCAGCTAACCCCCCCCCCCCCCCCCCCTTCCCACTTCCTGCCCGTTTTTCTTGCGTCTGTAGGACGAGAAAAAGTCGCTCCCTCCTCAACTTGGCATCCCCGGTCTCTACGGCTACCTGTTCGCCTAAGCACTTCATATTTTGATATAAAATGCCTTATATTGCCCCTCAAAAAGTGCATTCCCAGCACTGCGCTTGCATTTGTAAGGAAAGCCGACTTTAAAAAGATCCCTCTAAGCTTGATTTAATAAGTTGGCTTTCCCACATTGATGTTGCACAGTGAAGCCTACTAAAAAAAAAAAGGAACGAGGCGGTATGAGATCACTGGCGACAGTCGCGACAGATATCGCGACATTATTCGCGTCAGAAATCGCGTTGCTTCTGTCGCTTTTATTCGGTCCAGTCGCAAGTGTGAACGGCCTTTCAGAGCAATGCCCGTCGGGACCCCCGAATACGGCGAGGCGAAAAGCGGAAGACGTTGGCGTAGCTACAGTCCCGTTCAACGCTTCCCCGATGCGGTGGCGCCCCGCTGGTCATACGCCAAGAGTGCCTTACATCAGCCTTCAGAAAGTGGAATGGCATTCAATTTCCTTGCACGCTCGCAGACCCCAAAATTTAAATATAGGTTCCGCTAAAATTTTCCGCGCTTAATAGAAAATTAATTGCATTTCAGAAATGCTTGAGTAACGCATAACACGTTCTAGCATTTTAGGGTTACAAGTTCGTGTTTGCGAAGCATGGCTTTGTCTAACCATTTATGCTAGTCATTGGCAGCTGCATACCAGTCAGCACAGCAGCTCGTGTTAGCGCACTGCCCGGGCCTGATTTTGAGGCCCAAGCCTGACCCAGGCCGATAACACCCAGCCAGGGACTGGCCATGGCCCGGTCTTTTTTTTTTTTTTTTTGCCTAGGGAGGGCCCGCGTGCGCGTGACCATGTCCGGGCTTAGACGCTGAAGGAAATTTGCTTATTATATTTGCTTGAGTGTCTTCGTATCGGGCAATCAGACAGAGCTTCTACTCTGTACAAGGCTACAAGCACGTCATGAACTGAAATGCAAAAAAAAAAAATTAGTGTTAAGAAGTGCACGTACTTTAC
Source organism: Haemaphysalis longicornis (assembly GCF_048455015.1). Taxonomy (NCBI): domain Eukaryota; kingdom Metazoa; phylum Arthropoda; class Arachnida; order Ixodida; family Ixodidae; genus Haemaphysalis; species Haemaphysalis longicornis. The sequence goes on along the minus strand of NW_027526295.1, from coordinate 285,486,728 downwards.
CCTTACACGTGCTACACGAGTGTTTGAAAGGACGTTTTAGTAAAATGGCCTTCGAAATTTCAAATGCCATTCGAACCGGTTTACACGGCAATTCTCGGAGGCAGTTGAAAGTTTCCGCGTTCACCCGCCATGTTTTGGTGTCGCCACTGCTGCCCAGTTTCGTTTCCCTAAAATCACAAATTAATTTTAGAGTTAAAACGGACCCCCCTCCAAAAAAACACAGCGATTAGTTATAAAATTGATTATAACCTACATACGCGTGTAAAACATGCACAACGTAGGCAGTTTCTTTTTCTTTTTTGCACCGCCGGTGTTGAGAGAGTCAAGCGGCTTGTAATTGTAGACCAAGTGACATTAAACAAAAACAAAAGAAAAGTGATTGAGAGCCAGCTCCTTAAAAAACAAGTATTACTCGTAAATAATTATTTCTTTTTTATTTCATTTTTATTTCTTCAAAACATGGGTTTACAGAGGACTGAAGAGATCACCTGGGCCCTTAGCAATAATGCGAGTACCGGATACGGCATGCAGAAACTGCGTGCAAGAGTACAAGTGTTCACGTTTCGAAGGCCTTTGAGATTCCCAGAGGTCGGTTCTCGTGCTGCTTTGACTCAAACGGTATTCCAACCAAATGCCTTTGAAAAACTTCGTGTAGCAGCTCAAAAGTGGCATTTGAGTCGAATGGCATTCCGTTCAAATGCCTTCAAAACGCTCTTGTGGCACGAGTATTACACCGTCTGCAGTTCACGTCACATCGGCGTAATAATAGCTCGTATTCTTACACAAGAGACACCATCACCTTTGATGACCACATTCTTGGCAACTTCACATGGTTGTCTCAGCCACAAGTTGGTATTGCTGAATTTTGTTTGCTCCGTGTTTGAATCCACGAGTATGTACGTGGATTGAAATATTTTAACTGCAGTGGTTGCTCAGCGCTGTTTCTCTAAGAGAGCACGATAGTTTGATTCCCGGCCACAGAAGCCGCATTTTGATATGTGCGCCATCTAATTAACATACGTGTACATCGACGAAGGTGCAGAGCCCCAGGTTGTCTGAATTCCTTCCCTGGTAGGGGCATTCCTTGTAATTGTATCTTTGGTACGTTGTACCCCATCTTGATGCAGTAAATGAAATGTCCTGAACATTACAGTTTAGTATACCTAGCAAAACACGTTTTTAAAACAATGCGTACATCTAACATCAAGAAGCTGGTAAAAATAAAGCGGGAAGAGGCGTTTTAATGCTCTTTTCTAAACTTCCGTCGGAACTATTAACGTCCGGGCCCCTGAATTCAAGTCCGAGCCCGGCCCGGGCCCGCGGCGATAATCGACTTCGGGCTGACCCGTCCTTTCACGCTCGTCGCAGACGCGGATGAGTGCGCCAACACGGCCAAGTGTCCCCACGGCTGCGAGAACCTCGAGGGCTCTTACCGCTGCACCTGCCCCAAGGGATACAAGCAGGACCTCTACTGGAACCAGTGTGTCGGTACGTCGGTGCACGCTTCCTGTCCTTGTTTACTAACGGGTGACCTATAGCCTTCCAAGGTGCACATGTAACGGCGATTTCTCCGCCCGCTCAGCACGTTTTTAACACTGCACACGGGAAATCCCCAAGAATCACATAGGCTCGTGTCCCAAATCTCGAGGACCAGGCGCAAAATGCTTTTCCTTGTGATGTCATGTCCGTTAGAGAAAATGACGTCTTCCAAAGAGGCATGCGCGCGCCTCTCTTTCGAAGTAAATAAAGCTGACCTCTGCGTCGCATGCTCTCGGCAGTCTGTGAAATTACGCCCATCTTCCCGCGAGGGAACCCTGGTGCGATGCGACGCATCGGGGGGTTCAATTGGTGTTTCCGTTGGGTTGATTCGCTAAATCGCGTGAAACGTGTTGTGAACGCGTATGATGCATTTCCATCACATGCGGGTGTTCCTATACGCGGGACGATGGGCGTAATTGTTGTGTCACACCACTCACTAAAGGGACCGTCGCTTCCATCACGTCTTCATTGGAAGAATCAAGTCACGCACGAAGTAGTCAAGCACGAAGTAGTCAAAGCAAGGTCACGTCAGTGCGAGAGCGAGCGCTTGGCTGAACCTCCGCGGCGCGATACCCGCTTTATATTCACAGCGATTGAAGGAGAGGAGACAACGGAGGAGAGTCGCGCATGCGCGCACTTGCGCGCACCGGAGCAGTTAACGCAGCGAAGCGCGCGCCAAACAAGCGCGCCAGTTGTGGCATGCTAATGAGCCGGAGTGAGAGTGTTGCACACTGTGGGAGAGAAGAACGGAGGAGGATGGCGGATGGACGCCGCGACGACGACGCAGGAGGGACAAGCCCGAGAGCAAGAGATGCGTCCCATCTAAAAAAATGTCCGACGTCACCTGGTATGCCTGTGTCGCGCTGCAATACCTGCTATCTGGGTGCATTAACTTCACGTTGAGGTGATGCGTGCTTTAGTGTGTTCGCGCATGCATCGTGAGTGCGCGCGGATGTGTGCGCCTGTGTGCGCCGCCCTGCGTCCTCTCTCGTTACATGTCTTGTCGACGCTTCACGGGGTGACCCCAGCATTTCGAAGCAATATCTTCGAACATTTTACATTTAACAGCCCAATCAGAATTGTTTTAAGAGCGCAGCACCCTGGTATCAGAACTTTTGACAAGGTCTGCACATTTGTAAAATGGACACACTGTCGCTTTTTTTTCTCTGACAGAGTCCACCCTGTTGAATATTTTTTTACTATATATCGCAAACAATACTCTTAATCACAGTAAAAAATGTCCCTGCACGTATAACCATCACGTGTGTTTTGTTACACCCACGTAGATGACAACGAATGCCTCTCCAAGCCGTGCGGTTCTGGTTCGTGCATAAACAGCGACGGCAGCTATTCGTGCACGTGTCCCTCCGGCTACCGCTTCGACCAGATTATGACCAGCTGCATCGGTAAGACGAGGCGCTAGTCTTGTTAAGCTATTTCGGGAGCGTTCGTGGACTGCCTGTGATTCGTAGCGCGCATACGTATACGAGTGTGCCTGTCACAGCAGGCGGATATCGTCTACATCGGGCATTTGCAATGTTGTTGCGGCGTGCAGAGCTGAGATCTCAAATAACCTCCCGTCAGGTGGACTGTTTAACTCAGCTGGCGAGTTGCCTCATCACGCGAAATGCGCAAATTTTTGAGTTGGCGGAATTCACGATCGTTGGAGGTGATCGAATATGAATTTATTTTTCAGAATATCATCCCGTGACTGAACAGGTTATATAGAGTCACGGGCATGGCTGATGAGAGATCGCTCCACCTAATTTAGTATTTCTCGAGCATACGTAAAAGCAGGATAAAATCCGCCAAGACAGAGAAGGCGACGAACGTGCAGACCCCAGATTCTTGTTTAGTACCGTAAGTGATTCCGACAACAAAAGGCTATAGCTTTTAATGTGATCCATAAACGGCAACTGTACTGATGTTCGTTACGGGCATGGCCGCTATATGTACGGACAAATTGTAGCATCGTTGAAAGTTTTCACTAATATCATTTGTGTCGTAAGAAAACACACCGTAAACGCGCCCTTCTTTTCTTGCTGCAATGGCTGCCTGAGCGATGTCACGGCGGGTTCATAGCGGGCAGTCATGGACAAATGAAATGCTAACACAAAGATATAAACCAGAACAGGCAAAATTGAAAAATACTGTCCGCGTGGGCGAAATAATGGCGCGCTATTGGTGTATTTGCAAAGCCATATTTACCGACTTTGTTACTCTAATTATTATACGCGTCAATTTGACCTGCATGGGAAGACATCGCGCTATTTGTGTGTTCCGGTTCATATTTTCGTGATCGCGTCTCATTTGTCCATGACTGTACTTACATAGAAGCACCTGCTGTCCGAAGAGCAAGTATCAATAAGATTAGGCGATGCCATACGACGAGAGTATTATCATGGTTCACATATGAGCTTGCGCCGAACCTTCGTTCTTAACGCACGGTTTCTTTTTCCTCGGGTCAAATTTCTTCGCGTATATATATGGCGCTATGCTGCTACGGTGCTTCTTTTGTCTTTTTCTTCAAAGATAGCGTTGCTGCTACCCGCTGTCAATGCAGGTGGCGAAGGATGCGAGAACAGCCCGTGCCTGTACGACTGCACGCCCACCGGCACCAGCGGCTTCATTTGCGGCTGTCCCGAGGGCTTCCAACGCATCGGACAAGGGTGAGCCACGGAGCTGCAGCGAGAGGAAGGGGCGAACCATGCCTACACCCTTCACCAGTGCCTACATTCATCTCTATAAGCATTCCAAAGCAGTGCGGAGGTGCTCAGCGCCGTCACTTGAAGGGAAACTGCGCTTAAAGGGAAAAGGGAACTTAAAGGGAAAAGATCATCGGTGCCACGTGTGCGGGGCTCAAGTTCGAAGTCTTTTGAAGTGCCTTAAAGGGGCCATGCAGACAAAACACAAGTTTGGTTCAATCGAAAGACTGCCTCGTTAGAATCTTACTGACACCACTTGTAACGCACACTTCGCTCAAATAAGCTACATAATTAAGGAAAAAAAATGTGGTTGATCTTTCTTTCACGTGAATCAATAAAACACGAAAGTGAAATTTTCCTTCACAGGAGCATTTGAATGTTTATTGTGCATCGATATAAACTTGCACATCGCTATTTATATTTCGTCCGTATGGCACCGTTAGACGTATCAACATTAGACACTCGATTACACGCGCCGGAGCATTGCGTAAATCCGATTGAAACCGCAGACGCTCGCAAACCGTGCGAACGAAACCGGACGTGTTGTCAGCGAATGGTTTGGTGAAGTCACCGTACGCTACAGCCAAAGGAGCATGATTTGCGGGTCGGCAGCAGTCTTGTGGGTGTGCTTGGCGAGCGACGTCCTGCTGGCGGGTCGCTTTGGCAAAAGTGCGACCACATTGGTCCTGCTCCGTGGCGTGTACGCCAGACGCTTGCGTTGCGACGGGCTCAGCTTGTGGAACGCCGCCGCCGCGTTTCACAAGCTGAGCGGCGTTCCACAAGCTGAGCGGCGTTCCACATAGGCGGCGGGCGGGTAAACACATCAGCTTCCGCTGCTACATGATGATGATGATGATGATGATATTTGGGCTGTACCCTTTGAATCGGGTGGGTGTACACCGCACACACTAGCCAGTAGTCGACGACCAGCGAGAGAAATGCATGACAAACATAACGCATGACAACAACGTGGCACGCTGCCCTATCGAGGCGCAAACTATCAGCGCTCATTAGCGTCATGACGCACTACTTCGCTTCATCTCTCCTAGACCGCTAGACGGCAGCACCATCTGAATGGTCAAGTTAGAGAGAAGGACATAATGCGCGTTCGTACAGCTACCCGGGCATATGACAGCGTTTCACACCTCCTGTTGCGGCCTAAGTGATCGTGGGCTCGGAATCTAGCGCCGCCGCGCCAATGGAACTTTTTTTGGTGATGTCGTTTCCGTGACGGATATGACGTCGGTGAGGTTTGTGTACCCCGGCATAAAACACTTTCGTGTTAAAAAATTTTGAATGGCCATGCGACCCACTAGCCCATTTCCCGCAACAAAACATATGACGTCATTGTGCCCAGCTGTGCGATTGGCTGAGGCCGGCAGAAGCAAACGCAAATTATACACGGCTTATAAGCTTGCCGAAAGAGCTATTTGCGCTTAAATGTAATGCATATTTATTTTACAGCAGTACGGATTGTGCGGTAAACAATGAAAGTTACGAAAATACACGTAAGCATAGAAGTACCGATACGCACTGCTGTTGGTACTGGGCACACTATGCTTGTTTAAGCTGCACAGCAGTCCGCCGCTTTGGAGTTGTCTTACACGACACTGGCCGATTGACGCACGCGACGTTGTCTTATATGACCCCGTTTGCCGAGAATACCTCATGTTTCACAAAACGATTACTTTATGCAGTAAAAAAAAAAAAAAAAAAAAACAAGCCAGGCGCAAATGCGGTCAGAAACAAGCAACGGCGGACAACGGTCTGTGGCTAAGTATGGTAGCGCCATCTGGGATGTCTGACGACAAGCAAGGCTGAAGAGCCGAATGAAGCAATGGAAGTTCGTTTGAATACGCGCACTTATGACTTCATTGCTGCCGTTACGAAAAGCCTCAATTTGGCGGGAGAATCAAAATTTGTACCTAAATTTATTCATTTCTTAGTGAATACGGCATCATTTGCTGCCGGACAAGAGCTGGGAGCACTACAAAACACGAAATCTTTCGAATAAAACAAACTTGTATTTTGTCTGCATGGCCCCTTCAAAAGAAGTTTAGGTAATAATAACAACCCCTCAAAGATTAGCCAATGCAAAGAGTATACAAACAACGTTGCAAATAAGGCAAAAATGTTTGAAATGAAGTTTGAGGTGAGTTTTAGAGTTGCCACTTCAATTTGCTTTCAGTTGTCCCGACAGGACTAATGGGATCTGAAGTCTACGCTTATTTAGCAAGCGTTATTGATGTGTACCGGGAGCCCAGAAGATCACCTTCCCCGCCTGTTCGGTTACTCCGATGTGTGCGTGCGTGCGTGCGTGCGTGCGTGCGTGCGTCGTGCGTGCGTCGTGCGTGCGTGCGTGTGCGTGTGTGTGTCGCCCTGGCCCGTTTCACCAAGGAATACTGGGGGTCGCGCAGACAAGCTATCCACTGCCCATAGGAGGAGAAGGGGGTAAGTGGTAGGTAAGGGGATTGTTGGCACTCCCATACCTGATGGTACACGGTGCCAGACGCTGGGACAGCAGTTTCAAGGGAGGGATATCGAGTCGGGTAAGTGGCATGTGGGAGAGCTACCAAAGACCGCTTTTCATGACCCTCACAGGAATATTGTCGCAGGCTAGGAGGGTAATCTTCTTAATATCTCCATTGGTCCTAGAAAACGGGACGGCGGCCTCCCGGAGCAGTAGCATTTGCTATTAGGCATATATCCCGCAGTCATTACCTCAACTGAGACCGCGCGATCAAACTGAAAAGTGGTGGGCACCTTGGATCGGCCTATCGCTGTGCTCCATTTTTAAAAACGCACTTCATCTCAAAGCTGCCACCTAAGCCCCATTCATTTTGAAGGCGCACGAGGTGTGCATGTCCCAACCGCGCAGGCACTGCATGTCGGCGCGAGACAGCCGCGGCCAGTCGCTGCCAGACGCCCTGGGCAATCTGGGCGTGGACATACCGGTGTACTCGCTGGCTGAGCCCGAGTCCTCTGACGACGACAAGATCATCTCGACCGAGGGCTGCTACTCGTGCCAACTCAACGGCGGCTCCCTCTCTCCCGCAAAACACCGGAGGACCAGGCACCTCGGTGACCGCTCCACGGCCAACGCCACGAGCCACCGGGTCACGCGCCGTTTCCGGAAGTCTACGCACCGAAAGGTACAATGTGTACACGCGCGTCAGCCACGCATTCTGGCAGGCTAATTTTGGTCCTCTTTTTTTAACAGTCCCGCATCATCCGCGGACTTCCCGGGGCGCAATCGTGCGCTCGATTTCCCCGTGCATTCCTTACGGGACTTGCAGTCCGAAGGCAGTCTCTCCACCCACTCTGCAACCTCGGTAGACACTTCGTCACCCCTAGGAACTCAGAACGGATTACCTAAAGCACTTGGTCTAATTCCTTTTAGTATTGACCAAGTTATCGGTTTATAAAAACTTCTGAGTATTTCAGCGCTCTTTTTCCGATTTCCCTTAGGCATGCGCACCCGCATGTGTCCTTTGAAAAATTATTCGCACACTGATGCTGTATAGCATCGAAGTTTTTCGGTTATACGGCTTCGGTTTCGGCTTCTTCAGACGTTGTTTATTCATAGCATGCACATAGATCACAGGCATGTGAGCGAGTCTATTTGGAAGTTTGGGCAGAACACTTCTTTTATGTCGTGAAGGTGATCCTTTGACTTAGCAGGTTTCTGGGGGGGGGGGGTCGCCTGAGTCTAAACAAATCAGACACGAGATAGGCGTCGCATGACTAGGATAGCAGGAGAAGTGCTTGCTGTCGAAGGAGAGCAACCAGAGGCGAGTGTCGACGTGCTATGAGCCAAACAACGCCCAACTCCGCGCTCTTTATGCGCGAAGGAGAGACGCATCCAGGACACTGCATGTGCAGCAGAGCAGCGGCGCTGTCATTGCCATTCCTGAAAAAAGAGGGGGGCGCACTACTACAGGGAGAGGTAAATGACTGAGCGACGATCACGCGCTAACTTGGCTCCCATCCACGGCGAAGCCTGAATCCAAGAAACAACCTTTGGCTAAACTGCATAATTCCGTCTGCATAATTATCAGCAATGTGTGAAAGAAAAAACCTACAAATCGAGCGTTGTGGCGCCTTAAACTAAAAAACTGTTCGAACCATGCACTGAGGCCTACACGAGTAATTTGAACAAGGCAACTACAGAAGTAGCAACCAGGTGAGTACAGAAGGCACGTTCCGCCAAATGTCCTCTTTGCTTGGCGAGCGAACGCGGGTACGCGCCGGCCTTACGTTAGTAGCGCCACCATGCGACATCCACTGAAACCTGCAATCGCACGGCGCTTCCCCAAGAGATGGTGCGCGGGCGGTGCGAACGCGGGTATGTTCCGGCCTGACGTTAGGCCTACCGTCACGCTTTGGGCTCTGTCGTGGTCAGCCGATACCCGCAGCTTGCCGTACTATTTTTACGTTGGTTGGCACGTCGTGAGGCTTAGCATTACTGCCACGGGCGTATACAGCCGGGCGTATACAGCGGGCGTATACGCCCGGCTGTATACAGCGCCCGGCTGTGTACACGGGCGTATACAGCACGGGCGTATACAGCGTATACAGTTTTGTTGTCAGAACATTCCCCGAAATTTTCTCAGTGGCGTATTCCACCCTCCTTCCAGCCTTTTCTTTTTTCGCCCATGCTTTTCGCACTTCATCTATAGATTTAATTTTAAAAACGAGAATAAGATAACAAATTGAAAATAACATATTGTTTAGCCGTAGACTATCTCTTTTATTTATTATATTGCCGGCGGGGTATAGCACCCCTCCCAAAATATTGTTTGGCTACGCCACCGATTACGGCTATGTAAAAATAAGCCTTGGTATAGGCCTAAATGCGATTGTCTAAGGCTTTCACAGAGAGGACACAATGGAAAATGATTAGGTATGATGCTAATGAGAGGACATGTCTGCCAATCGGAAAGCAATGCTTCCGCATGCATTACGAAATGAGGAATGCTTAAATGTCCTCGTAATCTCTACGCACACGTGGGGTCCCCGCAGCGCGCAGACTCCGCCCCCACGACAGCGCCTGAGCATCACAGACGGCGCCACGACCACTCCGACTGGGACCTGGTGAAGGTGGCGCTCTCCCTGGACGAGGCCCAGCCAGGCCGCAGCATCCTGGACATCCGGCCGGCCTACAAGCACCTCCGCAATGATACCAACTACCATGTGCTGCACGGCGTCGACAAAGACCACTTCAGGGTTCTGTCCAGGTAAGGATGCCGCTCTCTGTAGTCACGCGGCCACGTGCTGCGTGAGTGCACTTGGGTAGACTTTAGCACAGCGTCTTGAACGTCCAGTCTGCACAAACACCACCTCTCCTCCTCAATGGCATAGGTAAATGGATCATTATAGGCCAACTGCACTGAAAATTTCAACCACTTAAAAACCATTTTCCCTTAAGTCTGCCTAAAAAGGCTCCAACATACAAAATACGACAGCTGAAAGACGCGCCTGCACGGCGCAAACGACCATAAAAAAAACTGTGGTTGATTCCTCTGTCATAGGAATCGGTAAAACACGACAGTGAAATGTGCAGCGAAATCTGCAGCTGAGCATGATTTGCGGGCCGGCGGCTGTCTTGTGGGTGTGCTTGGCGAGCGACCTCCTGCTGGCGGATCGCTTGGGCAGTGGTGTAGTGGCGTCATTTCCGTGACGGATATGACGTCAATGAAATCTTGGGGTATCGCGGCATAAAATACTTTCGTGTTAAAATATAAAACACGAACTAAAGGTTGTTTCCTTGCAAGAAGACCATGAGTGCAGGGGTGCACCCTTTACAGGCCGCTTGCTAGAGCAGGTTGCCTGCGAACTAAGAGTTTTGTGGGGAAGTATTCACAAAAATGATGGGGTATGCGTGGTCTGCGGAAAAGAAACAGAAACTATGCGGCACATCGTGCTAGAATGTGAGGGTATCCATCCAAATCTACATGAAGGGAATATTGGGCTGTCAGAAGCCCTAGGATTTAAAGGTATCACAGAGGAAGTTAACTTCAAGGCTGTCGAGGGGACGAAAAGAAGATTAGGATGCTGGTGGACGAAAAGCAGAGAGGGGAATATTGCCTAGGAGAGTTACCACTTGTAACAGAAAAAAAAAGTATTTTGTGCCTAATAAGCTTTTTGTGCCTGCCCTAAGCAGCGCTAGTATTGAACCAAAAGTGTAAAACATAGGTATATTAGTCTTTTTTGGTAAGATGACATGTCATCACCCCGATACAAAGGGGAAACCAATAGAAATCATCATCATCATCATCATGCTTCTTTGCACTGGCGTCAATTCCTTGACGGGTATGATGGCAGCGAAATCTTCGTGTATCCGGGAATAAAGCGCTTTCGTGTTAAAATCCGCGATATTGAAAACGAAATTGAGAAGAGCGCGGCCGTTACGGCCAGGCTGAAGTGACGTTGCAGCCGGCGAGCAAGAGGCGGGCCGGCCTCAGCAAACTTGCCCGCAAATGCTTCGCGTTCGCAACAGCCCTAGAAGAGGCGCACCTAGCGGAGGCCGACCGCCTCTCCTGGCTGGTCTAAGGAACAGGTACCCGGACGGCCGCAAAGTCACTTCCGCTTCATGGCTGTTTGCGCGATCCGCCGGCAGGTGCAGCGTCGTCTGCCACGGAGCTGTTTAAAACGCTCCCAACTGATCGAAAATGCATTTCACGGGGCTACAGTCATGTCCCGCTTTGTTTGGTGGTATCAACTGTTCATGCAAAATAAATTTGGCCGTGGGGAAATTTGAGTGCAGTTAGCCTTTATGCGATTACACGACACCGACGCCGATTCTCAGCGATGCCTTCACAGCTTGTTTTGAACCGCAGGAAATGCAAAGCACAGCAACCGGGTGGGTGCGGGTGTCATTCGGATGCCCTGGCGTCACAAGATACTCCGCTAAACTAAACCTGCAGTCGGACCCCGTAGCACGGGAGTTGTGCGCCTAAGTCACGGATGAAAACCTCAATACGTGCTGAAAGTTCCAATTGGGGAGCATTCTTCATATGGCCTCACTGGTTTGGACCTCGCTTTCTTTCGACCTCGCACCCTTTACATGCACTCTGTAAAGAGTGCACCACTGCGCACAGGGCATTACTGCGGTGAGGCTTACAATAGGACCACGTTCCGGAGATAACCTCAGCAGTGTTGGCCTGGTTTTCTGGTCTCGAAACAGCCGCCTCGCATGTCAAATTGGGAGGTTTAACGTACCGAAGCTACAAGTCGGCTTTGAAGCACGCCATAGTAGACAGCTGCGGGTTAATTTTCACTACCTGGGGATCTTTAATGTGCGCCGAAATCTCGACACTCGAGTGTTTTCGCTCATGTAGGTCATACAAATACGGGCGGTACCGTTTACGTGAGTGAATGCCTTTTTTTGCCTTTCTTCGGACTGATTTGGTAACAAAACAACCCACTTAAATATTATCCGGAGCTGCAATTGTTCAGCCCTCCATTGGATCTGCTTGCACTAACTTGCACGGACAGCTTCACATAAAATGTGTCTTCCAAGTTTCCGTTAAGCAAAGCTGTGTTGGTCTTACTGATGGCGTTGTCGCAACCAAAATGCATTGCCGAAAATCCAGCTTTACACAACAGGATGATGGTGGTGATGATGATGAACAAGAAAATAAAACGCTTCCCGTTGTCGGAATCGAACCTCGGTCCCTCGCGTTATGAAGCCGACGTCTGTCCGATTGCACCATCACCACATTTTTGTGTGTGTGTGCGTGAAACAATAACTTTATTTACACATAACTATACACGTTATGCCGAGTGTTACACATGATTCAGGAGCAGCTCTGACAGCGGATGTGTCGGTTACACATTCTGAGCGGTAAGATGACAACAAACATAAATCCAGGAGAAGAAAAAAAGGCAAAGAGAAACGAAACAAAAAAGGACAATGCGAACAGCAACACAGGCTATACAAAAACAAGGGCTGAAGGAATTGCGTGCGTCCTATTAGCTAGCGCTAATCTCTCTTGTACCTCAAAGGAAGGGCTGGTCAACGTAGATGCGCTGGCCAGTTAAACGGTCCAATCACCTTTTTTTTTTATTTTATTAACGGCTTAGACGTTTCCCTGCCTGCGCCTTTCCTCATTTGTTTTGTAGCGCTTTAGCGCATGCCTGCCTCGGGCGAGCTTCCTTCGCAGTTCTAGGTCACAGTCAGATGTGCCCAATGCGCTAACCGTCCATTGGACCTCCCGCAGAAAGTGTCGCCATGCGGGTTGTGGGTGGAGGGAGCACTCCACTGCATCTACCCTCGCTTTCCAGAGGGAGTGAAGTCCGACGGCTAGGACACAGTCACAGAAAGCGGGGTGGTCTGTGCCCACGCACAGGAACTTGCAAGGCCCGGCCAAGTAACGTTCCACGATGTTCTGAAGCACGGTTGTATTTCGTGCCAGAAATACATCGCCGTGTTGCAGTCAAGGAATGCGTGTTCTGCAGCTTCCGGTTTGCCACACAGGAGGCGTCCGGCGGCCCAGGGAAGGAAGAAGCCCCGCTACTGCTGACGCGCCATGACTGGCGACACTGCCGCGTGGAAACGGAAAAAAAAAAATCTTTTGTGCCGACTGGGATGGGCGATTGCCTGACTCGCTTGAGCACATCGCCTCCACCCTGAGGAACCGGAGGCTGACGGTACAGAGGTGTTGGCAATGTCTGCGCTACTAAGTACCAGTATAACTTTCGCGGTTTCACAGCGAGCAGGTATTCCCAAGAAAAACACGTCTGCAGTGAAGCCACCGCGTTCGCTATCTCCCCATAGAACACGGTGATATGAGAGCCGTGGTCGACAGACGCTGATGTGGCCAGCCACGGCCGCAAGGCATTGGATGGCCGCTTGAAGGAGCGGGTCAACCTGGTCGCGGAAAAAAAGGAAGTGCTGGACTACGAGCTTGAGTTCTGCGTTTATCAGTCCAATGCCTCCCCCCTCCAGAAGAGATTCGTGCGGCGCATGGGCTCGTATTGTGACCGCCAAACAAACACCGCCCACGACCGGTATGGCCTCTGTATCGAGCCGGCATCTATGGTGGTACTAATACGCGCTGCGTACAGAATCGCGGGGTAAGCCACCATGTTGCACAAAAGGGACCTTGCGTAAATGGATATGCTCCGGTTCCTCCAGGGGGGAAGCTTCCATTCGGCCGCGTCAACTTTTGGTTTCCACCGAGGCGCCACCGCCTGGCCCACTCCGATCTTTACCCCTAGATGTGCCTCAACGTGGTCCGACCACCGCATGTTGAAGCACTCGCGCGGTTTTCTTTCCCAGCACCCCAACCAGGCTCCCTCGGATTTTTCAAGGTTCAGCTCTGCACCGGAAAAACGGCAGAACTGGTGTGCTAGTCGGAGTACTTCTGCGGCTTCGGCAGCTGTTGTGCAGACAATGGCAACGTCGTCGGCATATACCAGCACTCGGAGTTCCCGTCCGCCCACAATGAGTCCTTCGATTTTGCTGGACGCAGCAACCATGCGGCACAGTGGTTCGAGATAAAGAGCAAATAAAGAGCAAAAAGTAGTGGAGACATGGGGCAGCCTTGGTGCACAGAGTTTTGTACCATGATGGGGGTTCCTACTTGCCCATTTACAATTATGCTCGTCGTGATTTGAGTGTAGCATATCTGGATCCACTCCATCATGGTGTCTCCTACTCCGCAGTGCCTTAGGAGTGCGAACAGGAAAGGCCGTTCTACCCTGTCGAATGCCTTGCTGAGGTCGAGCTGTATCACTGCCAGTGATGCTAACCCTAGCTCTCCCGCCTCACAAGCGGTCCTCATCCAGTGCAGGTTGGAATTTACTGTTCGTTATTTAAAACCGCAAGTCTGGTGTGGGCTCACCACCGTACTAAGGGCCATTTCGAGTCGATGAACCAGTATCCGAGCCAGGATTTTGTAGTCCGACGACAAAAGGGAAATCGGATATGCTTGGGATTGAACCGGTTTGTGGTGTTTTCGGCAGAAGGACCAGGTGGCTGTTTCGCATGGAAGGAGGAAGTAGCTTTTTTTGCATTGTGTCCTCGAAAACTGAAGCGGGAACCGGACTTAATTCTTTCTGAAAAGCCTGGCGAAATTCTGAGACAATCCCGTCTGTTCCTGGGGACTTATTGCTGGATAGCTGTTTAATTACGGATTCTACCTCCGCTGCTGACATTGGAGAGTTAATTCTCTCGAATCCTCCGATATTTTTGGGAGCTCGGCGAGAACGTCCTCGGGGACTGGGTCTAATCTGATCTGTAAATAGAACAGGCGGGAGTAGAAGTCCTGGAAGGCGCTTGCCACTTCCCGCGGTTCCCGTGCGAGCTGCCCGTGGTGTCGAACCTCGGTGATGTTTTTCCGCGTCGCGTTCTCTCTCTCGAGCGTGCGGAAGATTTTCGAGGGCTGTGCCTCCTGCTCAACTCTCTGCTCCCTGCTGCGGACCAAGGCACCCCGGTAGCGATGTGCCAGTTCATTGAAAAGCTCTTTTTTTGTTGTTACGCGGATGTCCTCACGAAATTCCCCAGGCCTCTCTTCATCCGCCTCGATGAGGTCTCGAAGCGTTGACATGAGGCGGTTTTGGGTAGCCCTACCTCGCGCGGCCTCTCGCCTGCCTATGGTGGTTGCAACTTCTTTGATTTTGGCTTTGAAGCATTCCCACTCGCTCGACCCTATCGTGCGGGATCCCAAGCATTTCATTTCTTCCCGCACGCGTTCTACGAATTCTTGGTTTTGCATGATCGATGCGTTCATTATCCAACGGGGATTTAGTTTGCCATGTTTTTGGTTTACATCGCACCTAATTTTACGTGTCACCAAGCCGTGGTCAGACAGTGGGACGGGTGTCACGGCGTAGTCTTGTACTCGTGAAGGTACGTTTCCCGAGACATAGAAACGGTCCAGCCGGGCTTGAGACGCACCACTACCGTGGGGTGGCCCACTTCCGTCCCAAGGCCGCATCGGTCAGGTCGCGGTCACGAACGACTGAATAATTCGCGACGAGGCATCGGTTCTGGTGCACCCACCCGCTCTGTCACTTTTTTCGGTCACACAATAAAGTCGCCGCCGAATATCACGGTGCATGGAACAATCAAAAGAGGGCGGGTGGAGGTGAAGAGCTCACTTCGTGACGCTGAGTCATTGGGAGCGTACATGCAAAGGAAAAGGGTGAGTTCCCTTCCCACAAATGCATCCACTAGGCTGAAACGGCAATATTTGTCCAATTCGCAGTCGAGAATTTTGACCGAATCATTTTTTCTAACGAGAATGGCTGCGCCGCCTGCTCGGATCTGTCAGGGTGTGAAAGCACCAGAACTGATTGCCGAACAGGCGTACAAAATTTTTTGCATCGTCTGGGTTCCCAATTTTTGTTTCCTGAAGAAAGGCTACATCAATTTTTTCCCGATTCAGAAGTTCTATAAGCCAAAGTCACCGTTTTGCGGAGACAAGGCTGACAGAATCGACAGCTGGGCTAGTTGGTATCCATCCATCCTAAACAGCGCTTAACAAAACAACGTGCCTTCCTGGGAGTCTATGGCGCCGGGACCCTCCGGTAGAGGGAGCGTTGGTTGGATTGTGTCCACGCACGCCGAGGGGTCTTCCAGCGGTGGCTGCTCCTCCTTTCCCTCTCGCTCCTCTCCCGTGGCCTCCTTCACCTCCTCGGGGTTGCTGCTTTCCTCTGCTGCGGGGGCTGCGGGGGCTGCGGATGCCGACGGGGGACATGTAGAGAGGGGCGGGCTTGGAACGTCGGTTGGCGTTACATTGGAATCTGCTGCTTCTTAATCTGCGCTGCTCATCATGGCCGCCATGTCGTCCGCGTCCATATATTCCTCCAGTTGAGGCCGTGTGGACGCTCGCTGCTTGGCTCTGGCGGCGTACGAGACCATTCAGTTGGTGTGGTCATGGCCGAAGGAGCGACACGAACGGCACCACGGCGTCTTGCAGCTCCTACGATAGTGTCCGGTGGGGTAGCATCGCAGGCACAGTGCTGGCCTACCAGCTACCTCTATTAGTACGGGGCACCCCTGCACGGTGGCCTGGTGCGGCATGTTCTCCAGCGACGTGGGGCTGGACGGGATGATGTGATAAACCCTGCTCGTGCCGGTCATGTGCGCGAGCCCAGATTTTCTCCAGCCATCACGCACAACTCGCTGCACACGGCCGAAGCGCTCCAGCTGCCGCAAGATCAGTTCGTCAGGAACCCTTGGTGGAAGCCAATGCACCTTAGCGGCAACTTCACGTTGGTTCGGGTTGATGACCAAGCATCGCCTTCCTTTCACCATAATCTCGGTGCGTGCTGCCAAAGCTTCCATCTCGTTCTCTGATCTGAAGGTGACCATCCGATTGTACTGAAAGGGGCAGAGACACTCGACTGCCCTCAAGTCCGTGATGTTCTCGAGGGCAGATGCGAAGGCGTCGACCCCGAAGGATCTTCGTGCAGGAACAATGCGTTCTCGTTGAGCTTGCCGATGGGGAGCGTGGGCAGAAGGGTGCGGTAGGCGGACGGGCCGGACGGTGACGGCGGGTCACGGGAAAACCGGTCCAGCGCGGCTGCGCCGGTCGCCTGTGGGGAGCCCTCGCTGGACATGACCTTCCCCGAGGAGGGCTGGAGAGAGACCACATTCGGGTCGCTCAGCCTTTCCTTTCGGTTCGTTACGTGGCTGTTGGCTTTGGACTTTGGCTGAGTTGAAGTGGACAAGGAGTTGCAGACAATGGGTTACAAGGGCACACATCGCTAGTATCAGTGCCGCTATGGCACCCAGTTCTAATGCAACAGTTACATCTCCTTTATTACGTGCCGCCTCATCATTCAAACACCACACCCTCCACCCTTAGCGAATTTTCTCTTCAAACAAAGTTCAAATCCCCTCTGTCTAACGAAGACTATGGGCGTGGGACGCCCAGCTTTCTCACGAGGGATTCGTTTTCTGTCGTCTAAGTTTGGAAATTGACTAGCAGGCAGTGTGCACATTGATCGTTGAAGCTTGCACTTTGATTGCAGCATCTTTGACCTTGGAATATCGCCACTTGATTTTCAACACAAGAAAGCTTTGCGTTTCAACCATCGTCGTCGTTAGACGGAGGGGATTTGAACTTCTTTCGTCTTCTCCGAATTCCAACCTGTGATTGACCCAACTTTACATGAAGGTATGACAGACAAAAATCTATAGTTGCACTGTCATTGGAGGGGTCTGACCGAAGTAAGCACAGATATCAGATATACAACTACAGTAATCCTTCGTTAATGCGAACTCGGATATGTCGAAATATCGGTTAAGTCTAAACTTTTCCTCGCGGTCAATTTACGTCCCATAGGCGATATGTATTTACCCCCTTTATCTCGAAACGTGTTTCCGAGGAATTACGGATATCTCGAAATGTTTACAGAGAACACGAGGCAAATTCTGCAACAGGCAGCTGATAAGGTCTTCGTTCGAACACCTAGGTCCCGCTGCCCGCCGAACGCGGTCGGGAACGGGAAAATCGGGCGGAGTACGCG
Organism: Haemaphysalis longicornis; assembly: GCF_048455015.1. Taxonomy (NCBI): domain Eukaryota; kingdom Metazoa; phylum Arthropoda; class Arachnida; order Ixodida; family Ixodidae; genus Haemaphysalis; species Haemaphysalis longicornis. Next base: position 285,469,002 of record NW_027526295.1, on the reverse strand, counting down.
CTGTACGAGGCCGATATCCCCGTTACTGAAATGCTGTCGGACGCCTACATCGTTCAGATAGCTGCGAACGACGCACCTAACCATGCTGACGACGAGGAGCCTCGAGAATTACCTACAACGGCAGAAGCAAGAAGCATGCTGCGCCTGCCTCGCAACAAGTAACAATTGATGCGATGCCTTGAGCACCTCTAGAACGCTTTTCTGGGGATAGATGCGAACGCGAAACAGGCCAGCGTCACGCAGTTCTTTGTTCCGCGATAATAAAAATTTGTTTTTCCTTCGAATTTTTTTGCCTTTATTACGAAAACTCCTCGGTGCAGCGGAACCTTTTGTTACCAGCGCTAGCTCTTAGTTCAGTAACCTGGCCACAAATTTTCGGCATTCGCTTAACTCGAAACTCCGCTTATCTCGACATTTCCAGCGGATTTTACGACTTCGAGTTAACGAGGGATTATTTTATTGTATTTTCCAGTGTAGAAAGAACAACATTTTGCTGAAATTTCCAGTGCTGCAAGTTGCCCATCAGAGCAATTTCAGTGCGGCGTTTACCACTAACGAAATTTTCAGTCGAAAGAAACAAATGGAACCACATTTGTGTCCCTCTCTCTTACTCAAGGATTAGTACTGTCACGCTTATAAAGGAACAGGACATGGAGCAGAATGCAATGAGCACGAGGTTACCCAGTAGCAATTCTCAAGTAAAAAGTATACCAGCATTCCTGCGCGTATCTGAGGACATTTTCAAACTTCAGAGTCAATTTTAGACGTAAGGTTTTTATGTGTGGAAGCAATTCTTTATCATCGCTATTTTGGCCAAGCAGTGCAACAACGGCCCAAACAAGCCGAGATTGCCGCGATGGCTAGCTTCCGAAAAAATAATAAAACTAGTTTCTATTCCCTCGTATTTGAATTGGCTAACAGATGCGTGCAAATGTAACATTGACCATTTAAAATATGTCGCTTTTCTGTGAAATGTTCGAGGAAAATGGCAATGTGCACAGCAGCGTCTTACAGACTGGAAAATTCGACACTTCCTGTGATCGGCACGCTAACGGAAGCAAGTTCTAAACTTGCATAAAGCTTTCCTCTGTACACTACAACATGCAGTAACAGCTAAAACATGCGAGACTGATGCCGTGCTAATATATTGATGAGCAAAATGCGGTTTAAGTTTGGAAACCATGTGCTAACCTCGCTTCGAACACAACAAATATGTGTCGCTAGACACAACTTTGAGAATAGCTTGCTGTCAGCCCATTTGCCCTCTGCTACAAGAAATGCCAATGACAGCACACATTGTGGCGCACAATGCTTGTTGTAAGACAATGAAATTTCATTCGTAGTCTCAAAGTGTCCGCGTGCCTTAGAAGCGGCGACACGTATCTGCATTGCTGACGCCACCGATTTCCTTGCAGCGAGGGCGGCGTCACGCTGCAGCTGTCAGAAGCCGTCGGGGAGCCGGGCGTGTACAAAGTCAACATCGGAAGCCGACGCCCAACCGAGCAGGAGTCTCAGCACCACAACAGAGCATTCCGACTTCGCGTCCATGTCACCGTCACGGAATAAGGAAGAGCCGACGTTGGGCTCGGAACCATCCCTCATTCTCGTCCTAACCCTGCAGCTGCCCTGGAAAGGGAAAAGAGCAGCCCTAGCATTTCAAGCCATGCCACCATTATTAAAGTAATGAAACCACCACAAGCGCGCATGCCCCGCTCTGACTGGGGAGTGGGGTCAGCCCACTCCTGGCATCCGTTGGTTGAGACCCACAACAACAGAACAGCCTAGAAAATCCAGGCCTCAAACGTGTGCTGAAAATAATGCACAGCATAGAAGGGAGAGCTAGAGCCTTTAGCGTTGATGGAGAAAAAGTAAGAACATCTAGTCCTATAATCATACGTTAAAAACCAGTAATAGGTATGTTTGGCACTCTGTAAAAGGTTTCTGGTACTGTAGAAAGAAAAAGAGGGTTAGACAAGTTGGAGAAACACTGGCCTTTGCAATCAGAACAGCATTTAGGCAATGAAAGGTACAACTATCTGGTGATCTGCACTTTCATGTGCACCTTAATACCGCATATACCAACCTAATAACAACATCTAACACAAGTAACATATAAGAACATATAACATAAGTAACATATAACAACCTATAACATAAGTACGCTGGAAAAATATTATCTTTTTCATGTGTGAAGCACACTACACGATTTAAACTACTCTGTTCCTGTAGTCTGTGTTAGTGGATGTTTGACAACTGTTCATAATATTTCGAGACAGATAAAACAGTTCACATTCCTAGAAAAGGGAGAGAGGGAGGGAAATAAATTGTGAAAAAAATCACAATGCACAGGGGGAAAAGTAATACAGTTATTATGGCATGAAGACAGTGATGAAAATGTAGAACAATATGTCTTAACTGAACAAAGTTCAGCTGCTGACCGACATTGATGCTGAAAAAACACCTTCTGTGAGTCATTTTAACAAAAAATGAACGCATCGTATCTGATCAATTCTACCCACATTTTAGCAGTGGATGGCTTCCCTGGCCAGCCCAGATCCGAATATATACCCAGGTCAACCTGGTGACCCGAGCAAGGACAGCCAGTGGAACCCAAGGAATCCCGGCCTACGTATGCCTTTCACGGGGCGAGGCCCGTGCATCACCCTCTGCTCGACAAATAAAAATATTCCCCTCGCTCTCTCTCTCTCTCTACATATGGTAATAATCTCTCTCTCTACATATGGTAATAATGAAAAAGAAGGGCACTTCAAATGCATGCGAACACTTAAGTACAAACTATTTTAAACGAAGGCAAGAACATGTAATACTTCAAGCTTGTCAAGAATCAAACATGGTTGCTACAGCCAAACAAAAATGATGCTCCTCAGAAAACCCTTTTTTTTATATTGTTCCGGTAAAATGGGGTTTATTTTCTGGACAGGACGGAGAAGCTTCACAGGAACAGACGGAGCCCCGAAAGCACACCGCTGAGGATTTGTGCTGTTACTGACAACCGTTAGTTCAGAAATTTGAAGAGCATGGCACATCCTTTCTTTTTATTTTTCTTTTCCTCCTTGTGTGTACGAATGTGTCTTAAAAGGGGCTCGCGGCCTCTGGAACATTTTTATTTTTATTTTTGGTTATCAATGTGACTAGTTTATGTATTTCTTTTTTTTTGTTATCCCCCCCCCCCCCTGCGCCAAAAAGGCGCAGTGGGTACCAAATAAAGAAAGAAAGAAAGAGGATCCTTCCCGTTCTTCCTCTAGCCCAGGGATTGCCCAACCGTCATGCGCACGTCCAAGCATGCAAAGTGTTACAATGCCCCCTTCATAGACGATGCCCAGAGGACGAGTCACTGTTTACAACGTGGAACGAATGGCCTTAAGCGGGCGATGTGAGCCAGTTGCGTCTTGTTGCTCCGGCATCCAGTCGTAGTGAGCCGTGACAGAACGTACGTGACGTCTCAACGATAACGAATGGGCCTGTGTATATAGCGCGACAGAAACTTAGTGCACAGGCCGCGCTTTCGTAGTGGGGTCCACAGCAAGACCAAGGCACATTTTGCATAAGAGACGAACTGGTGCCGACTTTCGTAGCGCTGCTTAGAACGCGTCTGCGATGCCACAGTTCGGAATCGTGCAAGGCGGCGAGCCTCCTCGGAAAGGCACAGCGTCTTCGCAACCGAGGGCTCGCAACGGAGCGAAAACGGCAAGATGGAGTACAGAGTATTACGAAAAATACGAGCGTAGAACAAGAAGAACGGACTATAGACTGTGGTTTCATGCGTCCCCGTGTTGTATGCGCACGTAATTAAAGGCAACAGCTCGTCCCAATTCATTTCTTCCGAATCATACATAGCGAGCATATTATAGAGTTCTGTTAGTGCGTTCGGTCAAGCCGTTTGTCTGAGGATGGTAAGGTGTTGAGTAACGGAAAGAAAACAAAGACGGAGAAGCTTTTCAATGCCGACTGCGACGAATTGGCGACGAATTGGCGAAGGAAAGTTCCAGAATTGAAAGAGGCTGATCCAAGCTGAACATTACTTTACGACCAAGTCTTTCCTTGAACGCAAAACTCATTATAGAAACGGTGGCTGCAGTGTCCACTAAAGCCATTGTTGAAACACCATCGATAAAAACTTGAACTTTTTTTTTTCATGGAAACAGGCCGAGGTTTATCGATTATAGACCGTCCAGCGACCTCACCCCCATCGGCCGCACCGATTAGTTTCCCGGGGGTAGTAACATCGGGCGGCGGTGAGGCGTACGCGACCGCCTCTGGTGCTTTGTGGGTGGTGTCAGGCTGTGATCCGATGAAGCAGAACCACTTCGCTGCGCACTTTTTTCGGAGGGGGTCGGAAGTACTCCCGGAGTCCAAGATGAGTCAAGCCTGTAGGAAGTACGTTGAGGACACGTGTCCGGGGCCCTGTATTTTGGCGGCTGGCGTCGACGACGGCCGAATCGCTGGATGTGCCCCGTCACGCCCCATCGAGAGCAAACAGGCGGCAGACGCCCCGTATCTGACCTTTCAAAAGATGCATTCCGCATATCTGGTTGGTAGACACACTGACCAACCACGTAGTTTCCTGTGTTTGGGCGATACATTTGTAGATAGCCAGCATCATGGTTATGAGGAAGCCGCCTGGCCGCCGAAAATCTGCGTCCCCGTTATAGGGACCATTAAGATTTCCCAGGGCTCGGTGGGACTCAATGCTTGCAGCGTTGATGGACGAATGCATGCATTCATTGTGGACACAGAAGCTTCGGCACGCAGATTCTTTCGTCAGATCGCCTTCAGAGAAACTTGCTGACCAGCCTGTCACGTCTTCATGTAGCCCCAACTCTTCACGGACTATTTGCCGCATGGTAGCCGCGAGATCAATGGTAGTCGTGCTGTCAACGCTTGCGACAGTAGTTACGTTCGATAAGCGGCCAAACTTTGGAGTTGTACGGATGACTGGACAGGACGGAGAAGCTTCACAGGAACAGTCGGTCGGTCGGTCGGTCGGTCGGTTGGTCGGTCGGTCGGTCCCTTAAGTCATATCGCGTACCCACGCGGGGGATTGTCAAAGAAGCTGCCTGTAATAATTAGGCTGTGATACGGTTTATTTTAGAGAGAAAAAAGTACGAGAAAAATATTGAGAGTAGAAAAAGAAATCTTTGGATAGAACAGGATTGTCAGGTAAAAAAATGCGATTGAAGACATAGCTATCTAGCAGGGCATCTGGCTTGTCGCCGCAACAAAGGAATGAAAGGCGATCACAACATCTCTGTGGCAATATCCTATGACGGAAGCACCCAGGGAAAGAATAACGGTTAAAGATAAAGGGAGATTCAGCCTATTAAACGTGTATTCAAGGTGCGTGCGTCGCATCGAGGAAAAGCTGCGGCAATTTAAAACAAAGCGTTCTATAGTTTCGGGGGCCTTGCAAAAAGGGCATTGAGGAGATAACGCATGACCAAGCACACCGCTGACAATCCTTCCCCTTCTTCCTCTATCCCAGGGATTGCCCATCCGTCATGTGCATGCCCAAGCACGTGAAACGCTACAATATTATAGATACCTGAATCAAATTTTGCGTCCCTGTAGGGTCGAACCTCATCTCCATACATGCATCCGTTTTACTTTGACAATATTTCATGCAATCCACACAAGTGAAAAAAGTATATTCGCTTACATAAACGCTCAGAAGGGCAACAAGCCAGAGAGAGTGTCCTAACCTGTCCTATGCTACCTTTTACAAAGCAAAGAGAACAAACAAGAATAAAAATGAGACCACTTGTACCTATACCCTTCCATGAAATAGTTTTGAAACACTGATGAATGTTTCTGAAGTTTGCCACACATCAAAACAGCAGCTAAATATTTACACTTATCCAAATTTCGCATGTCTGCAAAGAATTTTTGCAAAGAATGAGAACCGATCACATTAAAGTGCAAATACTTGTTCACTGACTATTGAGTTGAAATTATCAAATAAAAGTTTGAAGTACGAAAGCCACAATGCAAGCAAGCCATCCAAAAAAGAAACATTTATATGTGATTTTTTTTTAGAAATTACTAGCGGTATTACCCGGCGGCGCCCAGGCCACTATACAAATGTCACTAATTGGTATAACGCGTGGTGAGTCATTTCATATTTCAAAAGTATAATTCACCGTGGAGTTGTACACAACTGGAAACACTCGCCTGCTGTCAATACATGGGCTCGTACGCGAGGCCTGTGGTTATGGGACACGACTGGAACTCGTGTTTTATTGGCACTATCCTGAAACATATTGTACCAAGACAGTGTGCTCAAACGACTGCCTACACATGCTGCTGCTGTGAAAGGGCCACGGTTTACCACCAAATGTGGGCTTGCGCAGAAGACCCATTAACTTCCCTAACCAGTGGATTGCTATGCCAGAGCGCCCAGCCCAAATTCGCTTCATCTGGCGAAGCACGACGGCGGGGCGGATTCACGCGTCTTCACCAAACCGCCCGCGGCAGACACGTCCCAACTTGACGGCGCCGCAGAATGGTCTCTCCTTTTCCCTTCTCAACGGCTGGGCCGAATCATGCCTCGGACGAACGGCCGGCGGCAGATGCGCAGAGACATGCCTGGAGAGGGTACCGCTGTGTCGCCTTCCCTTTCCCCGTCGTGGCGGCTCGGCTGACGCAACCGCTTTGCCTCCATTCGTCGGATTCAAACTTCAGCCAGCGAGAGTCCTGATTGGAGCGATTCAAACCGTTCGTGGCTGCAACGGATTCCTGGGGGTATAAAACCCGCCCGGAACCACAGCGAGCGCGGCACTTTTCGGAGGCACCGAGTTCAGACGTGCTGTCGCCTTTGTGCGAGCCATGCACCACTGTTGTTACCCTTCTACATACGGTATATAAATGTTGCTTCAACTTTTCTTCGGCTCGAGAACTTCATCGCTCTGCTCTGCGCCGCATCGATAGCGAACGGAGCAAGGAAACGTCGCTACACCTGTGACCGCACTCGGATGGCCAGTCGCAACAGTGGTGGCTGTGGTGAGAGGGCCCAGTCCCAACAGAGGTGACAGCGTCGGGATGGCTGACTCCCAACAGGATGGACGCGTTTGACCATTCGGACCCAGCTCCAGAGTGAGCTCGTTACTCGAGAGGACCGGGCGGCCGTCGTATGGCACTACTGTCGCTTCAGCGAACAGCGCCGCCCGTGGCCAAACGCTCGTCAGTGACATTCCAGCGGAGGTCTGCGCGGCGTGCTTGCACATAGCTCCATTCGTCTTTCTGCGGTGAAGCCTGCGAGGCGTAAATAACCGCGAGGCCTTTTTTCATAAACTGAACTACCGATAACGCTGAATAAACCAAGCTGCAACGCGGAGCCGGAAGTGCACGTTCATTCTTTCGTGTAGCAGTTGTAATACACAAAGCAAGTTTTTTTTATGCCATTTTGTTGCCTGCATGCAGTTTGGCGCACCGAGGAACATTTTGCAGCTAAAGGGGTATTCATACGACGGAGAAATCCGCCGTTTGGCTCCTAGGAGTGTGCGCCACGTGACCCCGACGTCACAGTTTTTCACCGGCGCACCGCTCCGATCGGAGGTCGTAGCACGGGGCGGCCTCTGTAGCATTCGCCATGGTCCCGCGTAATTCGCGCCAAGAGCGCCAAATCCTCCCCTAGTAGCACGTGGCGCCTGAAAAACGTTGTATTAAACGTCATGGCAACGAGTGGCGAGGGGGAAAAGGCCATTGGTCGCGTCACAGGCGCTGTGCCGTCATTTTTCCGCTGCAGCAGGGCCGCAATGCCGCTGCCTTATGGGCCGCTCGGGAATGGCACCAGGCGCGAAAGTTGGGCGAGCCGCATCAGTGGGCACGGGAGAGCGGCAGCAATGCAGCCGCCTCACAATTCGTTTTCTTTTCTCGTTCAGTTGCTGGCTGCCCTTGCAACGCGCGTGGTCATACCTCAGGGAGCGTGCTTCGCCGTGGGCCCTTTCGCTAGAACGGCACCCGCTTCTGCGCAGTTCCTGTCCAGGCTGAATACTTCGGAGGCGGTACCTGGCTCGTCGACACGAGACACAATCGGATCACACACGCAATGCCCTGCTGAAGCGCCACCTTCGTTGAGCACGCCAGCTGTGGCGCCTGCATTCATCGTGTCCTACCCATCGACAATGCCATCATTGCCACCGGAGTACTTAACTGCCTGGTTTGACATCACCGCCTCCAGTGGGCACGGGAGAGCGGCAGCAATACAGTCGCCTCACAATTCGTTTTCTTTTCTCGTTCAGTTGCTGGCTGCCCTTGCAACGCGCGTGGTCATACCTCAGGGAGCGTGCTTCGCCGTGGGCCCTTTCGCTAGAACGGCACCCGCTTCTGCGCAGTTCCTGTCCAGGCTGAATACTTCGGAGGCGGTACCTGGCTCGTCGACACGAGACACAATCGGATCACACACGCAATGCCCTGCTGAAGCGCCACCTTCGTTGAGCACGCCAGCTGTGGCGCCTGCATTCATCGTGTCCTACCCATCGACAATGCCATCATTGCCACCGGAGTACTTAACTGCCTGGTTTGACATCACCGCCTCCAGTGGGCACGGGAGAGCGGCAGCAATACAGTCGCCTCACAATCCGTTTTCTTCTCTCGTTCAGCTGCTGGCTGCCCTTGCAACGTGCGTGGTCATTCCTCAGGGAGCGTGCTTCGCCGTGGGCCCTTTCTGTAGAACGGCACCCGCTTCTGCGCAGTTCCTGTCCAGGCTGAATACTTCGGAGGCGATACCTGGCTCGTCGACACGAGACACAATCGGATCACACACGCAATGCCCTGCTGAAGCGCCACCTTCGTTGAGCACGCCAGCTGTGGCGCCTGCATTCATCGTGTCCTACCCATCGACAATGCCATCATTGCCACCGGAGTACTTAACTGCCTGGTTTGACATCACCGCCTCCAGTGGGCACGGGAGAGCGGCAGCAATACAGTCGCCTCACAATTCGTTTTCTTTTCTCGTTCAGTTGCTGGCTGCCCTTGCAACGCGCGTGGTCATACCTCAGGGAGCGTGCTTCGCCGTGGGCCCTTTCTGTAGAACGGCACCCGCTTCTGCGCAGTTCCTGTCCAGGCTGAATACTTCGGAGGCGATACCTGGCTAGTCGACACGAGACACAATCGGATCACACACGCAATGCCCTGCTGAAGCGCCACCTTCGTTGAGCACGCCAGCTGTGGCGCCTGCATTCATCGTGTCCTACCCATCAACAATGCCATCATTGCCACCGGAGTACTTAACTGCCTGGTTTGACATCACCGCCTCCAGTGGGCACGGGAGAGCGGCAGCAATACAGTCGCCTCACAATCCGTTTCCTTTTCTCGTTCAGCTGCTGGCTGCCCTTGCAACGTGCGTGGTCATTCCTCAGGGAGCGTGCTTCGCCGTGGGCCCTTTCTGTAGAACGGCACCCGCTTCTGCGCAGTTCCTGTCCAGGCTGAATACTTCGGAGGCGATACCTGGCTCGTCGACACGAGACACAATCGGATCACACACGCAATGCCCTGCTGAAGCGCCACCTTCGCTGAGCACGCCAGCTGTGGCGCCTGCATTCATCGTGTCCTACCCATCGACAATGCCATCATTGCCACTGGAGTACTTAACCGCCTGGTTTGACATCACCGCCTCCAGTGGGCACGGGAGAGCGGCAGCAATGCAGTCGCCTCACAATCCGTTTTCTTTTCTCGTTCAGCTGCTGGATGCCCTTGCAGGTGCGTGGTCATACCTCAGGGAGCGTGCTTCGCCGTGGGCCCTTTCGGTAGAACGGCACCCGCCTCTGCGCAGTTCCTGTCCAGGCTGAATACTTCGGAGGCGATACCTGGCTCGTCGACACGAGACACAATCGGATCACACACGCAATGCCCTGCTTAAGCGCCACCTTCGCTGAGCACGCCAGCTGTGGCGCCTGCATTCATCGTGTCCTACCCATCGACAATGCCATCATTGCCACTGGAGTACTTAACCGCCTGGTTTGACATCACCGCCTCCAGTGGGCACGGGAGAGCGGCAGCAATGCAGTCGCCTCACAATCCGTTTTCTTTTCTCGTTCAGCTGCTGGATGCCCTTGCAACGTGCGTGGTCATACCTCAGGGAGCGTGCTTCGCCGTGGGCCCTTTCGGTAGAACGGCACCCGCTTCTGCGCAGTTCCTGTCCAGGCTGAATACTTCGGAGGCGATACCTGGCTCGTCGACACGAGACAATCGGATCACACACGCAATGCCCTGCTTAAGCGCCACCTTCGCTGAGCACGCCAGCTGTGGCGCCTGCATTCATCGTGTCCTACCCATCGACAATGCCATCATTGCCACCAGAGTACTTAACCGCCTGGTTTGACATCACCGCCTCCAGTGGGCACGGGAGAGCGGCAGCAATGCAGTCGCCTCACAATCCGTTTTCTTTTCTCGTTCAGCTGCTGGATGCCCTTGCAACGTGCGTGGTCATACCTCAGGGAGCGTGCTTCGCCGTGGGCCCTTTCGGTAGAACGGCACCCGCTTCTGCGCAGTTCCTGTCCAGGCTGAATACTTCGGAGGCGATACCTGGCTCGTCGACACGAGACACAATCGGATCACACACGCAATGCCCTGCTGAAGCGCCACCTTCGCTGAGCACGCCAGCTGTGGCGCCTGCATTCATCGTGTCCTACCCATCGACAATGCCATCATTGCCACCAGAGTACTTAACCGCCTGGTTTGACATCACCGCCTCCAGTGGGCACGGGAGAGCGGCAGCAATGCAGTCGCCTCACAATCCGTTTTCTTTTCTCGTTCAGCTGCTGGATGCCCTTGCAACGTGCGTGGTCATACCTCAGGGAGCGTGCTTCGCCGTGGGCCCTTTCAGTAGAACGGCACCCGCTTCTGCGCAGTTCCTGTCCAGGCTGAATACTTTGGAGGCGATACCTGGCTCGTCGACACGAGACACAATCGGATCACACACGCAATGCCCTGCTGAAGCGCCACCTTCGCTGAGCACGCCAGCTGTGGCGCCTGCATTCATCGTGTCCTACCCATCGACAATGCCATCATTGCCACCAGAGTACTTAACCGCCTGGTTTGACATCACCGCCTCCAGTGGGCACGGGAGAGCGGCAGCAATGCAGTCGCCTCACAATCCGTTTTCTTTTCTCGTTCAGCTGCTGGATGCCCTTGCAACGTGCGTGGTCATACCTCAGGGAGCGTGCTTCGCCGTGGGCCCTTTCTGTAGAACGGCACCCGCTTCTGCGCAGTTCCTGTCCAGGCTGAATACTTCGGAGGCGATACCTGGCTCGTCGACACGAGACACAATCGGATCACACACGCAATGCCCTGCTGAAGCGCCACCTTCGCTGAGCACGCCAGCTGTGGCGCCTGCATTAATCGTGTCCTACCTATCGACAATGCCATCATTGCCACCAGAGTACTTAACCGCCTGGTTTGACATCACCGCCTCCAGTGGGCACGGGAGAGCGGCAGCAATGCAGTCGCCTCACAATCCGTTTTCTTTTCTCGTTCAGCTGCTGGATGCCCTTGCAACGTGCGTGGTCATACCTCAGGGAGCGTGCTTCGCCGTGGGCCCTTTCAGTAGAACGGCACCCGCTTCTGCGCAGTTCCTGTCCAGGCTGAATACTTCGGAGGCGATACCTGGCTCGTCGACACGAGACACAATCGGATCACACACGCAATGCCCTGCTGAAGCGCCACTTTCGCTGAGCACGCCAGCTGTGGCGCCTGCATTCATCGTGTCCTACCCATCGACAATGCCATCATTGCCACCAGAGTACTTAACCGCCTGGTTTGACATCACCGCCTCCAGTGGGCACGGGAGAGCGGCAGCAATGCAGTCGCCTCACAATCCGTTTTCTTTTCTCGTTCAGCTGCTGGATGCCCTTGCAACGTGCGTGGTCATACCTCAGGGAGCGTGCTTCGCCGTGGGCCCTTTCGGTAGAACGGCACCCGCTTCTGCGCAGTTCCTGTCCAGGCTGAATACTTCGGAGGCGATACCTGGCTCGTCGACACGAGACACAATCGGATCACACACGCAATGCCCTGCTTAAGCGCCACCTTCGCTGAGCACGCCAGCTGTGGCGCCTGCATTCATCGTGTCCTACCCATCGACAATGCCATCATTGCCACTGGAGTACTTAACCGCCTGGTTTGACATCACCGCCTCCAGTGGGCACGGGAGAGCGGCAGCAATGCAGTCGCCTCACAATCCGTTTTCTTTTCTCGTTCAGCTGCTGGATGCCCTTGCAACGTGCGTGGTCATACCTCAGGGAGCGTGCTTCGCCGTGGGCCCTTTCAGTAGAACGGCACCCGCTTCTGCGCAGTTCCTGTCCAGGCTGAATACTTCGGAGGCGATACCTGGCTCGTCGACACGAGACACAATCGGATCACACACGCAATGCCCTGCTGAAGCGCCACCTTCGCTGAGCACGCCAGCTGTGGCGCCTGCATTCATCGTGTCCTACCCATCGACAATGCCATCATTGCCACCAGAGTACTTAACCGCCTGGTTTGACATCACCGCCTCCAGTGGGCACGGGAGAGCGGCAGCAATGCAGCCGCCTCATAATCCGTTTTCTTTTCTCGTTCAGGTTAGTAGATACTCCTACTGCCATTGCAAAAAGTCGAACAATGCTTTCCTGCTGCTCTTCCCGTGCCCCAGTGTTATTTTTACCATGACTTTCGAATGCTTGTATCTTGTGAAAACGTTGTTGCTTTGCGGCGATGTCGAGCTTAATCCTGGCCCTGATGATGTTACTAACAATCTATCTCGTGAGCTATTGAACGTTGTTAAAGCAATTACTGCTCATGTAGACTCGCGCCATGACGGACTTATGAAAATTCTTGATGAAGTTGATTGATTGATTGATTGATTGATTGTAGGGTTTAACGCGCCGACGCAACGCTGGCGATGAGGCGCGCCGTAGTGGAGGGCTCCGGATTAATTTTGACCATCTGGGGATCTTTAACGTGCGCCGAAATCTCGTACACACGGGCGTTTTTGCTTTTCGCCTCCATCAGAAAAGCGGCCGCCGCGGCCGGGAATCGAACCCGCGACCTCGTGCTCAGCAGCGCAACGCCTTAGCCACTGAGCCACCGCGGCGGGTTTCTTGAGTTAAGAAGCGCTTAAGTTAAGTTGAGTCAAGAAGCGCTCGAGCACACGGTGTCCAACATCAACACAAGGCTAGTTGCTGTTGAATCCCGTGTTAACGCCCTTGATCACGGTAGTGACCCACGGTTAGAAGCAGCAACTAATGCAGTTCGCTCAGAAAATGCAGAGCTTCGTTGCCGCCTTGACGGTTTTGAAGATAGAGCTCGCCGTGACAACTTAATATTTTATGGTGTGGCTGACAATCCAAAAGAAACATGGTCGCAGTCGGAGGAGTAGTACGGACGCTTGTTTCCTCTCATATAAAAGTTCAAATTAAGCATGACGGAATCAAAAGGGCATATCGGCTTGGAACTTTTGTGCTCGATAAATCAAGACCAATAATAGTAATGTTCTCGTCGTTCAAAGTAAAGGACGCCATTTTTGCGATGAAAGGGAAACTGAAATCGGCGGGAATTTCTATCAGTGAGGACTTCTGTAAGGCAACTAGAAACACGAGGAAAAAGCTTCTCGACTTTGGGAAAGCCAGTGGGCAACAGTACTCCTTACGTTATAACAAGTTGCTAATCGGTAAGAAATGTTTTGTTTATTGTACTCAAACTGACAGTGTCTGTGAAATCAGCCCCGGAACCGAATCTGTGTCGCCGATCAATACCCATGCTAATCCACCCAACTCTGTGTCGCCGGTCAATACCCATGCTAATCAACCCAACTCCAGCACAAGTACGTCATAGCAATCCCGCAGTGCCAACCACAGTCCAGTAGAATGTAAGGTTTCTTTCCTTCTTACTAACATACGCAGCGTAAAAAACAAACGTGATGAACTGTCTTCAATAATCGACGACTGTGATGCTAGAATAACTGTGCTCACGGAAACGTGGTTGTCCAGCAAGATTCGTGATAGTGAAGTGTTCCACACCTGCGGCGAATATAAGCTTTACAGGTCTGGCCGTAATACCAGAAGTGGAGGAGGTGTTCTGATTGGTGTTTCTGTTGATTTACACTCGCACCTTGTTCCCATAAGGTCCTCTTTAGAATTTGTTTGCGCGTGCGTACGCTTCGGTCATAATGACGTTACTTTGTGTGCATGTTACCGTCCACCGAACTCGTCTTCTGATTTTTGTGATACGTTGTATAATGCTTTAAACAATATAGTTGTTCGCTACCCTGCTGCCCCTATTTTTTTATTAGGGGATTTTAATTTTCCTGATATATCTTGGATTGGTAGTGGTAACCATACTACCTCTTGCACCCGTGAAGGAAATTTGTTTTTTTAATCTTTGTAATGACTTTCACTTCACCCAACCTACACGTGTCACTCTTACTTCCTCGAGTTTGCTGGACCTGATACTTATTACCACAACCCCTGATAATATTTCTTCTCTTCATTATCTTCTTGGGTTAAGCGATCACAGCATTCTTCATTTTACTTACGATGTCTCTGCTTCAAAACAAGCAGCTTCCGCTAAAACCATAAGAGATTATAAATGCGCAAACGTGGCCGCAATCAATGCGGAAACGGAAAGTTTTACCGAGTCCTGTCTGCGTAGCTTTTCTTTGCGCACTGTGGAAGAAAACTGGAGAGTATTTCAGAATGCTGTTGAATCCCTCATTAATAAATTTATTCCCCTGCGCACAATCCGATCGTCTTTCCGCTCTCCGTGGTTTACCTCCTCTCTTAACCGGTTGCGCAACAAAAAGAAACGGTTGTACCATAGCGCAGTATTATCTGATAGTAGGGAAAGGTGGTCAGCCTATCGGAATGTAAACCTTGAATATAAACATGCGCTTCTTACAGCAAAACGTGACTTTTTTACTAAAACGTTGCCCTCTTAATTTGCTGCATACTAACCCTCGTAAATTTTGGTCAACAGTGAATGGTTCTAAAAAGGACACGATCCAGTTGTGTGATCATGACGGTAGTATGATACCACCGGATGAGTGTTGCGTTGCCTTGCAAAATGCCTTTGTTCTTTCTTTTTGTAATCGTGTTTCTACTGTGTTACCCAAAGTTGATAATGTGCATTTCCCGCCTATGGACACACTTGTTGTTGATTGGGTTGGCATTAGTAAATTAATTCAGAACCTAAAGGTATCCTCCCCCGGTGCTGATGGTATCACTGCACAGTTTTGAAGCTAACCGAAACATACTCGTCACTAATATTGTCAAAGCTGTTTTCGCAATCTTTGCAGTTTTCCGTGCTGCCGAGCGACTGGAAGGCGGGAAGGGTGGTGCCAGTTCCGAAGCAAGGTGATGCCTCTAACCCTTTCAACTATAGGCCCATTACACTCGCAAGTATCCCCTGCAAACTGCTTGAGCACGTCATCCATTCCAATTTGATAACTTTCCTCGAGGACAACACATTTTAAGTGTGAATACACTTTATAAGCGACCCCAAACCATCCACCGCCGGCGGCGGCGTTGGCGTCCGCAGTGCTCCTCTATATTTGAAAAAGAAACAGCATCCGGCGCCAGGTTTCGATCCGAGGACTTTGCGGCCGCAGCGCGACGCTCTACCGACCAAGCTACGGACGCGACGGTGATATCAGTGTTAGACGCGCCTTATATCTTGAACGCATTCAAACTACGTCGTCAGCGGCGTGCGTTGGCGACTCAGCGGCGTTATAGCGGCTTGATAACTGCGTGGTGTACACGTGATACTACAAACCCGATGGAAGAGATGGAAGAGAAGGCGGCGAGGCGGTGGGCTGCGGGGGCCGAGCGCAAGCGCCGCAAGCGGGCCGACAACCGTGCATTCGCACTTTCACATTCTCCCCCTCGGGGAAATGCGGGGTAATTTTTTTGATAACCGCCAGCATGGTTTTAAAAAGTATTTTTCATGTGAAACGCAACTTTTAGTTTTCACTAATTATTTATTTTCCATAACAGACCGGGGTGCCATTGTCGATTGCATTTTTCTAGATTTTCAAAAAGCCTTCGATTCAGTTTCCCATCAACTTCTTTGGTTAAAACTTAGTGCTCTTAACATAGAAAGCAGCTTACTCAAGTGGATAGTGTTTTTTGTCTAACCGAACACAATATGTAAGTGCTAACAATTGTAACTCACCGTTGCAACACGTAACATCTGGGGTGCCGCAAGGTTCTGTGTTAGGTCCCTTACTCTTCCTAATTTATATTAATGACCTTCCTAACATTATTTCTTCTACAATTAGACTTTTTGATGATGATTGCGTGATTTATCGTGAAATAACTAACCCGGAAGATTCCGTCTCTATCCAACGTGACATTAATACCGTATCTTCTTGGTGCAATAAATGGCTGATGCAACTTAACGTTAACAAATGTAAAATAATGAGAGTTTCTTCTGGCGCTAAGCAGTATAACCCTTCTGAGCTATTTCCGTACGAACTTAACAATGTACATTTATCTTCTGTCTCTTCTTATAAGTACCTTGACGTCCACATTACCACTAATCTGCAATGGCATGAACATATTAATTATGTTGCCAATAATGCTAACCGCATGCTTGGCTTCTTGCGCCGTAATTTTGCTCTTGCTCCAGTGTCTTTAAAACTCTTACTATATAAAGCCCTTGTTAGATCTAAATTAGAGTATGCATCATTAATTTGGGACCCTCATATGGTGGTGTTGTCTTCATCCTTGGAAGCCGTTCAGAACCGGGCTGCTCGATTCATTGTCACAAACTACTCACGAACCGCTAGCATCACGTCAATTAAATCTTCTCTTAAACTTAGTGACCTTGCTGCCAGAAGGAAAATTGCGCGCTTGTGCCTCTTTCATAAGATTTACTTTACTAACCCCATTCTAAAACAGGCTCTCATTTCTGCTCCATTCTACAACTCCGCACGAAACGATCACAGGTTCAAGGTAGGGGTTCCTCAGTGTCGCGCAAACCCCTACTTTCACTCGTTCATTCCCAAGACCTGCGACGACTGGAACCACCTCCCCGCCTCCATCGCCAGCATTCCGCATCCTACATCATTCAAAACGGCTGTAACTAATATTGTATGAAATGTAACCACTCCTCTCTGTAACGCCTTTGGGCTTTGAGAGTATTGTAATAAATAAATAAATAAATAAATAAATAAATAAATAAATAAATAAATAAATAAATAAATAAATATTCCCGAGCGGCCCATGAGGCAGCGACCGGCGGCAGGCGCGAAAGTGTGTGCAGTAACGTGTAATAATTTAACGAAGATAACATGCAAGTAATAGTGTGTTTTCTGGGGTCGAATTGTTGTCCTTGTTGCGGTAATATTTGGAGCGTTACACAACTTGTCTGAAACGGAAACAAAAAATGTCACATTTTTTGTTTCCTTTTATTCAAAATTCATAAGAAGAGATTTTTAATTCGAAGGCATGAAAACACGTCCTATACACTCATATATTGCATATACATTGTATGTAGACACTATTGCCCTTTAAGCAAAAATATGACATATGCAAATTTAGGCATATTGCACAACAGGAAAAACCGCGCGACATACACGCTTAGGTACACAATAATTGATTACGAAAGATGAACTTCGAAAGTTCTAGTTACTACAGATTTTTCTCGCGCACGCCTCTACGGAAGAAGAAAACTTGAAAGTTCCACTCAACATATACTTATTTCTTGAGCACGCCTCGAGAGGAATGTTCCTTGGACGTTCAAAAAAATCGCTTCAGTTCAGAGACACAATAATCGGGAACCCATACTTAAAAGAAAAGCATGGACAGGAATGCTTCAAGGCCTGCCTTTGGGCCAGTTTACGGAAACTCTGAAAGAAAGCATTGATACGACCATTAACTGGCATACACTTCCGAGAAACCATATGCTCACGCCAACAAAATGCAGCAAGAAAGACGTGTTGAAACACATACCCGCACTATTGACCACTCATTGCTGGATTTTATCTACGTACAAAAATAATGCGCAACCAAGTCGTATTTTTGCAGAACACAAATCAAACGTACCCGCTAAGCAATATACAGGAACTCTAGAAAGTTCTACAGTTCCTCCATATCGCGTAGCGGAAGGGTTGCGCGTCTGATTGCCACATGCCGTGGGTTCCAGTTCGACAGGAAAGCCCGCTTTCAGTGCTGCGCACAAGACCCCATATTCAGTCAGTTCTGCTCAACTGAGCATCGGCGGTTATGGAAGCGGCGGCATCGGCGGCCGCTCAGCTGATAAGCAGCCGACTATCGTTGCGCGAAGATTTCAAGCCACTCCTCCTCGCCGCTGCCGCTGGCGCGGCGGCCCGGCGGCAGCTCTTACATGCGAAACGGGCGGCTTTCCCGCACGACCTGGAACTCAAGATGGCGGATGGACGCGCAATTCTGCTCCCCTAGGAACTCTAGAAAGGTCCGTTCCGCTGCGCATTACGCGTAACTAAAACGAGAAAAACGCCCGCCGCTCCGCTGCAGCTTAACGGGCTACTGAAGTGCTTTTAGAATGGGGCTAAAATATATTTTTTACAATCAATAGATTGATTAGTTAATGCCTGTAAAGTTTTTTTCGTCATTTTTAGCTTGGGGACAGAGGTATTCGTCGGCAAAGTAGACCCTACCCCTCACCCACTGCTCCCTCCCGTATGGCCGGAAGATCGAGAAATCAAGAGGCAGCGACCGGAAGTAGCGTCATATTTGGAAGATGGCCAGCGGCGTGCGCCGCCCCTACGCTGTGTCCTCGTTTTGTGGGCGAAGTTCCGAATTAAGCGGGCGTGTAATCTTCCCTTTATTTGTCTTTATTGTCCAGAGTTGCTTCGGCGTTGATTTTTAACCATTATGCCACTGCGTTTTTAGAGATTCCCTAAAGCGACTCCTATAGACACCTGAGATTTCCTACCCGAGCGCCCGTGGGCCCGTGGCTACTGTGACGGTCGGACGTCGCCACTGACTGCCGCGGACAACACGTGCTCACACAAAAACGTGCTCCCACGTGGCGAGACAACGTGCGCGGACAAACACGTGCTGCCACGAGGAAAGACCACGCGCGCGCGGAACATGCGCCTCAATGAAAGGCGAGCTCCTACGTGTACATCACGATGGTCTGTACGCTGGCCACCCGGGGCACGTAAAACCCGCCAGAGGATAGGCATGACGTACTTCTGGCCGGGAATGCGGAAAGACGTGCTGGATTATTGTCGGAAGTTCCCCTCTTGCGCTCTCCATAAAACGCCTAAGAACCGAAAGCGTGCTCCTTTGCAGGTGTTCGAGGAACTTAAAGCACCTTTCCAGCGCACCGCGATGGATATAGTGGGGCCCCTACCAACTACGACTGCCGGAAGCAAGTACATACTTGTTTTTGTAGACCATCTGAGCCGTTACACCGAAGCCTTCTCGCTTGCTGACCAGAAGGCGGAAACCGTAGCACGCGTTTTCGTCGAAGGGGTGGTACTGAGACACGGCGTACCGGAGCAACTTCTAACCGATCAGGGCACCAACTTCGTCTCTCGGGTGATGAAAGAGGTGTACGAACTCTTGGGGATAAGGAAATTGCAAACGACCGCGTATCACCCGGAGTGTAACGGTACAGTAGAAAGACTGAATCAAACCCTGGTGACCATGTTATCTCATTACGTAGCACACGACCAACGAGATTGGGATAAGTGGCTACCTTTCGCTGTGCATGCCTACAACACCGCAGTCCACGGGGGCACAAATGAAACCCCGTTTTTCCTCCTTCACGGCCGCGATGCGGCACTCCCGGGCATTGTCGGTGAGACTCCCAGAATGCACTATAACACCATGGAGGACTACCGCGTTTAGCTGTCTCAACGCCTCTCAATCTCGCATAAGCTGGCGTATGAAGCACTGAACAAAGCAGCGGAGAAGAGAAAGTCGCGTCTTGATAAAAGGAGCCAGGACGCCGGCTTCCAGATAGGCGACAGGGTCTACGTCAAAGTCGAAAGCCAGGTCCGCGGCCTGGCTAAAAAGCTCGCGCCGAAATGGACAGGTCCTTTCCGGGTTGTCGAAAAGCTGTCCGACGTCACGTGCCGAATCAGAGGGATTCGAATGAAAGACGAGAAAATTGTAAACGTCAACAAGCTGAAAATTCTTTGGGTGAAGTAGAGGACGAGCTGAGACTTCCCAGGGTGAGTGATGGTACAGGCAGGCACCGTCCTTCGTCCTCGGAAAGTGGTGGCCCAGCTATGAGCCCGTTCACGGACGCTTTACATGGAGCCGTGCTCGATGAAATCATTCAAAATTCTCAACTCCCCGCGGCGAACAGCCTCCCTCAGCCGACGCACAGTTATGCAATACGAAGTCGAGGGGCAGCACCGTATCATATTTGATAGGCGTTCGTCCTGTGTACCTGAAGGGCAAAATTCCAAATTTCAGTGTTCATGTTTTGCATCCGTAAAACCTGGACATCAGGGGTCAGTCTGAGATGGCTGAGTCGGTGCTCCTGTGTTATCTTGCTCCGTGGTAGCAACTCTGGTTGCGCCCGTCATTGAGCGTATTTTGTCTGCAGACGTTTCACGCAAACTCTCCGGGTTGTTGCAACCGTGTCATCCCAGCGCTGACACCAGTTGTTGTGACCGGGCGGGGGCACCCGATCCGTTCTCCGTGGCCTCCAACATACGATGGGTAGCGTGTATGAAGCGAGCGGCCAGCCGCTGTTGCAGCCGTGAAGAAGTCCAGAGCAGTAGGATAACGTAACTGTTTACTTCATAGCGAGAGGTGAGCCGAAGCCAAAAAAACGTACTGTGCCCTGACGGGCGAGGTTACAATACAGGACTCGAGCAGAGCGACCGCATGGATTCGCTGCTCAGACAGGAATAAATTTCAGCGTTTGTGCTGCTTCTATTTATACCCAAAAGCAACAAAGGTCAAACGCCCCCAAGAGTAACATGCCACGAACATCACAGACACACACAACGCTCTTTCCATAGTTCGTGAGTCATTCATAGCTTCGCCCCACGTGGCGTCCGAGAGAGGGGAGAGAGTGTCCTTGAAAGGTGCCGGGGCCGCGCTATCGAATGTTGATCGCGCCGATAGCGAAACGTCTGAGCCGGGGATGTCAAGGCGTGACTCACCGACGCGCTGGCACCTGATGTCTGTGGGGCGCACGTCCGTGAAGAATCGGGTGTGCCACTGGCTACCGCCGGAGGCGCGTTGCAAAGCGAGGTGTTTGACCCGGCATGGCGAGACACGAAAGGACGATTCACCGACACGTGGGCGCACGTGGTGTATTCCCACGTGGTGGCTGATGCGGGAAAACACGTGGCGGCTGATGCGGGAAAACACGTGGCGTTGGCCGATTCGTAACAGCTTCTCCACCGGGGGTCCGAGATCCCGATGGATAAGGGTCTTCAACCGTTGTCCGGAGGGATGCTTTCGAAGTGAAGTGCTCAGCAGACGCTCGACTCCAGGCCTGGGCTGTACGACACCGTGCTGGAGCTTCACAGGGCCGAACACTGGACGAGAAGTGGCTCCCCAAGAACATCTATGGCTTGGTCAGGCAAGCAACAGAACAACACAGGAAGACACAACCACCTCGCCGGCAAGCGCGAAGACAAATCCACAATGAAGATCTACCAGGCTTTTAGTTGCGATAAAATACGCTCATAACTATCTACTCTAGTGATATTTTTAGCCCAGCAGTACTTTAGACAAGTGCACAAACCCGAAAGGTGACATTTCGCGTGATTGGAAATGTCCCACACACACACAAAAAACGTAATCGTAAAGGGCGAAACCTGCTTCAGGAAAAACAATGAAATTGAGAAAGTCGGGCGTCTACAGGGCACTTCTCGCGCTGAGAGCTGCGATTTGAGCTCTCGTTACTGCTCCGAGCTTTTCCCTTTCTGCACCGCACTTTAGTTGCAGCCGTTCTCTCAACGCTGCTGTGACCGCGTGAAATGACACCGGTCGTCTTGTTCGACAAAGGTTGAGCGCGAGGAGGAGCGAGCGGGATTTTCCACCGTTCATACGTTAGGCGCGCACTGCTTCTAGGTGGCGTTCCCTCAGCGCGATGCGAGCTCACGGCTTTGCCCCTCGGCGTGCCTGCACTGAAACACGCGCCGCAAGTACGCGCAGAAGTTTTCCCTCTCTCCTCGTTGCTCACCTTTTCGCGAACGCGCTCGGCAAGCGAACATCGGAACGTGTTTACGTTTACTTCTCTAGGCTGGTCAGTTTCCGACTTCGGTTCAGCCACAGGCGACACCGGAACCTCAACTAACACAGCCGATGTTGACCTATCATCGGGAGCATCAGCTGGGAGTGAAACGGGCACGACGAGCTCTTTAGACACCTTGTAGTTCCACAGTCACTACCTCGTCGTCCCTCACGCTTTCAGCGACAGCCTCGGCACGCGAAGACCGAAGCGTGTTCCCGTTCTCCTGCCTCACTGCCGGAACTACACTACAACCAGGCTGCCCTGTCTCAAAATACGGCTCTACCGCCCGCTACTCCTCAATCTCTACGAGCTCGGCTGGCCGTTGCTCGAGGTCAGCTACCTGAGCTGGCGGCAGGACGGAATCGGCTTGCCCAGTGGGGAGATCGTAATTACTCCCAACTTAACCCTGCAAACCGTTTGCTGCCTCGACGGCAGGCTTTCCCACCACGTCGCTCGATTCTGCACTACCGTCCGAAGGAACAACCCCCGTTTCAGCGGACTTGTGTCGCCTTTCGGTAGCCTCATGGTTTCCGCATTCCAGCGAAACCTCACTATCTCACGAACTGCGCGCATTCGGGGCGACAGCCGTTTTCAAGGCCTCCCGTGATCTAGCACTTTGAACATGGCGACGAAACATCTCCACTCAGCGTAGGGGCCTTACACACAGTGTACTTACGCTGCCCTCCGTCGCGAGCCTCTGGAAATGCCCAATCATCGCTTTCTGTCTGAGTTTCGCCATTCCTCACAGAGGTGGCGACCCTAACGTTACTCGAGCTCTTCGCAGCGAGCTCAGCTGGTTCTTTCCTCGGTAGTTTCTCAAAATTGTACCCCTGCTCGCTTAACAGCTGATCCGACCTGTTCGAGAATAGGTACCTGTACTCCGGAAGTAGTTGTGGGGATACTGCTGCCTGTGTCACAAGTTCACCAAACGGACCTCCGATGCTGACCTTAGCAATCGGCAGACGCACGTTTCGTGCTTCTACGGCTGGCTTCACCCAAACACACTGCCCCGTTAGCTGATCCGGTTCAACGTACGAAGGGTGGACCATGTCTACCGTCACCTCGTAGTCGCGAAGAACTCGGCACGGTTTACCATTGACGACTAGCTCCCGTACGTACGGCTCTAGAAACTGCCTGCTGTCCTCACTCTGATCTAGTACGTGAAATACTAGTTTTCCCTTCTTACAACTGGCAGCGAAATGTCCCGTCTCGCCGCAGTTGTAACACGCATCCTGTCTGCGCGCTTCGAAAGCTTTCTTTCTGCGCTGCTCCTCAGCGTCTGCTGCTCTCTCTTCGTTATCGTGGCCAGTTTCTCTATCCATGAGAACGACTTCCCTTGCTCCACCGTCTTTCCGGGGAGCTCTGCCTTTCGGCCCTGACTTATCAGGCCTCGGCCTGAACTCTTTGTGGCCGTCTTTCGGCCCCTGCGCACCTCGACGTGCGACGAACTCGTCGGCTAGCTGAGCTGCCTGATCCACAGTACTTACCCCTGGCCTATCTTGCACCCAGAGTCTCAGGTTCTCTGGTAGACGGCGGTAAAACTGCTCAAGACCGAAGCACTCAACTACTTTGTCGTGCTCTCCGAAAGCCTCTGCCCCTTTGAGCCACTCTTCCATATTTGCCCTCAGCTTGTAGGCGAACTCTGAGTACGACTCGCCCCTAGCTTTCTCGGCTTCACGGAACTTCTGGCGAAACGCCTCTGCTGACAGCCTGTACTTACGCAGGAGGCTCGACTTGACTTTCTGGTAGTCCTCCGCCTCCTATTTTGGCAAGCGGGCCATCACGTCGGATGCC
Organism: Haemaphysalis longicornis; assembly: GCF_048455015.1. NCBI lineage: Eukaryota > Metazoa > Arthropoda > Arachnida > Ixodida > Ixodidae > Haemaphysalis > Haemaphysalis longicornis. The sequence goes on along the minus strand of NW_027526295.1, from coordinate 285,445,026 downwards.
TCACCTGGCAAAAGCGTAAGCAGCTTTTGCGGCCATGAGTCTCGGCTAAACTGGGCCCTCTCACACGTACGCTCGAAGTTGACCAAAAAAAGACCGATGTCTTCTCCTACCTTGTAGGGTCGCATTAGGTCACACATTCGCAACGTAGGTCACTCAGTCGCCGCAGACTGCACGCTGCTGTCACTCTCACGCCTAGATCGAGATGCCTCGATGTCAAGACGTTTCATTTCTAGCTCATGCTGTCGCTCCTGTTCTCGCCTTTTATCCTCGCGTTCCTCACGCTGGCGCTCAGCCTCTGCAGCCTGACGCTTAGCGGCCTCCCTGTCATTGATCAGCTCAATGCACTCTGACAGCTCGTCATCGTCAGCCCCAACAGCGAGTATAGCCTGTATCAGCTCTGGCTTTCTCAGCGCGTCCGTAACATCCAAGCGCAACTCTTTTGCAAGCTCCAACAACTGCGGTTTTTTCAACGCCTTCAAATTCATGGCCGATCTAGAGTACTGCTTTCCCACTGCCAAAAAAAATGTTTTGCGCAAATAACCCACGCGACAAAAACACACGCCCTACCAGCTATCCTCAGAAGCCTGGTAAAACTCAGTGAAGAAAAGTCCCGCACCCACCCTTGACCGCCGTGAATTCTGCGAAGTCCGAAGCCGCCTTGACGTCCGTGGTGTTGGGTCTCGCACCGCTGGCTCCAGGTGTCACGAAGTTGTCATCCGACCGCTGCCAACCAGTGTTGCAACCGTGTCATCCCAGCGCTGACACCAGTTGTTGCGACCGGGCGGGGGCACCCGATCCGTTCTCCGTGGCCTCCAACATACGATGGGTAGCGTGTATGAAGCGAGCGGCCAGCCGCTGTTGCAGCCGTGAAGAAGTCCAGAGCAGTAGAATAACGTAACTGTTTACTTCATAGCGAGAGGTGAGCCGAAGCCAAAAAAACGTACAATGCCCTGACGGGCGAGGTTACAATACAGGACTCGAGCAGAGCGACCGCATGGATTCGCTGCTCAGACAGGAATGAATTTCAGCGTTTGTGCTGCTTCTATTTATACCCAAAAGCAACAAAGGTCAAACGCCCCCAAGAGTAACATGCCACGAACATCACAGACACACACAACGCTCTTTCCATAGTTCGTGAGTCATTCATGGCTTCGCCCCACGTGGCGTCCGAGAGAGGGGAGAGAGTGTCCTTGAAAGGTGCCGGGGCCGCGCTATCGAATGTTGATCGCGCCGATAGCGAAACGTCTGAGCCGGGGATGTCAAGGCGTGACTCACCGACGCGCTGGCACCTGATGTCTGTGGGGCGCACGTCCGTGAAGAATCGGGTGTGCCACTGGCTACCGCCGGAGGCGCGTTGCAAAGCGAGGTGTTTGACCCGGCATGGCGAGACACGAAAGGACGATTCACCGACACGCGGGCGCACGTGGTGTATTCCCACGTGGTGGCTGATGCGGGAAAACACGTGGCGGCTGATGCGGGAAAACACGTGGCGTTGGCCGATTCGTAACAGGGTGCAAGGGAATGTACCACTCCGCCGAACGGCGACGAGTGCTCTCTGCTCTGCTTCGGGACAGTATGGGAACTTTGTTGGCTTCCCACGTTTGATTTTGTTTTCTTCATGCTTACTCTTTTTCTGCATCAGGACGATGCATATCGAAGAGGGGGGCAGTGACACACTACAAACACCAATTACCACGCAGGGGTATGCGCGAACAGCAGGAAAGCCCGTTACCAGAGCCGAGCGGCCCAAACTGTCCGGGGAAGAAGAGGTGATTCCGTAGTTGGTCCCGGTATTCTGTGCGCAGCTTCGCCAATAAACCGAGCTCTATTATTTGGAACTGCTTCACTATGCTATGACAATGTATATATATATATATATATATATATATATATATATATATATATATATATATATATATTGTGAGCACGTTCTGAGCATCACGTCGTATTTACAGTGACTGGCTCGTATATTGTGGGCACCATCCTGTGCTTCATCTTCTTCCTTTCATAATCATCCTCATCACCATCCTACCAACCCTCCTGTAGCGAAGATCATCGTCATCGGAGGCTGGTTCCGAGTCCGCGGCGGTTGCGACGCTTCCCAATAAACGTCCTCCTGCACCTGTCTCTTCAGGCCCTCTCAGTATATATATATATATATATATATATATATATATATATATATATATAGATAGTTCAACCTCGTTGTCAGGAGACGGGCTAAACGAAATAATGAGTAAGACAAGCACGTTATAATTCCCCTTGAAAGTCCCCATAGAAACGAGTGTATTTAAAACCTCGTTTTAACTAGGTACATTAGCCCGTTGCGGGATATAACGAACAAATTTTATAGAGAAATAAAATTTTCAGCCAATTTCACGACGGTGCGCAACGCGGATTTCAGGCGGTGCGCAAGGCGACAACTTTAGAAGTTCAAAACTCGCGCCATGCATCCTCCAGCAACGCACGCAAAGCCGGACGGCGCGCCATGCGTCCGCTGCGCCCAGGAAGCCATTCCCACCATTGAGTTTCTTACTAAGAAACTCGAAGAAAATAATAAACTCTACGATTACTACCTTCCTCTCGCTGCACACGGCCCGCACGGGCGCGGTGCGCTCGCCGGAAACTGTTGTCACCCGCCGACGTGCGCCGCGGAAGCCGCGTTCGCGGTTTTTTTTTTTTTTTTTCTTGCAGAGAAGGCGGCATAGAGTTGTATATGATAAAAGCAGTCACATCCGGCACGAAGCTGAGCTAGCCGTAGTTCGCATAAGAAGCATCAACGCTCAATTACGGACTTCTGAAATACGAGTTACGTACTTTGAACTGCAATAAAGTACGTGCGCCACTTATCCTCTTTATCTCCGGAATCCGGTTATTTTGTTGTGTACCACCATGCGGTGAGATCCTATTTCGCCCGCTAGTTGTTTTGGTTATAAGTACAGCGCACAATGTTTGCGGTATATTCCCGCAACGGCTATAATGAAATATTGGTTATAAGGAGCCAATCGCGACGCCCCTTTAATTTTGCTACAGGGAGGTTTAACTAACTACTGAAATAGTATCCGCACACACCGGCGTTCTGGTAACAGCCCCAGAAGCCGTATTCTGGATAAACTCGTGGTTAGAGCGAAACCGTAAAACTACTTTCTAGAGATTCTTAAGGCCTACAATATATATGTCCACACAAAGTGATTCGATATCTGAACGGCTGGGTAGGCAATCACGAATTAGAGCAAACACAATATCTCTTTTTTCCCCTCCGTTACGGGCACTATTTCTCAGTATACCGCCTTAGTGAGTTCCTACGCCGATAGATATGTACTCCGGAAGTTTCACGCCTCTAGGTCCAGCAGCTTTGGCTGGGCGTTGATGAATCAGTCAGCAGAGTCAGTCGGTCGGGCACTTCATTTTATAGGTATAGATTAAATGGACGACGGTTCCTGCCACAAGAACAAGCTATCCCTATTCCCTATGCATCATGGTTGTGCCATGGTGGCCAGCGCTTGCGACGTCGAAGGCATTCAAACGCGGCCATTAATCGCAAAACCTTGTGGTTTCTGAAGCTACGAAGACTCAATTTCATATGCTTTTCTACAACTTAGTTGGAATAGTGCCTCCATTTTGACTAGAAAAATTTTAGCATGTTTTCCTCGATATAATTTCAGAGATTTTGTTAATCATTGCGATTACATTGAACATACAAAAAACAGAGACCATTCCATGCCCAAGAAAAAATTGCGCATGGAAGCAAAAACCTAATAACTGCGCAAGAGCAGGAAACCATTGAGACCTGAGGAAAGGTGGGAGCAAAAGATGGCAAACGGTAAGTTGGCAGGACGGAGACGACACTACCACCCCATAGCCGCACGACCATGGACGCGCGAGGCTGGCCAGAAGAGGGGAACAGCCTCCACACCCCTGGTTTTAGGGAGTGCTCTCCAAACAGGTGGGATAGCAAGTGGGCCAAGGAACCCTCAGCTAGTAATGCAATTGTAATCCTTGTAGCTGTTGAGGAAAGAAGAAGACGAGCTTAGGACTATCACCATCATCGGTTAGAGAGGAGGAAGTGGAATAAAAGGCGTTCTGAGCGGTGTCATGGCCCGGGGCCCAGTTCCTCAACATTTGGTGCCGTGAAACCCGGGAGGAACGACCCAGTGGACTGCCTGACGGCGCAGCGCGTCTCCGAGGCTCGCGAGGCCTGGGAAACTCCTGGTTGGGATACTTCGTGATCCCCTCATCTCGGAGGCCTTGCCCTTGGGAGGCGCCCGCCATGGCCGGCTGCTCGACGCTCCACACCACCCACACTGAACCCGGAGACAACCCATGAGCAGACCTGACCTGATGCGGAGCAGTCTTCGAGGACGCTAGGCCTGGGGTCCCCTGGAAGCTACGCAATTCTGCAAGCCTCGTCATCGAACCCTGTCTGCCACTCGTGCTCGTGCCTAAGACACGCAGTCGCCTGCGTTCGCGCCGTCTGCCATGGAGGAGCTTCGCCGCCACCGTGACACTGTGAGGGAAGCCGTCACAAGGGGCGTAGCTGCCATTCAATTGCTACTTCAGGATACCCTCTCATCGACCGGCCAGATCCGCTCGCACCTGCACGCCGTCGACAGCAGGTACGAGGAGTTGAAGTGCCTCGATAAGCGCATATATGAGGAGACCATTGATTTGGACGACCTTGAGGCCGATTTATTCGATAGCTACGAGTACGACGAAAAGGTCGTCCCGATCCGTATACACTGGTGTGCTTCGCCAGACCCTTCGCTGTTCCTCCGCCAATTGCTGCTCGGAGCACCGGAGCGCCCAGCGATTACTCCGCCGTCATCAGGCACGGCTAGAGTTCCTGTATATAGCTCCCGCAGGGAGCTAAGAGTTGCGCGACCGACCGCCATCTTTGTTATCCGGATTGCTGCGGGAAAGCCGCCGTCGCGAGTGAAGGAGCCTCGCCGCCACGCTTCCGACGGCGGCCGACGCGCGGTGGGGGCGCTTCGGTCGGCGGCGCCTCACGCTTCTGCTGCTGCTGTTCCTGGGCGGGGCGTGGTGCCGCCCGCGTCGGCGGCTGCGGCGCAGCCGTAGTGGGGGCTTCTCTGCGCGGCATGGATAACCGGAGTGTCGCAATCACGGCGGCGCGTGGAAAAGGGTCGCGCAACTCTTAGCTCCCTGCGGGAGCTATATACAGGAACTCTAGGCACGGCAAGACCGCGGCGCCCTCCGGTGACAGCGGGATGACCGCGGAGGCTGACAAGGTGGCGAACGTTCCCGCGGCGTGTGAGCCGTGCGTTTCTGACCGTCGGAACGTCCTCACAGCTGCCGACGAGTCTGATCCTCCAGAGAAACCAGCGGAGAGCACGACCGATTCTATTGAGGCACAACTGGGTGCACCCGGCCGTCCGCCCAGCAGTGACTGCGTCATCGTCCAGGACGGCCACGGAACTGACCTCTCCGAGGACCCCATGACCACGATGCACGGTGATGCGGACCCGTCCAGCGTGATGTTCTCCGACGCTTCGGACATCGCTGCCGCTCGTGGGGGTTCCTTGCTGAGAGAACACGTGGTCGTTAAGTGTCGCGAGCGGGCGCCGTTCCCACTAGTACGACGATGGCCGTGTTGCTCCCGGCGCTGGCTTCTCCGTTGCCGTCTCCGCTGGGGTCAGCGATACATGGTATCCCCGACTCGGATTAGCGCACCGTCCTTTCATTTTGGATCGTACGAACCGTCAGGTGACCCTGGTTGCGGAGGGCTCGTGGACGGCAACCGGGCAGCTTCAACTACCGCGCTTGGCGGCCCCCTGGGAAGCTCCTGGATTCCACCCCATCAGCTGTCACTATCATCGTTCCTGAGGCATGGGGGAGCAGTTCGTGATCATGGTGTGCGCACACGACGAGTGGTCACATGTGAGCAGCTACCATCCCTGCCGCCCGGCACTGGCTACGTGCGTGCCTGCCGCGGGCACAGGACTGGGTTCGTCAGTCTGAGGCTACAGCCCGAGCAGGGTGAGTTCCCCTACGATCCTGGCGGCTACGGCGAACCGGGAGAACAGGACGGCTACCGACGCACCGGGTGTCAACTTAATGCCAGCAATGACCTGCTTGCTCATCAGCGCTTCCTCGCCATCAGCCACTCCACAATGTTCACTGAGGATGGCGAAGAGGAGCCCGCAGCCGCAAAGGAAGCTTGCAGGAGCAAGCTAGACCAAGTGTCCAAAAGTACTATGCACTCTTACCGACGAAAACGGCCTCTGAATCACGAGGAATCTCAATCAACCTGGTGTTGCAAAGAACATCGACCCAAGATCGCCCGCTATCTAACTCCTACCCCGGAACCGAGTGTTGTTGGATTTTCCTTTCCAGCGCTAAACAAAACCGGTACAAGGAAGCTACATCACTCCTCAAAGCACCGGTGGAAAAGGAAGCCACTCACGACCTGAGACCGACCGGCTCAACGAATCACAACCAGGATGCTGAACTGGCTGTTATTTATATTTGTGATATTTCCTGCGTGGGACCTGTGCATGTGTGGGGTCACCAATCATTGTCGCGGGCGGGAGTGTGTTGAGGAAAGAAGAAGACGAGCTTGGGACTATCACCATCAGTGGTGGAAGAAGAAGGGTGGAATAAAGGCGTTCTGAGCGGTGCCATGGCCTGGGGCCCAGTTCCTCAACAGTAGCCACATAAAATTTATTGTTATTCAGTTAGAAATGTTCAAAATATATACGCAGCAGATGGCACTGCACCTGCAAGCAGATCGCACAAACAGCCATGAAGCGGGAGCGACATTGAGGCCGGCCAGGTGCGTGGTGCTGGGCGCACTTCCAGGGCTTCCATGGGCATGGAATGGTAGCTTGCAGGCTTGCTGCTGCCGTCACAGCGCTCGCTAGCCGGCCGAAACGTCACTTAAGCCCGGCCGTAACGGCCATGCGCTTCTCAATTTCTGTTTCAAAATCGCCGAGTTTTGCTGATAGTTTGCGCCGTGCATGCACGAATTTCAGCTGCCATATTTTGTTTCTTGTCATATTTTAGCCACGCTTAATGGAAACAGGGTTTCCAGGTCAAATTGTTCACTGAAGTTGGTCTTTACCAATACTACTATGCATAAGTAGTAGTGGTAGTTAAACGTTTATTTTCCACAAATGGTAAAGGAGCGGAGGATGACCTCCTGCGTTGGTCTTGAGGTGATTGTACCATATATGGTTGGCGTCCCTAGTCCGGGATGCATAAAACATGTACTCACTACTTCTAGGGCTAATTTAATCAACAGTCAATCCTTACAGCCACGCTGGACCAGCTTCTAAGAACTGTGAAATTCGGCATGGCTAAATTGGCAAGGTAAAATAGACGAGTTTGCAAAAATGCTTTATACAATGAAAGGGGGGTTCTCTGCACGAATCACTGAGCTATTTAGTACCAATTTCCTTTTTTTTCCCCTCATTTCCTACGACTTTCGCATTGGCTACCGTATTTCTCTTCGTTGTTTCTCCACAGCAATTTCGGTCAAAATTCAGTTGTGTCTGACTGCTCAAAGCGAATGGAAGATGGTGACACTGCGTAACTGCAGCCACAAAAACACAACCCCCGAGACATAAAACACTGAAATAGGTTTGTCAGCCCAGAAATTGCGGGGGTAGAACAGCTGCGCCATTGAGCACCAAACTTGTTTGCCTGCGCCATCCTGCGCGGAACCGCCCCTATTGCCCCAAAATCGCTTATCAGGACGGCGCCGCAGAGCCCGAATTGAGCCACAAGTTACGACCGTTATGATGCCCCGTGCCCGAAAACTTCGTGTTCCGGTTTCAATTGACTTTCGCTTAGCTGCAAGGCCGCAGGCACTACGTGTCTTCTCCGCCTTCACTTTGGATTCATTTGTCGCATTTGCACGTTTTTTTTTTGTTTTTTTTTTTGTCGGTGCCGGACGCTGCGCCACAAATAATTGAAAATGACCACAAGTGAAATTATTTTGTGTCGCATCGCAAACAGATAGAAAGCAGCAATATTCGCATGAAAGGTTGTAGTTTATTGGAGGTGAACTTCAATTTAGTCTATCATTTTTGACGAGTGTAGCTGCATGTATTGAACGAGGCGTTATACGTTAGGCTATGATTGAACAAACAGGGACTTGGACGCTTTGCCCTCGCTTGTTAATTCGGTTCGCCTTTGTTGTGAGGTAATTATTCATTTTCGCCAGTAAACCTTGGGGTTAGCTTTGCTTATGTGGAGGATGGTCCAGCATTAATTGTATTCTGGCACGCTCTCGTTACGTAGTCTATGGGGTACGTTCACCGACTCTCGCAACCGCGTGACGGGCGAAGACAAAGCTATGTTCTGCTTCGCAAGCACTGAAATCTTTGTTCGAAAGAAACAATGCAAGAAAATTCGCCTTGTTTCACGGAGTGCGTCGTGAGTTTAGGGTGCTTCGATTTACGCTCGACCGCCGTACAAGGTGGAGACACGCATGCATTGACGTCGCCATTTTGGGTCACTCGTTCGTCGCCACAGCAAGTCACTGTGGTAAGACCGCGCTATATTTCTCGCTGCAACGCGGTTTACTCGCGAAGTTTGAATCGTCTGTTTCGCTTTGCTGGGTCTTGTGGGAAACAAAAACAACTACGTGTTGAGCACTTTGATTTAATTAAGGCGGCACGGGACCGTTCGAAGGGTGAGTTCGCTCTTCCGTCTACCGGACACGAAGCGAGGATCTGATCCCCTTCGACTCTGCGCGTTATCACCCTTTGAACGGTGATAACGCACTGGGGCCGGAGGCATGTTGTAAATTTACAAATATAGTAAAACAACTGCATTCCTGGTTCGGAGTAGGTTCTAGTGCACGGCAGAACGCCGGATATAACAGATAAGTAGAATAAACCTAATTGGCAGGGGGCTGACACGGCAGCCTGCGCGAGCCCCCAGACAAATGGACTCTCTAGAGGCTGCTCCAAACCTGCTCCAAAATGCCTTTCTGGCTGCTCCAAGCCTGCTGCAAAAGGCAATTAATTTTTCCTGCTCCCAAACCCATTTACCTTGTTCCACCTCAATTGCTCTCAAAAGAAAGACGAAAGATACTGTAGGTCTTTTGGTAAGCTGAATTAAGTTGCCACGTTACAATTATACCCACAGCCAAATGAGCTGCAAGCTGGAATAGAATCTGGTGTGTGAAGTTTTGAAAGACCAATCTTCTGATGGCCAGAGTTCAAATCTCCTCAATGCCTTAAGTTCTGTTAATTACCCCCACAATCCCCAAATGTAGAGTAACTTGGCTGCAGCTAACAACGGTGCACAGATGGGAACTGCAGGACCAGTTGTCTGACTTAATCGCATCTTTATGTTTCGATCAATTTACATTGCAACCTGGCAGCATTAGATGTGGATAGCTTGTGACATTTGATATAGACAGGTTGGATGTGCTGGATTTCAACAGCACAGCTTCCGGGAAAGCTAGCCCTCTTCGTCACCTTCATCCGCTTCAGGCCTGCATTCAAGATAATAAGAATGATGGTGAACGCCTTGAACAGCGGCTATGAAAAGAGGCAGCCCCTGTTTTGGAAACTATGCCTGTATGCTCATTATAAAATCACTCCCCCCTATTACAGGAACCAAATTTTAAAAAAAGAAAAGAAAAGAACGGAAGCAAGCAGGTGGGTAGCGTTGTTGACAGTTAAGAAAAGAGACAAAGGATTGCCCTAATGCGAATGCGCGGGACGACATGTTTGTTGGGCTGAGCAATAAATTAAACCAGCAACCACCAGTGCTGCAAGAACCAACACAAAAAATGTACTCTTTTTAAGCATAAAAAGGAAGCAGCAGAAAAATTCGGCTCAAATATTGAGTCAGTGAGGGAGCCGGCAACAAAACAAACTAAACAGGAAGCACAGTAAGTACAAGCGTTTTACATATTGTATAATACGCTGAATGTGCCTTCCTTGCTCTGCCTGTAACTGCTTCCGATTATTATATGCAGGTTTGTTCAGTTTTGGCCTTCAGATTTGATGGTCGTCGAAACTAGGAAACTGAATGGCTCGCGGAAAGAAAAAAAAGAAAAAATGAGAGAGCCAAATTAGTTCGATGTGACTGCTTGGTTACTGACCTGGATTCACTGGCGTTGGAGGTACCACACTTTGCACAAAGTTTTAACCTCTCCGCACAGCCGCTGCACATTATGTGGTAGGCCGACTTGACCGTTTTACCTTCGCACTTGACGCTAGGGAACGAAACAAGGCGAGGACATCGCAGTGAAACACAGATTCGCCGCAAGCAGCTGCGAAAAATACCAAACTCCCAACAGCTGCCTTCGTTGAAGCAGCAAAGCATGAGCAACTTTTGTTAATGCTCTCAAAATATGCTTCTAGTCTGCGCTTGAGAGCAGTTGTAAGGAGTTACCTGAAATGCGACTAGGACCACTTACCGACCGACATGCAAGACGCAAATCGCAACTAAAAGTTTACAGTTAGGAGTTGGTACTCTAGTTACCACCCAGCAGTTATTTAGGAAAAATAAAGAGAAGACAATATCTCACCATTTCTTGGGTACAGTCAGAGGTTTATACTTTTTATATTTAATTTTCCACTCTATAATGTCCTTACACCTGGTACACACATTGGCGATCTTCAAATTGAGAATTTTTTTCGTTTGCACACTCGTGTCATGAAGGGTATTTTTAAAAGCTGTGGAATTCTGGTGCTTCTGAGGCCTACTTCTGCTCACATTTCCAGGCTGTGTACTCATGATGCACACGACAAATAAGACTTTGCGATTGAATCACTTTCCCGACACCTTTTCCGTGGAGGCCGCCATCACTATGACGTAATCATAATATTGGTTTAGTCACGTGAGTTCTTTTGGCCACGCGAGGAATGAACCAACGGCAACGCTTGGTACCAGCGCATGAAAACAAATTGTAGCAAAAAGCAAAATATTATAATAACAGCAGCTAGATGTAATGAAATTTTACAACGCTTGTCAAGCCTAGGAAAAAATTCGCAAGTAAGCCGCAACTGCGCAGCTGAGCACAGCGCCAGCCGCGGCAGCGGTTAAACATTTGGGTTCGTGCGGTGTTCGGTTGGGGTTGATGCGGGGTGGTAGGTCCCTGCTCTGTGGTAGGTCGGGCGGTCGGTGACAGTGCCACAGATGGCTTCATCGTCTGGGAGAGTTATTCAGGTCAGTAAACATTGCTTTTTTTTTAATACCCACTTTGAGGACAGCAATAAACAGTGGAGGCGTGAAGCTGTAGCATGTAACGCTTAGAACCGGTGCTTTTATGGCGAGAAACTACGCCGTTGTCGATGTGTAGGAACAGAACTCGTGTTGAAGGACGCCCTTGAGCGCGCTCCTCAATGACCGCGTCAATTTATGAATGACAGCAGACTTCGATCTCTCATGCTAACTCAATTGTGACGCTAGATACCAGAGCTGGCGCGCGGCGCAATTTGGGCGCTTGGTTTCATTCGTAGATCGCGTGGTTCATTCATTGGGTGCATCTCTCGTCCTCACAGGCCATCAAGCCGCATAACCCGCTGATAAAATTTCGCGCGGGCAGCGCAAGACCGGACAGAGGTAAGAGGGGGCTCCGGCGAGGCCGAGGTTTCGCCCAGGAGGACAGCACCCTTTGACGCGGTTTACAACGTCGCGAAGTTCTAACAGGGCCGACGCAAACCACGGCTGCATCCACGGCCATGAAAGCGACCAGCAGCGCAGCGCCTGCGATATCCAAGCCTGTGGGGTCCGCGCCGCGTGGTTCCGGCATCGATGAATCTCAGCTGCCCGCCCGGTACGCCAGGAAACCGCTGTCCCAATACGAAGGGGAATACATACAGGTAAACCACCTCGCAACTGAGATGCCGCGCTGGATGAAATTCGCCTACATGAAAGCGGCGCATTCAATCGACGCACCCTGCTTTAGTTTTTTTGTTAACCAAGCATTTATTAGGCAATTATTTTCCTCGTTTTATTCTTGTAGCTGTCATAGATTGAGCATTGCATCGTTTTTGCACAGGATGATGACGCTTATCATCTCACCAAAGAAGCGAATGTATTTGTGTTAGGCTGTTGTCTTCTTTCTTTTTTTTTAATTTTAGCGCCGCTGTTAGATGCATGCTCAAATTCTGTTTTGTTTGCATCAGGTGGTAACTTTTCTGCGCTACATTTCCCCCCTGCTTTTCCTCCTACAGCATTCTAATCCACCTCTAGACCCGTGTACATAGCATTACCTTCAAACCCGGCAGCCCTCGGAAGGCGGACATTTTCCTTGGATAGATTTGGAAGGATGCTCTCACATTTCAACAAAATGTGCCGAACCATTTGTTTACTCTCTGCTGACCACACATGCCTCATCAGTTTGTGTATAAAGGCAAACTGTACTATCGTGACAATTTGAAATACGAACAACGGAGCAGAGCGTGTGGCTTTCAGTATATGCCGCGCATCCTGGCGACAAGCCGCGTATGCGCAATGCGAACAAGTCACGAGAGTTCGTGACCAACCTTGATATGGAAAGACCATCGTATTTCCCTCGTCTGTTAGGCCCTCAGCACGAAATAAAAAAAGATAAAGGACTATAGCAGCGTGCACCGTTTTTCCTCCTCCCAGCAACAAAGTTAGATAAAGCTTGCGTGAGCGGGCGCTGAACTCGGTGAGAAGATCTAACAAAACGCTGACATGCTGAACGACGGTCTTTCCATAACAACGTTGGACACAAAATCTCGTAACCTGTTTGCACTGCACATACGTGGCCCGTCACGCGCTCCGTTGTTGTTTTTTCAATTTATCACGGTTGTACATCGTTGCAGTCACATATCATAAATCTCTGCACTCGTAAATAGCGCATTCTTCACAAACACTGTCACTGCCAAAAAAAAGCATTGATCTCAGAAGCTGACTAACGTGAAGTCACAGACGTGAACGTGGCCGAGGGCAGCAGTGAGGGTGGAAAGCTGGCCGGTGCGACCCACGGCTGCTTTTTAAATGTGCTGCCAGAGGCCTCTCGCAGTGGAGGAGGAGGGTGCGCTGTCATGCGGCACGCATGCAGAAATCATCGAGCAACTAGTGCCACACTGCCATCAGCTTCTGCCACCCGTCAGAGTGAACACCTCTCTACGAGAAGCACTACGGTTCGATGACAACATCAATAGCGCCACACATGTGCATACGACGAAATGGCCTCTTCAGCTCCGGCAGCGATCGGTTTAGCTGTGGCGACATTGCAGTGAACTTACGAGGGAACTGCAGTGAATAGTGACAGTATAGTCTATGTACATCCACAAGACTGCAGGACAACTGTTTCCTTCAGTCTTTTCATCGGTGGCGAAAATGCAGTGACTTGAGGCATTCAGCCTTCAGTATGTTTGCTTTTTAACTGGTTTGGACGCTTGGGTGTCCACCCATTACAAAGGGTTTCTAGCCACAATCAGCATAATCACCACAGGCAGCGCTAATGACCTGTAAGCTGACTCCTATAGCTGTACAAGGGGCATGTTTTGCTTCGCGTTGCAGCACTCGTGCTGGAAGCTACCAGTCGAGGATATTAAAACTGCCTGCCCTTCACCTCCCGCTCACCTGTGAGAGTGCGTCTGTCTCATGGGAGTGCCGGTGGCACGTACCCACGTGGGTGATTGGCCAGGAATTGGGCATAAGGAGGGCTAATGTGCCCGCTACACAGAACTGTAAGTTACAAACTTAAGCATTTGAATGAAGAAAGAGCATATAATCACAAGTGATTGAGCAAACAGCATCGCCGACAATACTACGGTCGTCTGCTCCTGACGTCACTCGCTCCGCATTGCTAGGGGCAACCGCCTGCGCTCATAAAACACAGAACCGTGGCAGCAGCAGCAGGCCTCTACGGCTCTGTGCCATGCACATAAGAGGATGGGGCGACCAAAGGAGATCCTTATGCCCTAAGAAGAGGCAGCTTATCAGCAAGCGCGCCGCACTGCCAGGCGAGAAGGCAATCACCCAGAAGTAGCAGTGGTGGTGCAGGTCCTCAATGGCGAGGGACGGAGCACTTGAAGACTGCGGCGGCGAACGGTGAAGTTGATGAAGAGAAGAGGGTGGTGTACAAATAAAGCACTTGTATACTTTATTTACTTTGTGTAAAAACTTTATATGCACCAATGAAATCATCATCATCAGTGCCTGTTTTTGTGTAAACAGCTCTAGCTCGAGCTGATTCATCTTCCTCACCTCACCATATGTAAATAGAACACCACTGTATCACAGGGATGTCACGGCCCTTAATCTCTCCGTATTTTACACTTTGGTACCGAAACCTGGGATGAAGGCCCTCCTATTCAGAGTTATCTGAACTTTGGCCTATTAGGAGGAGGAAGACCCCTCGATGCCGACAACAGACAGTTGTGATGGAAAGAGCCATGGCGGTGTTACCAAAAGGTGACTGATGTGATGGCCAGATGAGACGGCAATGCACCCTCACCTCCGACGATTGCCCAATGGGTCCAGGCCCCGATTTTGTGAATGCTGAGGTGCATGCTAAGCTCATCGCTCAATGCAAGATGCGCAACCCAAACAAAGTATTCGTCTGTATGCAATTCGCCTGCACGAACTGAATATGCCAAGAGAAGAAATGAGGTTAATCACTGAAGAACTGCCGAAACATGAAAGCGACATTAGTCTTGTCCATAATGTTCACTGGTGTTTGCGATGTATTGAGTTTTCTGCGCCAGCTATGGAAAACTGAAGTTAAAGTGAGATTGTTGAATGAGGAGATGGAACATTTATCGACGTAGAACACTTAGACCAGGAATGTGCTACTGACATTGAATATGAAGACGAAATTGTGCATGTTATGATCCGATTGAAAGACAGAGGGTGTGAAACCATCAAACAGCACCAAATGATCGAGACATTGCATTCATCGACAAGCTTCAATAAGTTTTTTACCATAGGTCCAGAAAGAAGCAGAGTCTTTGGGAAACTGTTTTCAGACCGGAGAATCCGCATTTGAAGAACTTGCATATGATTACAAGAGCATTGAAAATGGTTTACGAATTTCAACCTGTCTGCACTGACTGCACCGACATTGTTGTCGTGTGTTCGAAAAATGGCCCCTGTGGCAGTTGTGCCCTTCAATTGCCTCCGCGGATCTGACAAGGAGGAGCTCGATATACCTACTGGACATGGACTGAACTCGGCTTATGTGTGGCTGGGGAAGACGTAGAAGCTTTAGATAGTTATCATCGCTGCACCGATGAGATCATTCTGATTGGTGCCCGTATTTGCATGAACAGCTCTAGCTTGAGCTGATTAGTCTTCCTCACCTCGCCATATGTAAATAGACCACCACCGTATCGCAGGGACGCCCCGGACGTTGGTCTCTCCTTATTTCACTCTTTGCGTTTGGTTTGGTCTTCTGCTGACAACCACACAGGGTAAATGGTTCTCGGGGATTTGTATGGCGCTCGTCGAGTTTAGCCTAGTGAGACAAACACAGCTCTGCTGACGTCAGGCTTGCACCATTGTGCAAGCTGTCTTTGAATTTTGCTTTTTTTTTAACCAAATGAATAGAAGACATATTAAAACGCTTTTGCAATACAGTGATGTAACATCGGCAGGAGTGACATAATATGAGCCAGCACTAAAAACAGTGTTCAGGGTGTTAACTGCACGCTAGCATTCAAGTGGTGCGATCAAACAGCTACGGGCCCCTCTGCAATTGCCCAGCCAAGTTTGACTTACCCTGGCATTCAGAGACCTTCCTCCGCTCGAGCCTGCAGTGGAGGAGGTCCTTGAAATTGATTTCTCCGCGCATAAGCATTGCGGAATCCTCCCCACAGCCGAGTGGAGGAGGGACTCAGAATATGGCCCCTAGGCTGCTAGGCGCACAGACAAGATTCTGTGACATGAAAGAGAAGTCACCGGAAAGTTGGTGTAAGGTCGCCACTTCTGCAAGTTTTCTGTAATATCTTGATTATTTGTTCAAAGTTTGCGATAAACGTGGTATCGTTATCAGGATGAAGTAGGCTTTCTTAATGAACCAAGCTTGTATTTTGTCTTCTTGGCCCCATTAATATCTAAGCCATTGTGGTTTAAAAAAACAAGGGGCACAACATTGCGAGTGCAAATAAACTTGACCTCAGTCTCACTTTTTTCTTTGCCCCCACAGAGAGGAGGACCGGAATAGCCATGGATAGCTGCTGTAAATAAGAAATGCTCAAAGTCAAGCAACCTGCACTAGTAGATGGAGCCACCAGGAGGGGACCATGGCAGACGTGGACACACAAGTGCAACTATTTATTTGGTGAATGCACGCTGTGCCGAGTGTACCGTGCCCACTGCGGCACCACGCAATTAAATTTGTTGGCTGTTCTTGTCGTGCCTTGACTCGGTCAGCGTGCTGCTGCTGGTTCCCAGGCATTTTTGAGTCAACCGTGTTCTGCTGACTTTTCAGAGGGCAGTGCAAGCGATACTTCCGACCAGTTAAGTGCTCTATTGGAGTGCAAAAAGATGTCGTGTAAAAGAGGATAGTGCTTCGCACAAGCCTTTTTCCAAGCATACAGGAATTGTCAATGTCCAGCGTGTTAAAAATGATCAGTAACAGTTAAACTGCTTTTCAAACAGTTCCCAAGGTTACTTTTCTGTCTCCAGATATAATTATTGCCTGTATGTTCAACAGTCTGATCACCCCAAATTTTTTTTGTGCATTTCTTGTATACAGGGTCCATTACGAAAGTAATGCACGTTTTCTGGGGAAAGTAGATTTATTGACTGGACCTGTACAAATGGTGAAATTCTTCAAAATACTCTCCCCCTGCACCAATACACTAGCGGAGATGTGTCTGCCACGCCTGGAAGGCACCCTGGAAGTCGTCTTCAACAGGAACGTCTCTCAGGAATGTTGCAACATGCTTTTGGGTGTTTTCCAAGATCTCCCAACGCTTTCCTTTCAGCGCTCTCTTCAGTCGGGGAAACAAACGTCGTACGGAGCCAAGTCAGGACTGTAAGGGGGATCGGGGACCACGGGATACAGTGTACTAGAAGGTAGAGGTGTGTCGTTCGGGGGAAGAACCAGTGGACAGCGCAGGTCCCTTTTGCGATGGAAAAATTGTATGGAGCGCAGGCGTTCCCCAGAGAACTCCTGTTGCAGCCGGCACCACCTACAAGTTTTTAAATCAAACTAAACAGTTATTTGATGGATCTTATAAAACTTTATGCCATAAAATGAAGAAATAAGACTATTTAAGGCAATAAAGAAGGATTAATTAACAAACAGAACTTCTGAAACCAACTGGTAAGCAGCGGCCGCCAGGGGCAGTGCTTAGTTCCTCAGCAGAAATTTTCATCGCAAAAGGGACCCCCCATTCATCGGCCCCAAACGACGCACCTGTCTTTTAGTACACTGTGACCGGGGTGTTGCTCCGGGCCAGGAAGTTAGTAACGATGCAGGACGTGTGGCTGGGGGCATTGTTATGGTGGAGTCCTCACACTTGCAACCCGGTGTGTCAATCTCTTGAGCACCTCCAGGCAAAAGGCCGTGTTGACAGTTTCCCTGGTGGTACAAACTCAAAATGGATGATTCCTTGGGCATCAAAGAAGACAATGAGCATTGTTTTGGTGCAAGACATTTGCACTTTCTTGACGTGGGGACGACTACTTTGTGTGCCACTCGCTGCTCTGCCTTTTCGATTCTGGGTCGTACTTGAACACCCGCGATTCATCTTCGGCTGTGACACAGTTAGAGTCTGGCTCATTTTGAATCAAATGCAACAATTTTTGACAGTGCAAAACCCGGAAGTGCAAAACCCGGAACACCTTCGGCACAAGCTCTATCGTGCCGTGGTGTAATCTGCTCATCATGCTGCTCGGAGTAAACTTGCGACCGGCCGTGTAGAAAGGGCAGACCTCCCACCGAATTTCCAGGCCGTTTTTACCGCGCTGCCATGGATAGTCCAGGGCTGAGACAGATGAATCAGATTTGGGAGCAGTTTTTGGAGCAGCGAAATCTCTATTTTGGAGCAGAAGAACCTTGATTTATAGCAGTTAACAACATTAAATACGTCGTCTTAGGAGCCCAAAAATCACATTTTGGGCAACTCGGGGGGAGGGTAAAGAGCACTTTTTAATTGGTTTTGAACGTAAATAACCCTGAAACATCCTTCGAAAAAAGTTTTTTTCTACCCTGCCATCATGTCTGCAATCTTTCCCGACACCTACGTAAGACGCATGTCCATATTGTTCTGTCCCTCACGCATCGTTATCCCATATATGGGCCTGTGATAGCATCCCACCATCCAGGCACCGATCTTATCCCATTCTCCCTACCATCACCAGTGAGGCGCGGTGGGAGGCCGCCCTGCGTGACCCAAACCCCCAAGTTGAAGAAGACCTGGCCCGCTTGGCCGAAGGCACCGGACCCCTGCCCAAAAGGGGAAGAAGACGGAGAAGACGTCGCCGGCCTAATCGCCTCAGCTGTGGCCAAATAAAGTTGTTCTGTCTATCTGTCTACCAGAGTACCACAACGTACTAGCTGCACTACCTTTTTACAAACCATTTTTAAATTCTTAAGCTTAGATAGTGTGGAGCGCCATTGAAAATATCGAATTTAAAAACTAAGCAATCGTAAGGCATTTTTATTCTCATGTGAATGCCGAAATTGTTATTTTTGTAATCCAAGACTCCGCTTTATGCACAAATGTAGAGCAATGGCAAAAGATGCGCAAAGCGGGGTGACAGACATCGCACCCCACCAGTTTTCCCATTTCAAACCCCAAGGTGCACGCTCGCTACGATTGTAATTTAAGTAACAGTGGTATGTTCAGCCACCTCTCTTCTGGCGTTCAGTTTCACTTCAGACAGATGACCCATTAGTACTAGTGTGCAATAATAGCCCATCCCGCTATCGGACACTGCCTGAACATTTTGCGGCGATGTAGCTGCGCCGCCCCTTCTGCAGTGTCAACTGTCCCATTCCCCCCCGCTCGCAAGGTCGCTGTCAAAAGCAGCAATGAGTCCAAAATTTCACTTTAAGCATGCACTGCACCTCGCACTAATGCCGTAATACGGCGAATTCGCATTCACCGTGTTGTTTTTGACGAACCCTGTCTTTCGAGTTGCGCAACTTCCCGCCACAACAAATCAGACAAATAAATGTAAACATAGCCTCCCCTATAACCACAAACTCCGGTAGAAATCTGCGAAGAGCGCTCTCCCTGAACTAGAGTGAACTATCCTGACCCACGAGCAACTGCTTCGCCCAGTGGCCACTTTTTCATATGTTCACTACACCAACATGGCGGCGCCCAGTAATGCCGTTCCGAAGATACAGCGCTCCAAAACTTGCCGTTTTTTCATTAACTTGTTGGATGCCTCAGTAAACATTAGTATTTTTTCTACAGGACTTCGCAATGGTTTTCGATGGAAAAACTTTAAAAACGCACAGTGAAACCAGACATTGTGACTTTTGGAAAAACTATTTTGGGGACAATTTTATGCGGGTTTTGTATTGAATGATCGATCGATCAGTCAAACCTTTACAAAAAGCATCGTCTTGAGGGTGCTGGAAAATTATGCCGCCAGTAAGCATTTTTCCTTACTGAAGACTGCCGCGGGAGCGTTAAAATCCCTGGCTCTCGGACTGTTTTGGAGCAGTTTGGAGCAATTTTTGCAATTTTCAAGATTTTGGAGCAGCCTGACGCAGGAAAACAAATTTGTATCAAAACTGCGCAATATGCGCAGCTGTCTCACCCCTGATAGTCGCATCATAAAATCATGCGCATTACTTTCATAACGGACCCTGTAGACTACATAGGACTTTTTGATATCCATTTCGTCAGTGTATCTGAGTTGGACTGTACTGGTGAACACTGGCATACCAGAAAAAAATGTTTTTCACTTCACCTCACCAATGCACAATACAAAATGAAGGAAGTTCTTGGAAATGTTTTTCTCTCACTTTTACACTTCTCGTGTATAGAAAACATACTTTTGCCTAGTCTTGCTGGTGCCTTCAGCTCGTAACTGAAAATTCAGCAAGATTTGTTGACGGACTAGTTGGTGTGGTACTTGAAAAGCCGTGAGCATTGCACAAAAAGGACGACACAAAGAAGGAAGACTGTTGTCTTCTTTCTGTGCATCGTCCTTTTTGCGCAGTGCTCATGGCTTTTCAAACATAACTGAAAATTGTTACACACAACACCGTAGTAGGGCAGCTTGCAATGTCACTTTATTTTTTTCTCATTGATTGGTCAGAATTGTAAGGTAGCAAAAACGTACAAAAATGCTCCAAGTAAGCATCTGAGACCTCAAGGTGATCAAGTTTTTCAGAGTGTAAGCAGGTCTTCTCACAGCAACAACTTTGCAGGAACGCCACAGTGAAAGAAAAATGGCTACAGTAAGAAAGGATGTAAAATATAACCACAAGGCGTTTTTATACACCACAACACCTGCACAGGTAAAAATTCATCAACATAGAACGCTAACAATAACTGTTGCAACACAACATCGGCGTGTGCACAGTTTGGCATTATCGAGCTGCCAACACATCTGTACAGTGGGTCGGCCCTTTAACACTGTAATTTCGCTAAGTGAAATTCTAGTATCAAGAACAATAAACATATAATTAGGCACAAACGACAGTTAAAAAAGCTATCTGAAACTGGCAGGCAGTTTCCATTCAAGCACTGTCCATCCTGGATATTATCGTGAGCAGTATTTTCCAGTCATACACAAAAATTACGCCACAGAGGCATTGAGCTCACTTATGTACACTAACAACAAAAAAAGCATGGAACAACTGACGCTGTACAGCCAGCCAAGCTCGTGGCCACAGTGGAAATTGCACCTCGGTTTTGCACAGGCGTGAGCAATGAAGAAGGCGCCGGGCAGTGGAACTCGTCTTCAGTTCATAATGCCTTTTCTCTCTTTTTGCATGACACTCCTTTGTACTTTGAGCCTTGAACGAACAGAACGAGGAGGTGATCTCGAAACAAATGTCCAACTTGAGGCAACAAATGAGTGGTTAGTGGTCAGCAAGCAAGTGCTGCAAAGAGGCTGACCGCACCTTACTTCGCGTACAGGAGTTCCTTGGGTTAGAGCAGAATAGAGTGGATTGGGCTCTCCAAGTAGGTGAAAATGATGGGCACTGTTGAGCTCGGACTGACAACAAAGCCTCCAATCGTAACATGACAATCAAGCGTGCGCCAGCGCAGACCCCAAGGCTACCGCCACCCTCCAAGCTTTGCACATAAAGAGCTGGCGAGCGCACATATGGCATAATGAAAAAAGCCGCTCGCAAAACTTGCTTTGAACGAGCCACCACCAGCAGCGCAGGTGCCTGGCTGGCTTCGTGGTCACGAGTGGTGTGAACCAGTCGGATCTGCAGCAGCCACAGCGGAGGTCAGCAGATCTGCAGGGAGAGCTGGGAGGGCGCCTTGAGGGCGCTGCTCACGTGTCCCGGATGTGTCGGGTAGAGGCAGATGGGCAGGTCCCACACCATGGTCTGGACGTCCAGCACGGCCGGCGGCCGCCACTCGTCCTGGCCCCCGGGGCCGGGCGACTGCTGGCTGCCCGGCTGCGCCACCGGCGAGGTGGTCATGACAAACTCAAAGTGCAGCTTCCAGCGCAGCTCCGCTGCAAAGGGGCCACGCAGAGCACGCTCAGTCAGTGATGTTCCACACTGGGAAGGAAAATTCCAATTTCTGGGTTCCCTATTGTGTAGCATTTCTCTCTGCAAGTGTCCCTGCATTCTCATTTTGTAGCTGATAGATTTGTACGGGATTCCTACTAGGTTTGGGGGTGTTAGTTAGCACCACCTATGTCTACTTTACTAGCCTTCCTCATGCGGATGCCGTTCAGAAAATCAGAGCTTCAGCGCGAACTAAATACCTTTGCATCTGCTGTTAAGTAGCATTTGACTATGCATTTCACGTTTTGTACCAAGCAGCATGCTTACTTTGCATGCCAGAGCTCTAAGTTAAAACTGCCCGTATGGAAAAGAATGCGACATTGTTGGGTAATTGAGGTAATTTTGGCTCAGCGCCGGAATTCAGGACGCCTTCTCTTGTTGACAGCACGCGCAACCGAAACGTTTTTTTCTTCTATAATGCGCAGGAATACATGCAAACAAGCTGCCGCCACTTCACCCTTTGCTACATCTCTCTCGTTGAGTATTCTTTCCTCTATGCTCTCTCCTGTTTTATGAACTGGATTGGAAACGATCTGGGATGCTCGTGGCTTGCGTGACCACGACTCTGGATATTTGAATGTAAATCCGAAGAAGCGCAAGGGAACTTTTTAAACGGAGTAATAAAGGATGCGAGGTCAGGTTTACTGAAATAATTTTTTTTTTCTAGGACTCCTAAAATTCCCTGAATATATTAAAGATTCCCTTTTGGCCAAAATTACAGCTGAAAATTCCTGAAAAAAGGGAAAATTCTCCGCACGGAACATTACTGCACTCCTGAGCTGCACGGTAGTCACACACAAAAAGCCGGCTAGCAGCTGCGCAAGTGCAACGGGTGACCCCTGGCGATTGTGGTGCGGACGCACCGATGTCGGAGCCGAAGCTGGGCGTGACGTGCAGCGGCACGGGCAGGTGCAGGTGGGTGGTGCGCAGGTGCAGGCAGAAGGCGTGCTGGCGGCAGTGGCCCAGCGTCGAGAGCAGGCGCTCGCCCGAGGCCGATGCGGCCGCCGAGACGAGCTCCTCGCTCTGCAGGGTCACCGAGTACTGCACGCAGGGCACCGTGGCCCCCGAGAAGTCCAGCAGGCCCACGATGTCCTCGCCCAGGCGGAAGCACGACTTGAGCAGGCAGAAGCGCACCACGCGGCCGCTCTGGTGCGTCACGTTGTAGTAGCCTGGGCGAGGCACGGCCCTCGTTCAGCGCAAGCCCCTCCACTGCACGCACCTTTGATGCATAACACCCACAACTCCACTATTGTGGGAAATGAATTAGGTGAAAACAGTGCAGTACCACAGAAGTGGGCAGGCAGCTTGGTAAAGCCAACCCACTCTGACGAGCGCAACACATACTGGGCCTTCTGCGAGATGTGAGGTCCTCCAAGAAGTCCACAGCCACTTCGAGCACTGACTGGCGACTTGCTGTGGGCAGGAATGGGTTGCTGGGCGCTGCCTTGGCCAACCGCTCCTTCAGCGCTTCCATCAGGCCTGGGTAAAAGATTTAGCATCTTTAGAAATACTCTTTTAAAGTCTCTCTTTACAGCTGGTAAGCAACAATTCACAAATGGGGCTTTCCAAGGTGCAAGTTCTTCAGTGGAGCAGCCTCCAGAGCACCCCCTTGTTAATGTAACCTTTGCTAGGAGTGACGCTCTGCTGAAATGTCAGAGCATTGTTAAAGACAGTACACAGTGTTACAGGCGTTAAAGACAACGAGGAAGTGGGTGCCAGCTCATGCACAGAACAGCGGCATTTGCTAGCCATCTTTGGTGGCTGATAATGAGCACTCACCAAGCTGACTTTCTGCACCCGGCCACTACAGCATATGCGCATAACCTTGCTGACTAGCCCCGGGAACTATCGTAAGCTGCCGCTCTGTGCATAGGCTCAGGCACCCGCTTCTTTGTCCTTGCCAACACTTTTGACGACTGTACACATCACCCTTCTCCACTGCCAGCATTATCCAACAATATCGATCAGATGCAAAAAAGCCAAATCTGCAAAACCAGTGCTTAGTATGCCCTGGAACCATTAGTTTGGTCTAGTAACAGTATTTTTACCCTCACCAGCAGTATGCCCTGCCAAAAAAAAAACACCTGCAATGCCCCCGAGTAGGTAGTTTCGATACGACTATACTGGCCCCTACAGTTAACTGCAATGCTAATGTGTCACAATGCCACCAGCTTCCCATTGGCCCGTGCAGGGAGCAGGCGTGAGGACGCTCCGTGAAAGCGCCAGGCAGTGCACACCGCGTGGGCAGGGAAGCACGCACCTTCGACCACAAAGACCTTGATGGGGATCCGCAGCAGCCGTGTGAGAGCGTTAACCCTTTGCGTGCCAATGGTCACCTTGTAGGCGTACCGCACCGCCTGGCCCTTGTACGACGGGGGCACAGACGAAGGGATGGTCTCCCGGTACATGACTGCGAGGGGAGCACACATCACGTGTGCGACATTAGTTCACAGGCACGAAACCACCGGCGTGTTATGGCTTGGATCACTTCACAATTGCGTTTGCGGTTCGATTCAATGCCAATATTTGAGATTTTTAGAATACAGTAAAACCTCGTTACAAGAAAACAGGATATAACGAAGCAATTGCAATTCCCCTTGAAATTCCCATAGACATCCATGTGTTCAAGACCTTGTTTTAATGAAGCCAAATATTCCTTGCAATGGGTACAACGAACCCTTTTTTCCATAACGAGCACTTATGGACCATCTTGGTGCCCGTCAGTCAATGTCTTATAGCGCGCGGTGGTTTACATCGCATCACAGATAGGGTAATTCAAATCCCGTGCTAGCTAGGGGCCGCCAACTCCAGCCCGGTAAAACGGCTGCAAGTGCCTGACAACAAACATGCCCGAGGGTGCGCGTCTCATGGGCTCCTGGTAGGGTGCCTGGATGTTGCTCCAGGCACTCCACCGGGATGCGGAAGATCCACTGCACTGCTTCTTTGGCGCTCACGATGATGGCGAAAACGGACTCGAAATCACAGCTGCAGCTGAAAAAGCCATTATTTGCCTATCAAGGACTTTTTCTCTGTAAAGTCAGCCGCCAGTTTGTGTGCTGTGGAATGATCACAGATGACTTAATAGAACTTGTTGTTGGGCTAGTTGGTTCATGTTTACAAGTAGAAATTTGAGCACAAAAATTCGACAAAGACACAGAAAGACCAGACGGGACTAGCGCTCAGACGGGAAAGACAAGAGCGCTTGTCCCGTCTGGTCTTTCTGTGTCTTTGTCGAATTTTTGCGCTCAAATTTCTACTTGTAGATCACAGATGAGCCGTTTCGCGTGAATAAAGTAACGATTCTTTTCTGTTTTCTTGTTGTTGCTGTTTTCGCAGGCTGCTGTGAGTTCTGGTGGTGAGTACATCCCCTGTTGGATGTAAATTGTCACCAGAAATGGACATTGGCTATAACGAAGTAATTACGACCCTACTGAAATTTCATCATAATGGCGTTATAATATATTCCTAAACTCCTAAAACACTGGTTTCGCGGCGATGCAAGAGCATAATTTTGTCACCGCTACACAACAAGCACCCTTGAGTTGGCTTGTCAGCACGACACCGAAGCATGGAGGAAAGCCAAAAGCGCACAAAGAAGCAGCAGAAACTTTGATGCCCTAGAATTCTTAAAATTATAGTGCAAAAAACATTATACTTGTGCAAAAAAGTCTTGTGAGCTTCACTGAAAGTGAAGCAGCAGATAAAAATTTCACATTTATTGCCAAAAATTCCTTTTTTCAAACGTTAAAGTCGAGTAGGCACAAAATCTTAAGAATTACTACTTGCTTGCAATGCTTCAAAAGAAGCACTCGCATTTACCAATGACAATATTCACAAAGACTATTATTCAACATCAGATGCCATGTCCCACTCCAAAATATTTACCTGGCACAAGTATGTGAAAATTTTTTTGTGTCTGACCAAAATTTCCTCTACTTTAAAATAAAATGTTTTTTTTTTATTGATGTACAGTTTTTGTCAAAATTTTGTAGGTCAAGCTCAAAGTGCGCAGGCTGCAACAAATTCAATGTACAAGCGTACGTCCCTAGCAAGGCTGAAATGTTCTATGCCTGGGAGCTAGAAAAAACACCTTTCTCTCTTACCGTCACAAAATATTTTTGTCCCATTTAAAAGGTAAAGCTTATTCTTTGAATTCTTTGTCGTTGAAAAGGCTTAAGATTGGCCTAGAGAATTTCGAAAACGGGTGTACCAAAGCATCATATGTGTTAAGCTGAAAATGTCTGCATTCAGACGCATTCAATTTGATTCGCAGCAAATTTTGATCAATCGTGCTCAACAATGGCCAGACCAATGTTCATTCAGCCCTTATTGTAGGTATTTGATTCCTAGCCAAGGTTGAAACTGTCGATAATATTGTTGCCAGTTGTATGTGACAGCTGTCGCACAACTGTCAGTGCCAGGAGGTTGTTCCGGGGTGCAGAAAAGGAATCACATCTTTGATGACACAAATGACACCATCACAAACAAATGATCCGGGCCTAATGGCACAACCGTCACGGCAATGACACCACATCGTGCACAGTCTGCTCATCACAGGTGTCGCCTCCACGCGACAGGCACTCCTCTGGAGAGCGCAAGCTCGGCACGCACATGATTTACTTTCGCCAGGCAGCAGGCAGAGGTCGCAGAACAAAATCTTGGGCTTGGAGGAGAACACCACGTAGCCCTTTTCCCCTGCAGCAGAAAGAGAGGAGAAGGCCAGCGTGAGGGTCTGCTGCCCCAAGCGCCCCCGCCAAAGCAGCCACGGGAGACGGCAGACCTTCACCTCGGCACGGAATGAACGAGGTGTCTGTGGAGCCCGTGGCCATCTGCTCCTGGGAGGGGGACTTGGGGAAGCGCACCTTGGACTCGTCCACCGAGCAGTGGCAGTGGATCTGCGCGCTGGCCCAGGCAAGGTTCTCGGGCAGCCGCCTGCTGACACTGCACACGTGGCAACGCCAAGGGACAAAAACAATCCGCTCTAAAGGTCCGCCGCTCCCAACAAGGCAAAAAAGTTCCGAGGCCGAGGCCTAAATAACATGCGCCATTTTGTTGCTCTGACATTTGCCCCGTTTTCTTCTAATGGTCTGCACGACTGCTTATGCCATTTTGACTATAGCTGCCACTGATGCCAAAAGCAGCACATTTTTGTGATGCCGTGGCGTAACGGTTGAATGCCTTGTGCAGGGGAAGAGGAGGGGAAAAAAGTTGACCAACCCCACACATGGACCACTTGATTTAGGTCATTCTTACTAAACCGCTGCACCCAGCAAATACAATAAGCAAGTAAAAGGAAATTGGTCTTTTCATCTACGGCTGCCAGACAAAGCCAGAGATTCACTAATTTTTTTATGTGAACACATAATTCTAAGTGCCTTCATAACGGCACCCTAGTGAACTCTGTTAGTGAAGACTTTCTTTGCACCATGGTGGGTAATTGATCAATTCACTTTGCTCCACAACAGGACATGCCATCTTGCAAGAAGCCTTGCATCAATGCTGGGTTTTCTGCATCGTTTGGAGCTTGTTACACTTTGCTGGTCAGTATGAAACGGCTCATCCTATGCAGAATTCTGTTGATGCCTTTGCAGATTTCACAGTTCGCATCAGATTTCTGGGTAGATTTACCTGGTAAACAACTTCTAAGAGCAGGAGCAGGCCATTGTTGGTTCCAAAGGGCCAAATGAAAGACTAAAGGCAGACCTCCATGCAGCGAAATGTAGGCGAAAAGGCGGCGGCCACTCCGCCGCCGGCGTCGAAAATACGGCTCTTCGCCGGCGATCTACGCGAGCTAGATGTCGAACGCGCAGCGGCGAACGCGACCGGAAGCGGCAAACTGCATTTTGAGGCCGCAGCCAATCACAGCCTTGTACTTATTTATACTTCCTGTCCTGTCTTGCATCGGCGGCGTTCGCCGCATCACGTTGCATGGAGGTTGGGGTGGACGAAAACTGAGCGGCGCGTCAAACCGCAGCGTCCGCCGCGCCAAGTTCGCCGAGGAACTTCGCTGCATGGAGGTCAGCCTTAAGACTGGCAAAGAATGTCCACTCCACATGACAAAATTGCTTAATGTTTGCTTTTGCTAATGGTAGGGATACATTGCAAATGAATTATGCGAATGCATAAGGCGCATGGAGAAAATGTGAATAATTTTGATCCAGAGTAAAACTGTTTTTCTGGCGTTACTTATTGATTGATTATGATGTTTCACACGTTGACGCTACACAGGCGATGAGATGCGCTGTAGTGGAGGGCTCTGGATCAATTTTTGACCACCTGGGGATCTTGAACGTGCTCTGAAATCTCAAACACACGGGCGTTTTCGCTTTTCGCCTCCATTAGAAAATATAAGTGGCCGTGACATTACTTCTCTTTCACCCAGAAACAACAGTTAAAATTTGCAACACTTTGAAAACACGCATTTAAATTACCCCACCAGGAAAGGGAATGTGTGCTATTGTGTGCAACAACCTCGCAAACATCTCTTCAGAAATTTGTCGCTGTTCAGTGCCAGAAGTGCGCCTTCTTTTGGACTGATTGGGTCAATCAGGAAACAGGCCACGCATGACTTTGCAATACACTCCTTTACTTGCCTCTTGATGGATGCCACTGAGTATGCGATATGGCAAAGCAAGGTTCAGCACCAGGGCTGAAGAAGCGCAGGGACCGTTACACATGACCAAATCTCAAGTGAACAGCAGAATTGTGTAACAGAATGGAGCGACTCATCCGCACCACTGCTTTTGGGAAAGCACACGGCACTGTGCTGTGCAGGTACCTGTTTTCGTCCGGACCACTGTGGTTGCCATCGGGCTGCTTGTTGACGAAGGTGACGAGGCATTCAACACTGTCTCCAGCGACATAGACGACATCGCGCAGCAGCTTCGCCTGCACTTCGATCATCTGGCGGGGAGGCGAGGGCACAGTGAGCCAAAACAAGTAAATTGCGATTCAGTACCACAGAGATCACCTGCAGTCATCAAGTTTGAAGCTGCGAAAGGCGGTACTAATACGTCGATATGGAACAGCGCGAATGCGTGCAAACTAGCACAGCGCGTCTTTTCCTTGGGCCCGAATTCGCACGGTTTAGTCCAGATTTTACCTTTCACTCTAAGAAATGGTGCTATCAAACGGCATATAATTCGGCAATGCGCGCGCAAGGAAACGAAACAAAGTTGGATTCATTCAACATCCAGGCACTGTGCACAGCTTACGCCCAGGAAAAGGGGTGGTGACATAAGTTAAAGCCCGCAAACGTCGCCGAGTGATCAA
The DNA here is from genome assembly GCF_048455015.1 of Haemaphysalis longicornis. Taxonomy (NCBI): domain Eukaryota; kingdom Metazoa; phylum Arthropoda; class Arachnida; order Ixodida; family Ixodidae; genus Haemaphysalis; species Haemaphysalis longicornis. The sequence continues at coordinate 285,416,129 of NW_027526295.1, read as the reverse complement.
GCAGACGCTGCCTCTTTGCTAGTGGTGTTACAGTTGTGGGGGGAAAAACAACATGGTTTGGGGGTCCGTAGACTCCGCGTTTGACGGCCTAACATTGCGCTAGCAATCTAGTGACATATCCACGAAGGGAAGGCGCTTCCACGCGGAACCGTCCGCACGAAAAAGGTATCACAGATCAGCATATTGTGAGGATTGTGTCGATGTCATTCAACTCTCCTGAGCGTTTCCCCGAGATAACTCCTTCTATAGAAGACGTATTATGACATGCCATACGTGTCCGCTGTGTTTCAGATAGCGCAAGACAATCGGCTAAGTTATACGCAGGCCACAATTGATGTAAGGTGATATGAATTGTTCTTTACCTTATGTCGCTGAGAGACCGGGTCTTCTGACGGTTTACGATACGCGCAATTTTTTCCATATATCAGCAACTACGAGATGCGCGATCAAGTTGAAGGTAGTTGACACGCCCAGAAGGACCATGGGGTTGACTTTGGCGTGCTCGTTACTCTCATATTAACGCTATATTACGCATATCAAAACGCTACACCTGCGACCCGCAGCCAAATGCTGCTGCACGCACAAAAACATGGTGCGCCGACAGGACCGACTTCAGCTGCTTCAGCCAGCAGTAACGCCGGTAACGCTGCGCTGAACATCCACCAGGTGTTTTTGTGGCGCTAGTGTTAAGTTAAGTTGCTAGCATAAATTGTGCGATAGTTTAGCATTAAAAAAATTAGTATGTGCCAATTTCTACGCGATCACAAGGCTTTACTAGATGTGAGTAGCACACATATATATAACGAGCACTTGTTTGACTGTCTTCCAGTGGGACGTTCAGCTTGTAATGATTCAGCCATTTCAGCTGGTCCAGTATGTTTGCTATTTAGCTTCACGTTTATTTTGTTACTTCGCAACAAATCTTCGTGCATCATCAGCGCTAACTATGGCTGTAACTACGCTTCTAACAATAACGATTTAGGAGGTAATTCATATTTGATACAAATACAGGGGTGCACCAGACCAGGAATTCTCTTAAAAACATCTGACGAACTCTTGTAGCCCCGAACATGCGCCGCTTTGACGTGTTCGGTCGATTGAGATGTTCATGACGCACAAGATTCCAGGAATGCCTCAGCAACACAATTCCTGGCTGACTGCGCTCTGAGCAACAATCATGAGTGTAGCATTAAGAGAAAACAGGCGACGCCAGGAAACCTCAAAAGCAACGAAATCAGCGAGAAAAACAGAGAGAAGAAAGTGGCGGAAGTAAGGCGGAAAACGCGCGGAAAAAGCAAAATACAAAGCTCCAAAGTGGAACAGAAACAAACCTCGCACTGTGCGGAGGAGTCATCTTCCCCCGGAGAACAGACGACGTCCTTCAGGCATCCGCCCACGTGTGCAAGGCACGTGACGTCTCTTTCTCCCGACCGCTTTTCCCTCCCCCGCGCTCCCAGGCTGCCGCACCCCGAGCTCCGGAGCGCGACGCACGCACCGTCTGCAGCAGCTTGTTACCGTTCTTCGCGTTGTGCCCGTTGCGGGGACACGGAAGGGGACATCGCAGAGGCAGCCGTGCATCTACGCCAAGGCGCCGTTGAGCGCGCAAACCGCACTGCGGCTTCTCCGGGCCGACGCGATTCGTGACACCATTCGCCCCGTAGCACCGGTATGGGTGCCCCGTCTTCGGGAGCGGTGAGTTGTTTCCTTTTGCGCGCACGCGTGCGCGGAGGTATTTCTGACGGCGCAAAGTCATTTGTCGACTGCGATGGCTGAAGCTTTCTTCTGAGGCACGCGAAAGCGCATCAAACCTTGGACCTGATCAGTCATCCGGCTGTGCGGGCAGCCCTGTGTCGAAAAGTTCGTCTGCTACGATGTATCGGAGCAGACGACCCGGTTATTCGATCGTGCGTAGCACAACAGGTAGAGAGAGGCACATGTTTTGCCGGCAACTGGTTAAACGAGCCTCAGTGGCTTCCTACTGTGCGCACCGGCGTGCGTTTCGCCCGTGAGTTTCGTGTGCCACCGTTATCGAAAAAAAAAAAAAAAAGCGTACGCAATCGGCGTCGAGCGTCAGGGTCGCGGTCGTTCCCGCGGGTGCTTATGCTTAATCAAGCGTCAAATGCATTCAGGTAGCGACACGCCCGGCCGCTCTGCGGGATCGTTTGCAAATGGCATGTTGCAGACCGCCGTGCGGCCCCGTACGTGCGGGGGCCGCAGGTATCGGGAGCGCACCGGGTCATGCGTAGGGTTGCAATTTCCTTTCCAGGATGTTCCGCCGGCCACGTCATTCGCAAAGCCATGCAAAAAGGGAACACTGACGAAAATGGTCGGCCGCCGGTGGATATTCCTACCACTGTGGAAAGAGCGCTATTGCGTACTAGACGGCAACAAACTATACTACTACGACAGCGAGGTAAGCGTCCCCCGAGCAAATAAAAATACACAAAACTAGAAATAGAAAACAAGGGGCGAGGGATTACGCGCCGTTCTGTACAACTGAACGACTATTATGCTCGCAGCTTAATTGTACCATTGGTGCAGACTATTCAGAATAAATTAAAAATATTTGCTGCCATTATGTTTTCCACATTTATTATTATATTTTTTAATGCCAATGAGAGTACAAAACGCCATAATCCACTGCTTCATTAATAAGATGCACGCTTCGCAGGAATTGCACTGCAATCTGGATGCTTAAATATTTCCTCACCAAACCGCTTAATAGTTGTGCCCATTTTTTTCACAGCTAGTAATATATTTTTACAGCCTAATTTATTTCAACTCAAATTGGCTGTAGCATATATATTTGGCTACTTTAAAGTGAAGTAGAAAAGGGATTTCCAGTGATCGGGCTGTGTTGCCAGGCCACTCGATGGTGTCTGCCCCCATGAGCAAAAATTGCTTTTTATTCGATCAAACAAAAACAGGATAAGTGCTACAGCTATTTTAATTCATCTCTATACTTATTTCTTGCTATGTTAGAAAACGGGTTAAAAGATAGAATTCAAAATAAAGCAGGCCATAAAATCCGTTATCTCTGTTAGATTTGAGCGGCAACTATAAACCAGTTTGGCGAGGGAAATGTTTTAAAGTGTTCAAAGAGTCCTCTGCGCCCTGTATAGCGCATCCTCGGCCTCTGTTTCATAGGTGGAAATAGCAAGGGCCTAGAATGCTGTCTGGAAATGATCCCCACACGACGCTGTCCATTCGTTTCAGACAAGCAAAGGCAGCAGCTCCCAGTGCGGAGTGATCAACCTGGATCTCTTTGATTTATGCGAAGAGTACGAGAGCAAGTCCGTCCAGAATGGATTTGTCATCACAACAACAAACAGGAGACTCTTTGACGTAATACAACTCGCACGTTGACGCATCACGGACGATGCACCAGTAACGCCCCTCTGTGCTTCACTTCCGCCCACAGGAATACCACACCTTTGCTGCGGGAACCTTATCAGAAGTGTGCGACTGGATAGCGCACATCCGGGCACAGCTGAATCAATCCATTGTGCAGAAGAGGGCATCCTTTTTCAGGAAGTCGCTCGCAAAACGCAAGGCCAGGAAATCCCTCGAACCTCAGGTACTGTCACTGCAGGCGTGCGTCTTTCTCGTGTGCACACCTGATGACGGCCTTTCTAACTTCATGCTGCAATTTCTTCCCTGCCCCTTATTTTTCTAGCTCCTGCGTAAGGTATGGCATTCACATTTCTAGATACCTACACTTTATTACCTTTTTTCTAATTTGTAAATTTAATATAGTTTTATAAAATTAAATAATTTATAGAACTAACTCACTGTGTCATGAATGTCCTCTTAAATTGTGTTAGCTGTATTGAGTCAGTACGTAATGCACACCTTTACTTTTGTAGTTCACAAAAGCCGACCCGCCGTGGTGGCTCAGTGGCTAAGGCGTTGTGCTGTTGAGCACGAGTATGCGGGTTTGATTCCTGGCCGCGGTGGCCGTTTTCTGATGGAGGCGAAAAGCAAAAATTCCCGTGTGTACGAGATTTCTGCGCACATTAAAGATCCTCAGGCAGTCAAAATTAATCTGGAGTCCTCCACTACAGCGCGTCTCACCTGCATTACGTGGGCGTGAAACCCTGAAATCGGTCAATCACAAAAGCCAACCCTATATATTTCAGTGTCAAGGGTGTCCAAACAAAGTTGAGAAAAATGGAAATAAACATTGACAAGGCAGTTGGGGCCCTGTCAAATTTGCCTTACTGTGAAAATACAAATGGGCTTTGCTTCCTGTCCGACATTGATGTTAAACATCCTGGCTTAAAAAAAGAGACAAAAACAGAAGCGATAATAAGAGAGAGATAAGCTGGAAAGCAATATAGTGATGACAATCTGAAATAGCACTCTGTTTAGCTCAGACAGAACTGTAGCGGTTGACCGTAAAAAATCTAAAAAAAAAATGACAAAAGAAAAGGCTGTTGATGCTGCGTGAGCACAAAGCCGTACAAATAATATCAGATTATCAGATTTATTGAGTGCCTGTGTTGTATTGTTATAACAAAAGGCTTTACTTTGGACTCAATGTTTTTATTTAACTTTTGTTTTCTCTCTATTGCTGCTTTCCCGATCTCTCACATTCACTTCACTGCATTATAATCATCCCCATCTGCCGTAGCAAGCACTGCCGCTAGCAGAGCTGACCTCTCCAGCCCACATTAAAGAGTTCTCTCTCTCTCTCTCTCTCTTTACTTTGGACTAGCACCTTAGCCCACTTCGTGTGTACGTGTGTAATTTTTTTTTAAGGAATAGTTAAAATTGCAGGGCTGGGCAGAGCATAAAGTATGTATACATGTGTTGGACAACTAAAACACGGATACTAAGATACATGCAATTCTGACATAACTGAGCATCCCAGCAGGACATCTGCACACACACATAGTATCCCTGAATACAGATGCAAGATGGAAATACTAGAACACTATTGTAACCTGGTTAACCTCCCTGCCTTTCATGCACTGTATTATCCTTGTTTCAGTAACTTATTGTTCTGAAAATAGATTTTTATGCAGTGTTATGTTTTTCAAATAAAATACATAGCACAGCATAAACCGCTGTTGCAAGTGTACTGTTAGGAGAAATACACAACTTCCTTTTCTCACAAGGAAGTGACATTAATGGCTTTTTATGAAAAAAAAAAGCTTCTTAAACTGTGCATGCCATTTTGTTTGACTGCTTCCCTTTTCTGAACAGTTTATTGCAGAGCACAAGTTTGCTCCAATAGGCTGCTCTAAACGTGAGAAATTTGCATCTTCTTTGACCTTGCGGCAATATTGATGAGCTAAAGTTACTTTCGAGTAGTCTTTCAAACATTAGGATCGTCTCCTCAAGCTGACACTTTTTATTAATACCAATTTGACCATGATGTGCATCAAGAGCAATCTTCGTGTTGCCATGTGCTTTACAAACCAACATGTGTACAGGGCAGTAGTTTAGCTATTGTTGTCTCAATTGTAAGCATGTTGTGTCTCCTCGAGCCTCTGGACCCTGCAAGCAACACCAGAAACAGTGGTGACAGCTGCTCACCCCATCTACCTCACCACCTGACTCCCTCACGTGCCTACCATGCATGATGGCCTGTGCGCACAGCCATTGACGGTCAGCAGAGGCATGCGTCTTGTCTGTGTGTGGGTGGGTTAATGCCCTCGCTTCCCCCCGTGTGACCAGTCGAACCCAACTGGCACACATGTGCCTCACGACACTTGGGTATCTATGCAGCCGCCTCTTCAGTACTGGGCCATCCACACAAAACGAGCCAGGTTCTGTAAAAGTGAAAGGGGATATAGCAGAGCATGAGGTACGACTCCCACTTAAAAGGAAAAAAAAAAAAGAGGACGTGCCTTTTGCTCTGCCAAAAATTAGTAAAAACAGCTAATGCCCATACCTTCCAGAGTACCACAGAATACTCAATACACCATAAGGTATTTCACTACTGCACTACAAATATACTTTTCAAACGTATCAGCGCAGAAATACAGGTACTTCAAATTATCGCTAATATACTATCGTGATGTCATATTACTGCCCAGCCCTGGTGAAGAAATCAGTTTTATGCACTATTTTTATTTACAACCTATGTATTGTAAAGAAAGTGCACTTGCAAAAAGTCAGTGCTATCATGAACATTTACCGAGTTGTCACACGCCAAAGTTCTCTAAATGGCCATTTTGGTCTATATTCAGAAACTTTCCTTGTTTTCTTTTGCATGCTTTCTGTGCAATTACCTCGCAACTAAGGACAGCTAGAGTTATTATTTTTAAAGACTGAACCTTAATTTGTGGGACAAGCAACACTGGAAGCTGATTTTTTATTTACCTCTTAAAAGTTTCATTTTCATCTTCATAAAATCAGCAATAATTGGCAACTTCAAATCTTCTTACAGCATCGCTTTTGCAATACATTGCAGCGGCTACCTACAGGCATGCAAATTTTAATTTACTGATCAGCAATTTTTAATATATTTTTTTAATTAATTAATCTGAGATCTTTGACCTACTGTAAAAATAATTGGATATTTGAAATCAAGACAAACAACTGGGAAATGTGGTCAAGTGTTGTTGAATTATGCCGGGAAACAAAAAAATAAATGTCAACGCCCTATGTCCCACCTTAAAAATAAAATAATAAAAAAGCCTATCATACGGCAATGTGTTAAAGCTTTTCATAAGGCATGAATGGTTCAGTGCGCACGATAGCTTCACCAACCTTCATTTTTAGCGAAAACAAACAAAAAGCTCCACTCTGTGCTTCCCAGTTCTCAGTTGAATCTGGTAACCAACAACATCAAATGGGGAATGTGGAAGCGACCTCTCCGGGGGGAAAATCTGTTGCAGCTGTTGTTAGTACGAGTATGCGCTCACTACGAAAGCTAGTGTGGTCATCACGGACAGGGGAAGAAGAAAAACAGGCCCAGCTGTTTCCGCGATGGCAATGCAACGAACTGTGTGACAGCCTTTATGCACTCGGGGAGTGCCTGACGGCTGGAATGTTTTGTACTGTCGCTTGTGGCATTCGTGTCAGCGGGCATGTGTGGCGTGAAGGCTGAGCGCTGCGAGAATGCTCATGTTCAGGCCCAGCCCGAGCCGTCCCCAGTGCCCCCCGACCCGACGCTGGACATCCCGGGCAAGGAGCCCCTGGAGAGCATCACCAAGAACCGAGCCAAGGGCCCCGCAGGAAGGAGGCTGCCCCAGCGCAAGTCGCACATGCCCAAGGTGCAACTCTGCACATTCCTCTTCAGCTGGGCTGGGGGGGGGAAAACCACACCCTTAAGCAGACGCTGGATCTTTTGCGCAGCTCCCTCTTTGTAAACAAAGGCTGCTTCCTCCATTTTGAAACGAGCAACTAGTACTGCATAATTCTACTAGGGTTGCCAGCGGCATTGCTCACATGCACAAGAGCTTGCGTGGTCATGGTATTTACCTCAGGCATCTCAGCAGACGCAACCGGTGTGCTTTCATAATTTATGATGCCTCAAATCGCAATGTGAAATATGGTTGCTGGCACTGTCATTTATCCAAGAGCTGTTGCCACTGAGTGGAGTACATTTGTAAGCTAGGCACATCAGTCTACCTATGTCGATCAGCCTGTTTCTCCCCATTGCTGCTGAATTTAGAAAACAAAACGAGCAAAAAGCAGCTCTACCTGAACAATTCTTGCGGGCTCACAGGAACAGTGGTGGACTTTTATTGGTACCACGTTTGCTAGGCTACCTAGTCTGCTCCACTGTAAGGGGGGGAAAAAGGAAAGAAAAAAAAAAGGCTGAAAATCAGCCAAGCTGTGTTCTCTTCCTTTAATCCGGTGGGCATTGAGGTAACAACTGCACTTTGTTTTCTTTCATTCAAAGGTGTAAAAAGGAAAAAAAATGGTGCACAGCGTAACTTCCCAGCAGTACTACAACAGCCTGGTGCACTGTCGCGCAAATGTCAGGCCACAGTTTCAGACACCTTTTCTGCAATCGCGGATTACGGCATGGTGCTTCAGTCATTTTGCTTGCACTTGTAACAGTGGAACGCTCTTCCATGAGCCTCTTTTTGGCTTCCTTGTTGGCATGACTGCAAGCTGCAGCTGTCTGTTACTGCTTCTCTGACACTGGTGCCTCCACAGGCGTGTATTTTTTCAAGAGCAATCACATAATGCATGGTTTATTTAAGTAACGATGAAAACTGGAATGTGCAATGAGCAGCACGACTAGCAGCAGATCGGTGATGGCTTAATAGGTAATTGCAAATATAACCATGTGCAGGATTTAATTATTCATCAGTTTATATCTCGTGGCAGTGCTGAATGCACAGTCTGCTGATTTACAGCTATGATGAAAAAATGACATCCTAAGTTAATTCTGCACTCTTCTTGTGCAGTTACACTGATGACTTGTTCCCATTTTTCAGTCCCTGTCTCAGGAAACAGCCAGCCAACACATCCAGCCTGCTCGAAAAGGGGACGTCATCAGTGAAGAGCCCGAGTATGTAGCATGGTTTGACATTTGTGCATGATTTTTCAGGTAGCTGCGGCAGTAAAACAAGTTGCATGCTGGTGTAATTGACTGTTGCGCAAGTTAGGCTATCCGTTCCCCTGAAACCAATACGGCAGGTGCCATTGTTCATGCTGTACGCGAGCATTATGATTAGCAATTCATGAAAAAAGTGCAGGCCGAGTTTTTGCGATGTTGGGTCATACGGACTGTGCAGTATACCGCAGTAACCAGCATTAATTTTGGAGCCACAGTGCTCTCCTGTTGGTTTAGCTCTGCACCAATATGAATGATGCAGGTGCATACTTGTGGGCTCGGTCACGACAGTGCTTTGCCAATCCGCCTTTTTCATTGCGCTGTGGCGATCTCTGGTGGCGCCGCCAAGAAGAGATATGGCAGGGCTGCCACTGCAGCGGAAGGGGAATCAGGGCTGCGTTGCTGGTGTTTATTTGTTTCACGTGAATTGTATAGCCAGCCTAAAGCTGCAAAAGGAATAACTATGCTGGAAGACGTACATTTTCAACGTGGGAAACATCTGAACAAGCGTGCGACGCTTGTTTCTTTTTGCACCAGCTCCGCAAGTGTCAGTACCGGAGGGTGGCTACCTGAGGCTGTGGAAGCGATGTGCTCACGGCAGTTTTTTTCTTGTAGCACTAAAAAGGGAGAGGAGAGGGACATGGGCATCTGTCAGACAGCAGCATAAACGCAGGCCCTCAATGTGGCCTTTATAAAAATCATTGCTTGAAGCTGGTATGTGGTATGTGAAGCAGCGATGCAAAATAATTATACGTGGCTGAAGATTTGTTCAATTCCGCCGTTCTTTTTCTTTTCTTTGTTTCTTATCATAACGAGCATAAATGCATGTGCAGATTACTTTTGTGAGCATTTTGACTGAGGCAAGCGAAGTCCTGACGTATCTCAGAAAATTGGTTTTTGTGGTGCAATTTTTATTCCTAACCGCACTTGTTCATCCTAGTCGCACGATTACATTTTCTTCTTTAGAAGAGCTGCCAGTTTGAAAAGTTGGTATTGGTTCATTGCTTTTAAACTGCGGCAATATCACGGGCGAAAAAAGTGGTGCACAGGAACTACATTTCTACTGAAATCGCAAGCTCCTTGTCATTTGATTGATTTGATTGATTGTAGGGTTTAACGCGCCGACGCAACGCAGGCGATGAGGCGCGCCGTAGTGGAGGGCTCCGGATTAAGTTTGACCGCCTGGGGATCTTTAACGTGTGCCGAAATCTTGAACACGCGCACGTTTTTGCTTTTCGCCTCCATCAGAATCCTTGTCACTTGGATTAATACATTTTCCAGCAGTGGAGGCCTGTACACAGATTACGAGAAAAAATGCATCCCTTTCCGCAAGCATTTCAGGACAAAAAAAAGTTACCAACAGGATTCGAACCACCACATTCGAGCGGTGGGGTGTTTCTGACGCTGTAGACCACTCGGCCACAGCGCACCAAGCGACCACAGTCGAATGCTGCGGACACAAAGCTGAGGCTCAGCTTATGTTTTTGCACTTCTCTAAAAAAGTTTTTTTTATAGTATTGCTGGCACAGAAACTGATCATGCTTTGAATAGTGCTTGTCCACTAAGAGTCTCTTGACCACTCCACGAGCCATAGACTGCGCTACTTATTAAGCTAGGAAATACGATCGCAAATTTTAGTTCGCAAGCAGATCGCGAGTCCACCCGTCGAAAAAAAACGTGCTCTTCATACTTTTCTTTCGCGCTTTACGATAAAAACGTTGGTTGATTTTTATTCTTCGTTTCCTCGATTAAGTTGAGTAACTCTTCTTTTGGACTTTACATGCCTTACATTTTCTACAAGAGTGCCAGCATTGTACACACAGTCGGCAAAGCGTCGCTAGCCACGAAATACGGATCGCATACATAGTGTGAAGGTACGTTCGCTTCGTTGACCTTACGAAGTTTATTATGCTCTACGAACTAACAAAATAGAGGCACATTTATCGCGGCCCGAATCTTGTCTGCGTCTACTGGCCGCCTTGGTCAACGAGCCTGTCGTACCATACAACTTTCAGTCGGCCGGTGTGTTCGTATCGTCGCCGAAGTAATATGACAAGGCGATCTCTGGATTTGGGGTGCCAGCAGGTTGTCGTCACCGTTGGTGTGAATGCCTGGTGTGACTGCGACGGGACGCAAAATGGGGCGTTCATGCATGGTGCCGTGGCGGACATTTCCTGATTTGTTCACTCTCGTGTTCATGTTAAGTTTTGCCCGACAGTTGCATTTGTAAAACATATGGCATTTTGTTTTCTCGGTGGGGGCCGAACCCAGTCGCATGCTTTCATTACACGGGCTCAGCTACAGCCGCAGACAGCAGTGGGGTCACCGCGCAGCAGACCGGCTGACCCCTGCCAGACTGTTTCTGGCCTCCTCCACCAGGGCCATGCGCATGCGCAGTAGCGTTGTGAAAGAGGTGGATTCTTTGCGCTGACTGCTAGGATTGAAGGAAACTGCTCAAGTCGAGCATCAGTACACCATACTGCCCTGCATCAGACCAGCTTTTTTTCTTTTTTTGTACACATCTTCACTCTTCAGTGCACTTGCTAAATGGTGCTGTTCGCCAGTTCTGCTTTAGGCGCCTGTGTGGTGTCATAGGTGACCTAGGCCTTGGACACGCATCTCCAGCACGTCTGTTTGTTCATGCACTCGCCCACCTCTCCCCTCGACACAACCAGCATCATCTAGCCGTGGGTGAATGACCCTTGACCGTAGGCGTCCATTTCAGGCCTGCCAAGGCCAAGGCCGAGGTGGGAAGGCAGAGGCCGGCATCATCGTCGGCCCTCCTGTACCACTACAGCTCCAGTGAGGAGGAGGTCGATGTGGAGAGTCCCAGCCCGGCCCTGGGCTGTGCAGCGAGCGAGAGTGGGGAAGAGCCGAGGCAGCACGAGTCCCCGTCCCGCAGCACGGGACCCGACGCACGCACGGAGACAATGCAGGATCGTCTGAGGAAACTGCGAGAGGAGCTCTCCTGTCACGTGGACGACGTGACAATGAAGTCGCTGCTTGAGCGACTGAGCTACTGCGAACTGGAACTGCAGGTGGCAGTGCAGGTGCGTGGAGGGGCCTTTCCCTTGCGTCTGCACGCTATCACTCTGTGGGGCTGCATTGAGTGAGGGCTCTGGGTTTAGCTGCATCGACTGAACTGTGCACGTGCGAAGTAGGAGACAGTTAGAATGTAACATCTCTTTTCCTGGAAGAAGAAATGTGTTCCTGAAAGTGCACCACCACTTTGTTTGCTACAGTTGTACATCACCTCTGACCTTTCTCTGCATTCCTTAAATCAATGCATGCGTTCTGTGAAGCTTCTAGTGGTGACCGCATCTGGTCAAGGTGGCCTTCCAAGCGAAAACTAGTTCTGAAAAGAAAAACACTCACACCCAAATGTAGCGATGTGGCTACCAAAGAAAGCTATGCTCCTGCCTCACACCCTAGACGTCTGGCAACACACTTGCTGAAAGTGCTGTCTAAAAAGTGGCTTACTAAATTGGCAGAATTGCTTCACGTAAGGCAATTAGCTCTGACCAGGTGAATACCGCTATTCCTTGCATGCATTTTTGGATTCTACATTTGGATAAGCTGTTTGAGAACCTGAATGCAGGAACTGTCAAGGTGTTTACACACTATGCCACCATTTCTAGCCGTAACATACTGTTAATACATGTTCTCCTATGTATGCGAGTTAATGAATTCTATGCAGTTTATCTCATAAATGCACCAAAATATTTCTGGTGACTGCATATGTAAAAATTGGTGGTTGTTTAGTTTACAATTTGCACCAATTGCCCCTTAGCTTTGTGCAAGTTTGTAAGGTTAGATGCATGTAGTACTATTTGTAAAAATTTGCAAGTTTGCAGAGGGGGAAACATGCAAAAAAAAAAAAAAATCAAAGGACATGCCTGGTCAAACGGAAAAACCACCCGTACACCTGTCCAGTGGTTGTAAAAATGAGTGCAATATTTATGCAGATTGCAGCAGCTTAGCCATTTCCTTTATCAACCACTGCAGCCAGTCTATGTCACAGCCTATCAAGTAGCAAAGCTGACTCCAGTACTTCGCGAAATCGAGTGGTACAGATCAAAAAGGTCTGTTCACAAAGACCAGCCATTTTAATTACCTGATGTGGCTTCAGTGACTCTTCCTGCGTTAAAATTAGTAGAGGATGCAAGTTAACTCCTGACATATTAGAACTCAAGTTTGCACAAGTCTGTCATACTTAGGTGTATCGCAGAAGCTAGCAATGGCAAAGTTTATTTGTTTGTCTGCTAGCAATGGCAAAGTTTGTCTCTGCATGCAGCTATTTTAGAGGGGGGAGTTTGGGTGCAAGGCAGCTGGAGAACCATTGTGGCGTTCTTCATGTCCAGCTGGGCTGGGAACAGTTTTGGGACTTGGTGTAGGGCTCAAAACGTGCATAATGACAGAGAGGCATAAGCAGTTGCACTCTGTCTCTTATGTCGGCTACTGCCTGCACAGGAAAAGCTCAGTGGCAGGCTGAAAAATAAAGGCTCAAATATCAAGTATGAAAATGCAAAGCTTTCTCCCACCCAACCCGAGTCCAAGTCCCAAATCGAAATGCTTCCCCCATGTCAGAAAGGCACAATCAGATAGACATCGGCTCCATAATGCCAGGGACCCAAGTTTGATTCCGACCATGGGAAACATTGATGCGCCTTTGCTTATCGTCATTGTTTTGGGGAATGCACTGAGTAAAGTTGGCTTTCCTGCAGTGCATTTTGGCGCAACATCATGTGTCACTAGTGAGGCATAGAAAGCTTCGCATTAATAAAAAAAAGCGGCACAAGACAAGAGTGCTTGAAAGCCAGTGGAGCCCTTCACCCTGCAGTGGGCTGGCAACAATTATGACTCTACTGGCTGCTCTCCAGAAGGGCACGGGGTGAAAAGAACTGCCCTTGCAGACACCACAGCTTTTCTCTTGCCGGTGGGAGTGCTCTTGCTGATCCCCCTTTTACACCAGAATGCATCGAGTACCGTAATTGCACGATTGTAACGCGCAGAAAAGTTTGCTTAAAAAACTTACAAATTCCAAGAAAGCAGGTTATTTTGATTTGATTGAATTATATTTTTCAAGGCATTCGAGCACATGGAAATTCTTCTGGCCACTTTAAGGCAGATTTTGGTTTTGAGTGCAATTGTGACACACACACAAATTTGAAGGTTACTTTTAGCAAAAAAGAAAAAAAAGGGTTTGCGTTAGAATTGGGCACGTACAGTACGAGAAGAAGCATGGCACTGAGCCTGCAGTGGAAGAGCAGCAGCCCTGCCCTCACCCGGGGGCTCACCTCTCTCTCTCGCAGACTGTGCAGCAGGTCCTGGACGAGGCGTCAGCGGTGCTCGCAAAGACCAAGGAGGCCCCCGTGCCTGCTTAGTCTTTGCACCTCCTGCTGCTGCCCGTCGTCTCCCCAAGGGAGCGCACCTGAGCCGTGGCGCACTGGATGGCTGCCGCTCCCCGCACCAGAATAACTAGTCAAAGAAGCGTGTGTGAAGCCCAAAGCAGTGCCCTCCGGGGCCAGCCGTCTGTGTGTTGTTTTTAAGCTTCTGCATTGTGTTCAACTCATCAGATCGGAGCTGCTGACCGAGGCCCTGGTATGCTGCAGGCATACTGACGGGGGTGCCTAAGTGCCATGCTTTAGCCCCACTTTCCTCTAGAGGGAGAATCTACAGACCCCACTTGCTGTGCCGTGCTAGAGGATAACAGGCAATACGCAGGCATGGCTTTGATAAGCAGGGAAGCCTAGCAGCACCAAAAGGAGAAGAAAATCATGCCGGTGATGCCAATGCAATACAGGCAGTACTGTCGTGGAATGAATACTTACTTTAGCAAATATTATTTTAAACAGCGTACCATAATGTTGTTCAAACATTTTGACTTCTATGCAGTGGATAAATTCTATTGAACTATGTTGTTACAAACTGGGCAAGAATGCACTCTGTACATGCATGAGGCTACTTGCGCTAAATGCAAGGCTTCCAATCTGTTTGCTAAATCATCAATGTAGCGGTGCTTAGTTCACGTGTTGCAAGGTCTGCTACCCCCCAAGGGACAATTAATTTGCGGTGCCTTTAAAAGGTAAATCTAATCACGGTTGTGCTGGTTTCACAGCCTTGACTTTGTGATGGCACCTTTGAAAAGCTCAGCACAATTGTTTTGCTTCCTGGCTGTACAAAATGCACAAGGTTCCCTGGGTAAATGAAATATTTATGGAGCAATTACACAGAATAACTCGTTTATGTGCACACTACAAATGGCCCTAAAGGAGTGCACACGGGTACCGCTTGGTGGAACTTTTGCCACCATGATTGTGTCACTGTATTTCTGGAATTGTAGCTCGTCTGACAGCATTTTTCTTAATTAGAAAACGAGCAATGCTGGAAGTGGCTGAGCCAAGTAATTTTCAATTTTATTGCTCATTTGTTAGGTATCATGAGCTGTCAAACTAAAAACTTTGCCTCAAGAACTACAACAGTAATGGACTTTTAGTTTGCGATGAAATGCTGTCATTATTTTTTAGCCCGACTGTAGGCCTTCAAAAGCAGCCAAGAGGCTAAGAATTGGGGTCATAGCATGCACTAGCCCAAATGATTTCCTGCATGCAAGCAAAAAAATATATGTTGAGTGCAAGTGATGGTGTGTTTAGTGTGTACAAGCTTTTTTTGTAACTGCAGCGTTGAAGAGACACTAAAAGCTGAACAACTTTGTTTATACTGCAAGATTCAACCTCTCGTATCCTTTTTAGAGCATGTTGTAAGCACGTAAAATCATGCTTTGTTTACAGAACCGTAATTTAAAAGCGTGTTCCCATTGTCTGTCCCATCCTGTTTGTGTGCGATGACCTATGAGCACTCGTTATAAGTTCGGGGGTGAGGAAGACCTCGGCAGCGCTGCCTGCAGAACATGTAGAAATGAGCTGGTCAGAGTGGTGGCCGGTAATGCTGAGGGTGGGTTTGGTCACCTAGTTACTTGCGGTACTAATACTGCACTTTTCCCACTCACTGTCGTAGATGTTTCTGGCAGTGAGAAGCAACGAACTCGGGTGTTCATTCATAATTCTGCCGAGCATATTTGAACACCCAAGACAAACCACTGGTTGAAAGTTGAACCTGGGACAGCAGTAACCACCCTCGGTCACGAGGTGCAGCCTGCTTGGCAGTGTTTACAAGCTGCGATGTGTTTTAAAAGGTAACACGTACTGAAGTGGTTGCCACATTTGGGTGTTTTGCATTTCAAGGCCGTTATTTTACGGTTAATTTTAGAAAAAATGATTATCAAGCTTCATTAATTGACTCTGACGATCCGAGATGTCGCAATTTTTAGAGACGAAAGGGACACGGGGTGGCAGTACCTGTCTCCACACTTCTGGGATTTCCTGCGCTATGAAACAACGATGGCTGCCATCTAGCATGGCGCATTTGTATTCACAGCGCCACAGCTAACTAGTATAGGCCAACTTGTTTGTGCACTTTAGTGTCCCTTTAACAAGTAATTCCCAGTGCCTGCAAATTTTGTAACTACGGATGCTGCCGCCGATTTCACATTAGCATCCTGTCTGAACAAATACACAAGAGCTTTTAAGCCTGCCCAATTGCTACTTCAAAGTACATTTTGAATGTGGAATAACTGAAAAGAACGAAATGGGAAGTGCAATGTCACGAGTTTTGCAAGGTATATTTACCCTGAAAGGGCTGGATGTGTGTTATTCAACTACTTGCACAGCTGACAGCATCGTTACAGTATCCTGTCGCCCCTCGCGAATGTGTTTGCATTTGCTGGCCATCCTAACCAGCCCGGATGTTTTGCCTCTTGCCTGGTGCTTTGTACCAGAGTCCTTCGATGTGCACCAGTTGCGAAACTCCGCTTCAGAATGCGGGCAGCGCTGGCCCCCCCTGCTCGGTTGAAGCTCAGTGGCAAGTGTACACGCCCCGCATTTACGAGACAAAAACTGGGCTTTGCTAAACACTGACTGAGTAACAAAACTTCATAACATAAAACTGGCATTTAAAACTAAAACTAAAGAAAAAAACACAACTCAGGTAACATTTATATATGTTTCTTTGGTTTTCATTTGTAAGACTTACGGCAGCAGCCGTAGGAACCCGAGTACTTCAACTTTCTTCCAGCAGGCGACAGGCTTGTCAAGTTGCCCAGTGCTTGCCCCAGCGCAGAGGGGGCCAACCATGAACCGCCTGTTGACACATGGGGCCTTTCGCAACTGGTATATATATCGAGTAGCTCTGCTTTGTACTACTGGACAGAGCTTTGTTGCCCCTGTGAAGATATTTAAACGTCATTAGACGAACCAGGAGAGCTCCTGGCTTCCCTCCAAACTCATACAACGAGTTGAAACAAGGAATACACTTGGCTGACAACCTTTGAAGTCTGATCCAGTCACCCTTGGTGCGAGCGAAGTGCCCCTGTTAACGATATGCGGTCGAGCATGTTTTCAGTCCTCTGAGCAAAAGTGTGCGCTCTTAGGGCCCTCTTTTACGGATTGACTGAGATGCGTTTGTCAGTTCTAAGTTTTATTTATAAATAAAGGCATCTGCCAGACACTATTTATTGTACACAATCTTGAATGACTCAGTGCATGACTTCATACTTGGGCAAAAGCACAAGCATGCTCCAAAACTTTTGCTTCGAAAAAAAGAAAAAGACTCCATTGGTGAGAGCACACCTCAGAACAAACATTGCCAGCAAGAAATACAGCAACAGTGTTTCGCACATGCTTCATGTACGCATGCGTGTGCGTGCCATGACAGCAAATAACTAGCACAAAGATAAACAGAATCTACCCCAATGTAACAGGTACCAGAAAAAACGTGCTCGAAGCGAGGAGAATACAAGGGCCATCGACATATATAAAACAGAAAGAGTTCTCAAGCAAGACAATCTCGTTTGCTAAATTGAGCATGGGTGGCATCAGCACATGGTCCTGCAAATATAAGTGGAGCTACAGAGACTTTTTTTTCCCACTGCAATACAAATCTGTTTTCCAGGTTTCGTAACTACGTAAATTTGCAAGATATTTGATGCAATTGACCCAACGTCAGTAAAAAGCTATTTAATGACAAGTATTTGGCCTGGTCTACGTTGTGCCAGTCAAATGGCTGCATGGAAAGCTTGCAAATCTTTGAAGGAAGGAAAAAGAAAAATGGGTTATTGGTCTGAATCAGCATTTTTTTTTTTTAAGCTGTATCTCAGCAACATTCATTCACTTAAGCCTAGAACATGAAGAAAAGTACATATACTTTGTAACTGGTGCCTCGCTGCCTACAACAGTGCCACACAAAAACAACAACGTCACTTATATTTCCAAGTACAATTTTTAGCCGCTTTCTTTTGGGGCTTTATGGGTTAAGTACCTCAAGCTTTTACGAGACTATCTTTAGACAGGTTCAGTAACAACAATGATTGTGCGGATATAAGCCAGAAGTATGAGTTGGGTTTAGTAGCCTTGCTTTTGCATCACTTTTGCTTGCATAATGTTAACATCTGAAAGTCTAAATAGTATATGAATGTGCAATAGGAATATACATATACATAGAAATTATTAACTATCTCGTAGCTACAATCTAAGTAATAATTTTTCTGCTACCTCAGGCAATTGTACAATGCACACAATTCAAAAGTCAACCTAGGCAATATAACACAATTCCTTCTGCCTCGTGCACAATTACAACAATTCACAAATTGTGCGAACGCAAGTTGTCTGGCATGAAATGACGTGGAAAAACACACGTTTACATTTTTTGTGTAAGCTACCTGAAAAGGCTCCACCAAAGGCCAACACTATGGCCTGACAATATGTAAATGATGTCAGCGTTACCTTTCTCTTTCTCTCTCTCTCTCTCTACAACACCGGCGCAGTAAAAAGCGGGTTGCTATATGTATATATATAAAGCCCCTTTTTTTCTTTTTTTTTTGTTTGCATGTATAGTGATGCAGCTGCATGCTTCAAAAGTTTTCCAACAACTCTCATACATATAAAAGTTCAAAAATTCAAACAAGCACTATAATGACTTAGGTAAACATTTTTTTGCCAACAAGAGCTCTTGTGCAATAATTTGTTCCATCTCAGCACAGCAGTAGCTAAGCGAGTGAGCAGTGCGTTGGAATGCCATCTTGCACACTTTTTACAACTTCTCTCAGGCAGGTACTTGTGCGTTAAAGAAAAAAGGAAATGGGTGCCTCATGTGCAAGCCTTGGACTTGTTTCCGCGCGTGTGCCAGCCATAATCACCAGCGTGCTCGGAGATGAAGCCACTTTAAACAGCAACCTCATTTCACCAGGTGACAAGGACCTTTCAAAGCAATACCTCTCTAGGAAAACAAGGGCCAGAGGGGGGTGGGGGGAGAAAAACGCCCACCCAAACTGAAGAGATGGCACGGCATAACTCACACGCTCACAAGTGGGGCATGGTGCCCACATTGGGGGAGCTCTGCGTTCTTCCCTGGTGCACACGGCAGACCTGCACCAGCTAACAGGACACTGAAGCGAGTTGTAAATGTTGCGTAAGATTAAACTCTATGATGCACTGGCCATGTTACAATGTTCCCAGCCAATTTCATGCTTCTTTTTAGTAAGATAAGTGGGTTTGGAAGTGCCATTTTCCATCGGCTACAACAACAGATTGACAAGTCTGCTGGAACACATTTTAGCGAATGCTCGCACTTATCTTGTACAGCATGTGTGCGGACAAACAAACAGCAAACAGTTGATATTAATCATAAAATTGGTGAAAATTAATATTTAGAAGGCTGGGGTGGTGTGACAACACACTGCAAACCAGTCCAGTATTTCAGCGTGGTAGTTGGTGTGATGGCCACAAACAGCACACGGTGTTTCTCGTGTCGCCGATTACAGAGGAACTAAGGCTCTAGGCTTCCGCTAAACAGTCACATTATAAGTTACACGGGTTAAAGTGCAAAATGTAGCCACTAAAGGATTTTGACAAGCTCACTTCTCTGTCCACTTAGGCATAGCGAGGCTTGCAGCACAATAACTAACCCCCCCCCCTTCCCCCTTATTCTTCTCCCTTTGTTTTTTAGCATTTAAATTGTCTGCAACACACTGGTGCACAGTACGACAGTACACCCGCCCTGCAACATTCTCGCCACATGCTGTGCGCAATGACTACTGTACATTTCTCTGACATTGCAGCGTGCAGCACGGCACTCGTGATAACAAAAGGTGCAGCAAAGGCCAACTTTGTCTCTTGTTGATGAGTGCTGGTCTGACGCTTGGGCAAGGGCCTTCCCCACTGAGGTGCAAAGCCGCAGGCACATTTGAGATGAATTCCAGCATAGAAATGGCAGGCCCTCGCTCTCTGACCGCTTATATAATTTCCTCAACGCAAGAACAATGTGGCAGCAGTGACAAGCAAAGCAGAAAAAAAAAAATCATTACAACCAAAGGTTTCTTGCATTCGCGACAGGATGTACAAAGAAAAGATGTTTTTTTTTTCCTGGCTTTTTGTCTAAAAATTTTTCTTCGTAGATCCTATGCAGAGTGTAAAGAAGCCTTTAGTACTGCAACAAGTGAGCAGTCCACCTTTATCTCACTCCACCCGAGCCGATGTTCCCCGGTGCTTGCAGCATTCCGTGCACATATAATTTCTTTCCTTCGCCAGACTGGGCTAAGCAGCAGTTAAGGGGGGACGTGGCTTTCAAAATCAACTTTTTTATTTCTTTGTGGATTTTGATGAAAATTGGCACAGCAACTGGAAATGCTTCTGTGATAACACTATAAAAATTTCAAAGTAATATTTTGAAAACTTTTTTATGTATGAAATATTCTTTCTGTTCCGCTTGTACCGAGCTTGAGCGGCTTATAAAACACGATAGAAAACTTGTTCGAAGTGCTTTGCATTCCCAAATGAATGGACGAGGTCGTGACAGTTTTAGAATTTTTTTTTTACAACACAATGTTTTTTAGTTTTCATTTTTTTAGAGGTTATTGTGCAACAGGCATGTCAACTGTGAACGATTATTTGAATAAAAAAATCACAAAAAACAAATCTGGAAAACCAAAAGTGTCACGACCTGAACAGTTCATCAAGAAATGTAATGCAAGAAACGGAATCAAAATAGACCCAGCGGTCATGAAGAAATCCCTGGTACAAGCGACACAGGTGGCAAAAAAAAACGTTTTGAGAAAACGGCTTCCGAAGTTGCAACATAGGTTTCACATATCAGAAGTCGTCACGGTTGTAGCCTTTCATGTCCTTTTGAACATGGGACTTCTGGAAGGCCTTGCCTTGAAATTGGAGTGCCTTTTACAGCCTTTCTCTTTCCAGAAAACATCATTTTCAGCTCCTCCGTGAAGAGTACATACCCCCTTTGCAAACCAAACGGAGGGGAGATGGGTTTCAATGGGCTTTCAATGCAAAGTATGGTTAGTTGGTTGGCTGTATCGCACTGGACAACCTCCTTTTGCAGTGTTGTCACCATGGCAACAAGTTAAGCATTTTTTTTTACTTAAATTTGACCATTTTTGGCTTTTTTTATGTTTTATCTTGCCTGGCACAGCAACTTAGTACTAATGTGCAGGTGTTCATTGCCAAAAGTTTGCATACCACAAGGATGAAAATGAGCTACTTTGAAGCTTGGTAGAGTATTCTGCATAACTCCCAACTTCAATGCAAGAGCATATTTTTTTTACTACTTTTGACATTCAAGGCATCCAATATTTCTCGCAGCACAGCCAGTATGCCCTGAGCAATGGTATCAATAATTTCCCTAAAAAAAATCACTGTTAAATGCTGCCACAGTAACGTACATTTTTAACGCAGAGAGCATATTTTTATTCCTATATTACTAACTCAAACCAGTTTGCATGAAAATTACAAGTGCACGGGAAACGTTGCGCAAGAAAAGCGATATGGCTCGCGCGCATCGCAGCGCACGCTTACCGCGACATATCGAACTTTGATTATACCTGATATGGCTGGTCAGGTCGCTTTTAAGATTAAATCTAACGTCGCAGGCATTAATTACAACTACTGGCGTTCAATCGTAACCGGTTGCCCAGTCATGTGATGCTCCAATGCGCGTCGGCTATGCCGTGCGCGCCGCAGCGTTTGACGCGTCGACTGTTTCTTTCCCAAGGCTAGCGAGCCCACAATCAAATCACAGCAATAACTAAGCGTGTAAACATCGCAAATCCAACTAAAAGTTCACTTCACGAACCGCTATCGCAAGCGCGCACACCGCGTCACCCTCCGGGGTCTGGCGACGGTAGAGTCACGCGCCCCACGAAGCGTTCGATGACCTCCGCCTTTCGAGCCACACAACTTCCCGTAATCCGGCTCGTTATCTCTGGCATTCCCATCGCGATAACGTCCGTGTTGAACACCACAGATTGAACAGAAACTCGTCCGAGCGCAGCGGCGAAAATGAACTCAATCCACTCGCTACGCAGCTCAGGCGGCCGCCATTTTGCGTTGCGCCCGCAACATCCAATCAGGAGGGTCGTCGGTCTGCGCCCCGACCGGGGACCAATAGCGCTTCAGCATCTATTTCTAGCTTCGTTTGTGCGTCGTTTCTTTTCTGCCGTTTGTGCGTTTGTGAATGAACGAAGATAAAAGAGACGAGCAGAACCGGAAAGACGATCGCTCGGCCGATCTAACCATATCAAAATGGCCGCGCCCGGTAGCACCGTTGCGGAGATAGAGCGCTCCGAAAATTGCCTTTTTTTCGCCCTTTTGCGCTGATAGTTTGTCACCGCGCCTGACAAAAGTATTTTTTTATGCCACTTTGCGACGCTTTTCAGCGTAAAAACTTTGCAGACGCACAGAATAGGAAACATAGAAGCCGAATATGTGGGTTTCAAAAAAACGATGTTTTGGTCATTTTTCCGAACTTGAAAGCCGCGTCCCCCCTTAAGAAGAGGACCCTCAACCAAAAGGACAAAACCGTGCTGTTCTTTGCCCCAAGCCAGTGCCTAGCAGACCAACGGCACGAGCTCCTTCCCCAGCCAGAAAAGCGAGAGGGCTAACGGAGAGCAATACAAGCGGCTGTGGCCCCGCTGGCTGGGTGAGCAGCAGAAAGGCACTTCTTGCATGTCGGTGACTAAAACTTGTTCCCGTGCTGTCACACGTGACCGCTTCAGGTGGTGCACAAGAACTGTCCACACCCTGTGGCCCTGAAACGGAGGCAGGGAGAGAGAGTGCTGCACAGTCCCGACCACCAGAGCCCACCTGTGAGGTGCGTGGCACAGGCTCCTGAGGCTGAGGCGGGTTGGAATGCTAGTCGACCCCTCCAAAGGACTCCGATCCCTCGATGGCCTGCACCAGTTTCTCCCGAAGATCCTGGTAGCTCTCGTACATTGGCAGGTCCAACCGGTTGAAGCTGCAACAGTTGCCGCACATGCAATGAACCACGGAGCCCTGTCACCGGGGTTCACTTGAACTTTTGAGATAGACGACCCTGCATCGAGCAGGCAGCACCTTTGGAACTGCCCACTACAGCCATACACAACTGCCAAAATTCACTCGGCTGCTGCGCCATGCTCAACCTGTTCATCTGAAATGCCACCTAGCCACACCACACGACAGCTTTCACCCTTATGGGCACTACAACTTGCCGCACCCAACACTGTACAGGAGGACGGCAAGCAGGTGGTGGTGGGATCAGGCAGTGTTAGCCTGGCAAGGTGTGCCGGCAACTGCTTTGCCGGAGCGCCACCTGGTGAGCCTATATGATGGCCACTTCACCATGAATCCACCAACCAGTCCCCTGGGAAGACGATGTGGTCCAAAATGGTGTGTGGGGGCTGCCAATTTTCGCATCACTGAGAGCAATGTTGTCCACTCTGCAGCATGCTCGGGGCAGCACATTACGTAGGGGTGTACACCCCCTAGCATTGCACATGGCGAGTGCAGAGGCGATCACACGAGGCCCACTTTGAAACGCTGTGGCCTTCGCCGAGTTCGTTTGGATGCTGCACAGCAAAGCTGCCTCCCATCTCGCAGGCCCTTTTGAGAAGCAAGACTGATCATGGGAATCTCCCAAGGACTTGAGATGGTCAACTACTGCCTGCCTGAAGTCGATCCGGTGGTCGCTGGAAACCCTGAGCACATGACAGCGCATTCCGAGCCATCTGATCAGCGGCCTCGCTGCCCTTGACGTCCATTGAAAACCGCGCATGGCAACCCTTGCTGCTGAGCTCTTGCACCAGCCGTAAGGAACGTTGGACAGACCCCTTTTGTGGGGATCCCACACTGCGAAAGTTGTAGTGCTGCTGTCCAATCTGTCAGAATTACAACATGCTGCGGTTTATATGCCCTGATTTTCCTCAAAGCAGCCGCGAAGGCTAGTATCCAGTCAGTTTTGGTGGAGGACACTGCGGGATCTAGTCGTGCAGCCCAGGAAACCTGCACATCTGCAATGACATTCGCTGCTGTGCTAGCCCCCCGTGCTGCTGATTGACTCGGCCATCCGTAAACATTTCAAGGTCGTTGAGGTAAGTGCTCTGAAGGTACCAAGGATCTGGTCGTTTCCACTGGGGTGTTTCTCTTGACTCTCATGCGAGGAGGAATGTGTACCTGACACTGGAAGCTCTCATAAGACCATGGCGGCATTGAGGTCTGATTTTTTCCTGGCCACTGATAGCACAAAATTTTGAGAGTGTTCAGAGCAGTGTGCGCATGAGAGGCCGTTCCTGTGCGAAGCCACCTCATTATTGCTCTTCCAGCAATGGTGTCCCCTAGACGCGTTATCTGCACGACTAACCTCTGCAGCACCAGCAAGTGGAGTGTAGAGGACTGGCTCTCCCATATGACCTTCTCGTTTGCTGCTTTCTGAGAAACTTCAGTTGCTGTCCTCAGCCTTTTCCTGAGCGTGTTTCGAGGCGCTCCTACTGGGAGTCTGAAGGGGAGATCAGAGGCAGCTGATAAAGAATACGACTCAAAGCAGTGCTGAGTGCAGCCTATTCATGGACGCCGGGTGATTCCCCCACTTAGCTCCTGCAATCCTCCTACAAATGTTCACACGGGGAATTCGAGCCGAAACAGTCGTGTCCACTGCTCGTCACCAATACAGTCTGTTGTCCAGGGTGGCCCCAAGGAACCGCACGTGAGTGGCTTGACAGATAGGCAGGCTTACCAATGTTAAATTAAGACGGGTGAAAAAACAGGACTTCTCAGCTGAGAGCATCAGGCCGCCTGAGGACATATTTCTGCACGCTGTGAACTCCGTTTAGCCATCACTGCCGTCACTTGTGCTGGTTGGTATTCAGACAACTAGATGCATACATCGTCAGCACACATAGATACGTGAGCTGGTTGTCCATCTTCTTTTAGTGCTCCAGACAGATAACTCAGCCATGGCCACAATGAGAAGAATAGGGGACAAAACACTACCCTGGAGTACACCCCTTGAGATGCTTTTTTCTTCGCTTAGCACACTTCCCAACCTTACTTGCATGTACTGGTGTGTAAGAAAGCCGTAAAGGAAGCGAAGTAGGTTTCCAAATGCCCCCATTGCATGTAGTCGTTCTACTATCAGTTGTCTCAGGACATGTTATCCTGTTATCCTGGACGTGTTATCCTGTTATCCTGGTTGTCTCAGGACGTGTTATCCTGTCTCAGGACGTGTCGAAAAGCACAGCAATAGTTGACAGTCCATGCGCTTTGTTCTGTTTGACATGGCTGATAAGGTCCAGGACGCTATCCTGGGCACTTAGGCATTGCCAGAAACCAGTCACGCAGGCCGGTGGTTGTTTATAGTGCTCTAGCCACCAGGTTAGCCTCGCACAAACAAGCTTTTCCATCAGCCTCACCACACAGGATGCGAGGGAAACTGGCCGGTGTGAAGACACTGCCATTTGGTGCTTTCCAGGCTTAAGAATCGGCACCACCCAGGTGGATTTCCACGAGGAAAGAATGGCACCCGTCTCTCAAATGTGGTTGAAGTACCGGTATGTCTTGCGTCCTGCCAGCAAGTTATACAGCATTTGATTGCTGATTCAGTCAGGACCAGGTAAACAGCGTAAGGTACTTAGCGTGGTCTCAAGCTCCCGAAGCCTGAATGGGGCATACAATGCTGAGGACGACACAGAAGGCAAAGGGAAAGAGAGTTTCCCAGGCATTGTTGAAGTGTACGCGTCTGCAAATTCCTCAGCCGATTGGGAGATGGTCACGTCCTTCCGTAATGCCAGGGCCACAAATGGCCTTATTGGACGTGAATTACCAGACGGCTCCCAATTCGACAGCAAGCACAAAGTTAGTGACTTGCACGGTACCTCGAGCTTGGAAGGAACAGTACGTTGCCCCAATGTACAGTGCAGCTTACAAAACCCAGTCGATGCGCAATCTTCAGGCCACACCGAGGGAAATAAACTCATCCGTCACAAACTTTGTCCTCCGCAACAAAGACAGCAACGGTGTTTCCTACCTGTGAGGACATTAGTGCTTAGCATTGCCAACTAGTACTTTGGTCTGACTGCTTGGCTTGCTTATCAAGCTACAGGGCTACCACGCGAGGATTTCAGAAATGTTACAATACAGTTAAACAGTACAAAATTAGTTTCAATGAGTACAAGGATCACATTCTCGACAGGGGAAGACGAAATATGACTGTTCCACCCTCGTGACACTGGTTGAAATGGACGACACAACATGTCTTCCCCTCACAGAAGTTGCAACAATTTGTAGAGGTTGACGGCTCAGGTTTGGTTTTCAGCCCAAACCACGGGCCGATAGTGGGCCACAGTTTTCTCCTGCCCTACTCACCAGGTGTGCGAGCGGGGCAGGTTGGTGGGGGAGCCCCAGCGCTCGAGCGTGAAGGGCTGGGGCCCGTTGCTGCCGTGCAGCTCGGCGAAGCCGTTCATGGGCACGCGGGAAGTGCCCGTGACGAACTGGAGCAGGCGGGAGCGCATCTCGTTAGAGAAGGAAAGCACCAGGCGCCAAAACCACTGGACGACCACATGGTTGGCGTGGTAGCCGCCCTTGTAGACCGTGTGGCGCCGCCAGTCGCGCACGTCGATCTGGCCGATGCCGCACATGAGCAGCTCGAGCTCGTGCTCGTCGAACACGCGCAGCAGCGCCAGGGGCACCAGCTCGTTGAGGCCCTCGAGGAAGGCGTTCATCTGGGGCCGCACGCGCGACGCAAAGCGCCACTGGATCACCAGGTCCACGTAGCGCGCCTTGTTCTCCTGCGTCACGGGCAGCTCGGCGCCCCCCGGCGTCAGCTCCCGCTGCTGCATCTGCCCAAAGAGGTCCTCATCCACCGAGAAGCGCAGGTCCAGCTCCGCAGGGTCGTTGTCCATGATCCAGCGAAGGGAGTTGTAGTACTCCGTGTCCTGTGGTGAACACAGGGAGAGAGGAAAGAGCGGCACCGTCGCGTTTCTTTCTGCACCAAGGCATACTACCATTATAGGAGCCATGAAGACAAAATACAAGTTTGTTTCATTTGAAAGATTTCGTGTTTTATAGTGCCCCCAGTGATTGTCCGGATACAAATTATGTTTTATTCCCCGAGAAATTAATCAATTTACGTTAAAATTTTGATTTTCCCGCTAAATCGTGTGTTTTTGTAGCTGCAATGACATCACAAACCGCTCTGCCGCCTAGGATCCCTTGATTCGCGCGTCCACTGTGCAGGGTAGAGACACGTACACGCTGGGGCCGCCATTTTGGATCGCTCACTCGCCGCCGAAGCAAGTCATTGTATCAAAATCGCGCTAAAAGTATCTCCGCAACGCGGTTAACTGGCAAAGTTTGAATCAACTTATCTGTTTCGCGTTGCTGGGTCGCGTGGGAAACGAAACGAACAACGCGCTGAGCACGTTGACCCAATCGCAGCGGCACGGGACCGTTCAAAGGGTGTCTCCACCCTGTACGGCAGAGTTGGTATTGAGGTATTCGCACGTTTGTTTACGTTACTCAGCCTAGATGGCGCTACCATACCATGGCGTGTCGTTTTCTGCCTTTTTATTCGTTCTCGGAGAAAATCGTTTCGTGAAACATACTGCTCGCTTGACAAATATGTTCACGTAAGACACCGTCGCGTCAATCAATCGGCCAGTGTCGTCTGAGCCAACCCCAAAGTCCCGCAGTCCTGTGCAGCTAAACAAGAATACTGCGCACAGTACCAACAGCAGCAGTACGCAGCGGTACTTGTATGTTTACATATG
The DNA here is from genome assembly GCF_048455015.1 of Haemaphysalis longicornis. Classification (NCBI taxonomy): domain Eukaryota; kingdom Metazoa; phylum Arthropoda; class Arachnida; order Ixodida; family Ixodidae; genus Haemaphysalis; species Haemaphysalis longicornis. The sequence goes on along the minus strand of NW_027526295.1, from coordinate 285,388,461 downwards.
CTTTCGTAACTTACACTTACCACCATTCTTACCGGTTAAAAAAGAATGTGCCCAAAATTTAAGGCAAATAGCTCGTTCGGCAGGCTTATACTGTGCCTAATTTTCGTTTGCTTTTGCCGCCCTTCGCCAATCGCAGATCTGTCTCGTGTGACATCATAGGTTCTGTTGCGGGAAATGAGCTAGTGGGTCGCATGGCCATTCCCTTTTTTCCTAATTATGTGGCTTATTCGACCGAAGTTTACGTTAAAAGTGGTGTCAGTATGATTCTAACGAGGCAATCTTTTGAATGAACCAAACTTGTGTTTTCTCTTCATGGCTCCTTTAACCTAAATGGCGCCACCATACCGTGGCAAGCTGTTTTCTGCCTCTGGTTTGTTTTTGACCATGTTTGAACCTGGCTTGTTTTTGTTCAGGATGAAAATGATCATTTCATGAAACAGAGTGCTCACTCGAGAAATATGGTCATGTAAGACACCGTTGCCTGTGTCAATCAGCCAGTGTCATCTAAAACTACCCCAAAGCCCCGCAGTCCTGTGCAGCCAAACCAGGCATAGCTCGCGCAGTACCAACAGCAGTACGCATCGGTACTTCTGTGTTTAAGTGTGCTTTCGTAACTTCCACTGTCGGTCCCACCATTCCTACTGCTAAAAAATGTGGCCTAAATTTAAGCGCAAATAGCTCGTGCGGCAAGCTTATAAACCCTGCCTAATTTGCGTTTGCTTTTGCTGGCTTCTGCCAATCGTACAGCTGGCTGGTATGACATCATAGCTTCTGTTGCAGGAAATGAGCTAGTGGGTCGCATGACCTTTCCCTTTTTTCCCAATTATACAGCTTATTTGAGTGGAGTTTACATTAATAGTGGTGTCAGTATGATTCTAACGAGGCAATCTTTTGAATGAACCAAACTTGTGTTTTGTCTTCACGGCTCCTTTAAGCACTTGGCAACGTGCCCTTATGCAGTGGACTACAGCAGTGTGCAGCTGTTGACGAATAATCATAAATTGGCATTTGGTTCCAAAGATGCATGCTTGCCCCCAATGCACTGCAAGCCCGAACAAAATTCAGAAGAGTGTTTTTGATTATGTATAGGTGATCATGAACAAATTTCGATGCAATTAAGATGGTCTGAATTACAGCTTCAAGCTTTCAACCTCATCGGACTCTAATCACAAACAAAAGAGGTTATCCTAAAAAAATGGCGCAAGCAACTTTGGGGACAAGCACTTACCACAGCCTCCATGTCTTTGATTGTGATGGGCTTCCCAAGCATCATCTTGTAGAAAGGGCGAATGAAAAATGCTGAAAGGGGCAAAACAAGGTTGTACCATGCATTCTGCATCAGTGCACAAGATTTTTTATCCTTTCCTTATAAAGCTTACCGTCGAGGAGCTTTCCATGATACACAGCCATACCGGCCACTCTACCAATGAATTTGAAGTAGGACAAATGGTCCTCATTGCACATTCCTGAGCATGGGTTGATCTGAAGTGTGTAGTTGTCTCTGAAAAGGAAACACCAATGTTACGGGCAGTACAGAAGTGCTCATAAAAACCTGGCTGGCTTTATTTTCAAGTATGAACACAATTACATCGAGTGCTTATATAGAACACAAGAATTAGCGCAACCAGGACGTTTAAAAGCGAAAACCAAACAGCACAAAAGGTATGGTTTACATTTGTGCCACGCACCTCTTCGTTCATTACAGTTTCAAGTTCTGCTTGATATTTTAGGGTAACTTAATTTACAGCTATTACTTCTTATTCCCACTAAATGCCAAACTGTACTAGCAGGGCATAATGTAACCGTGGGTGATTATTTTTTTTCACTAAGACTCAATTGGTTCAACCTTCTATAATCTTTGCGTTTTGAGGCCTCGCACCATTACAAAAGTAATGAAAGCAACAAAATAAAATAAATGCTGCCGTCTATTCCTAATGTTTAAACGAGTCGAGCAAGTTGCTCAACTTGGCCACAGCTGTGACAGGCACACGTGGCACTCACTCATAAGATGGGCAAGTAGGTTGCCACAAATGGGGTGATGAGGTCAGCTTGTCCCCCATGGCATCAAGCGATTTCAGTGGCACCAACAACGGTTGACAACAAGGATGATGGCATTGCCAATTTTACTATCACCTCCACAGTTGTTATAACACAGGCTGGAATGGGCAATCTTGTTCGAAACCAGCGAACTTTTTGCTTGCACAGCTCTTCCTGGCAAAGCAAATAAAAATGGTGCGCAGTGCAGGGGAGAACACTGGGTTTCCCCGGAGGCACTCACGCGGCGGAGTACTCGAACAGTCCGTAGTACGGGTTGAACATCTCCCGGGAGAGGAGGTAGAAGAACTCCCTGGATGCACCCCCGTAGTCCAGCACCTCTTCCCCATCAAACTCCACCCACAGCTTGGACCTCAGCCGGTCCACACAGGTCACGTTGCTCAGGATGCGGTACGAGTCCTCCAGGATCCGAGCTCGCGATATCTTCAGCTCAAACTTGTTCGGAATGTTTCCCTGAAACAGCGCCACCATGCAGGCCACATCCTACGTGCACGGAACAACTGGCCTTTGCGTCAGCAAGAGCACCTGTTTTTATTCCACAAAAAGGAGAGAGCCCCCTTAAAAGGAAACAGGCACAACACACCACAACATCTCGTATCTGCAGAGACCTCTGGGCACAAATAAAACTGTCAACAGCTCCTCCCTTACCCACTTGTAAAACTACAAACTGAACTCTTCATGACACGCTGTAGGCCCTTCACGAGTTCTATGCCTCAGAGTTAGGGTCTTAGGCTCCTGGTTACAACACTGGGGCCAAGGATTGCCACCTACTCGACCTGGATGCTAACTCCTACCCCCACTCACTCAGTAGCAACTGGATACATTTGCTTGCAAACTTTGTGGGCTCCAGCTGCACAGACAATTTGCACTGAAAACAGATGTGGCTGCAAAATACGAATAGCGCTTTGCTTACAGGTGGCTTTGGAAGCTTGGATTTGAGGTACTCGTACTTCCGCTTGTAGTCCCTAGAGTATGGCACAGCCTAGAAAGAGAGTGAGAAAACTGGCATTCTCTGGCTTTCTTTTACTTTACATTCGAAGAAGCACAAACAAAGACGATAAAATCCTGCCTTAGGATCGGGAATGAAGCTAGTCTGATTAACACTGAAATTCAATACAAACAAGGGGTGACGTTAAGCTTCTTCCCTGCTTCAAGGATGTCACAGCTTGCAGGAGCATTTGTCATCAGAGTAAAGCAATGTCAGAACATTAAAATAAAATAAACAGGCACCTGTAGGGAGCACATGTTGTATACGATGAAAGTATTACTCATTCTTACCATGTTTCAACTAGACGTGTACGAATAGTAAAATTTCAGCTCAAAATGAATCCAAATCAAGGAGATTTGAATATACGCAACAAAATTCAAATATCAAACTTTAAACCAACTGGCTGGGTATTGACATCAAATGCAAAGAAGGTTCGCGAGAAAAAAAATACGAACGTAAAAATGTGCCCTCATACTTGCACTGTCTATGCCAAGGATAACAAAAATGCAGAGCTTTGCTTTTTTTTTACTATAGAAGGTGCAAAGGTCCCCCCCACTCTATCTTCCTCGATTTGAATGAGTTGAGATAGGTCATGAATGGACGGAAAAATTATCTATTTTTGATGGGTTGCCCCTCACAATGTGTAGTAACAACGACTGCAAAACTGTACAGCACAATAGTTCATTATCCTTTAGACGCTCCAGAAGTGTTTTAGAGATGGGGGTGCTCAAATCAATAGATTATGATGATGATCATGATCATGATTTTGTGATCCCAAAAACTAGAGCGCGTTTTCTTTCTTTCTTTTTCCCCGATCAGAAATGTATTGTTTTTTTTTTCTTCATTGAGACCTGCCCTGGATTTTTGAACTGAATCTTGCACAAGCACCAAATATTTTATGTAACAGCTGTTTACCTACCTCAAACATCTTACGCATTTTTAACAGTTAAAGTACTACTTCTTTGGTTAGGGAAGAGCGATCATATCCTCTGTGTGGCACTCGAAGTGCACTGTACGCCTTCACACAAGATACAGTCGAAACCAACATGGTGAATAAAATTACGGAAAAAAATCATTTACTTCTCCTTTACAAAGCAGCAAAACTCTTGTGGCATTAATGCACCAGTTACAAGCTACAAGAAGAAAACAAACAAGGCAAATTGGAAATTAATTAACAATTATCCCTGGTAGACAGGTCGGACGTTCTGGCTAAATGACTTGGTCATATTAGCCCAGTGCTTTGGGCCACTCCAGACAGATTATTGTTTTGTTTCAGAGCCATGATTTGTCTAATCGTGCCAAGACAAGGGGGGTTGATCTTCTTCGTTTTGAAAATCGGGGGTTCTCGAGCCCCATCTGACAGTCCCCCCACCCTCCTTCCAGAGCCCGTGTTATCCTCACACCTCTACTGATAGCAGCTTTGTGGAATTGTGCTCATTTCCTCTCGAAGTTTGCCCTAAAGTCCCAACTCGGAAGATGCGCAGAGAGAAAAAACAGGGAGGGGCCACTATTTTCTCACACGGGATGAAGGCGCATTCACTGCCCCACCCCCAAGTAGGCCTAGCTGGCTGATCCATTTGCATGTACTATCACAACCTCTGCTCAGTGAAAAACTTCCATGCAAGGTTTTCCAAGAGGCAGTGCCAAATGGAACAGTGTTGCACCACAGTGGTAAGTTATTTTTGTGGTGATTCCCGTCGGCAACCTTCCCTGCTTCAGAGCCCTCAGGATGCTCGCTTGAAGCCCTCTGGTGTCCCTTACCCATGGAGCAGACTAACAGGGCCCAGACACTAGCAAACCATCCCTTACCCATGGAGCAGACTGACAGGGCCCAGACACCAGCAAACCAATCTCGTCTGGTCTCTCTCTCTGGGTGCCAAAAATCACTTGGCAATCAGCACTGTGCACTCCACAAAACTGAATTACCAGCATGGCTGCTGCAATTCTTCGAGTGCGCGTGTGCCAGTTGAACTGGTGCTCCTAGCTACTATATACATCACCTGCAGATTCATTTGGACAGCACAACATACGAGAATCTCAAAGTGCACAACTTCAAAGACATCTGAAACTCGAGGCTTGAAGCAGGCCTTTACTCTGCAAATCTCACCCAACACATCTGAAACCTCACCCAACACATCACAAGAAAAAGAAAGCCTGTGCAAGGTACCGTAAAATCCTGAGAGATAGCCCACCTAGATCGAGAGCAAATCGAGTGAAAATATGACGTGGGCTAACTTTCAGTGTGCAGTAAAAAAAAAGTTGAGAAATGTATCGCAGCCAAAGAACAAACATGCGTTTATTAGCACTGTATTCATTCGTCGTCAAAACCGTCGAACGAACAGTCGCTCTCACTGTCAAACAAAAGGTCGACCACCTCCTCACGCACAGAGTTCGACGTGGTTGGCAGGGAAGCAAAAGGAGGGATCGCCGAAACGAGCCGCTCATGAAGCTCTCAGTCTTCTGATCCATCGAGGGCTGTTGATATACCGCACCTTTTCAGGTTCCTGTGACCTGTGACCTGTTATTGCACCCTACCCACGCTAGCTAACCTCGTTTCCGCAGGCGTCATCCCCGGCTGGGATGATGCCATTGTCAGGGGTGGGTTATCTTTAGGTATTTTTGAAAAAAATGGAAAATCGTGCCAAAAACAGGGGTGGGTTATCTTTCGGGGGTGGGGCATCTCTCGGGATTTTACGGTACATACAATATGGCACTAGCTAAACACTCGACTAAAGGCAACGAATAGGATTGTTTTGATATTGATTTGTTGCTGGCAGATAAAAAATGAAAGGCACTACAACACTGCAGAGGACAGAACTTTTTGCCCCTTTGAGGCAGCCCAAGCACTAAGCACTTGCAGTGATTAGTTTCTTATGTCAGTGAGAAGTTGTTTCCCACAAAATTTCAGGTATGATTAGTAATATCATAAGACCAAATTTGCACGGTTTGCAGATAATCTTAGATGGTTGGCACATATGCAAATGAGAAACGAAAATTACACTTTTGTCTTTAGGGAGAAGAGCCGGCAGTGGGCTCTGATGCACAATACTACTTACCGGACCAGCAACGTTGGGATTGTTGAAGCGAGGGTCTTCCCACTGCGTTATTCTCGCAGCTGCACAAAAAAAGAAGAAAGAATCACGCGAGCGAACAGAAATTACAGTGCAACTTTGAAAGGCCTTACTCAGCCCAAAGGCCAAAAATGACTTATTTTCAATACCTGCACATAGGTTGCCGTGCTATGGATTTGGATCTGAATAAACAACTCTTGCAAAGTTGTTTGTTTTACGTGCCTACATAATCAGTTCACAATGCAGCAGGCGTTATCAACTACAGGCAGAGAAACTAGCTTGTACTACTAGGAAAAAATGAAGCCACCGTGGACACTTACTGTGGTCAATGAAGAAAATACGGCCATCCGTGTGCACACGTTCCTCCCAGCCATCCTGGAAAGCAACACTGCCTCAGTTTGATTGTACTATTTCACAGGGCCCACCACATGTCACAAAGGAAACCACGTTCTCTTGTGGCGAAACATGGTCTTGATTCAACAGCACAGACCTGTCTAACAAAGAACATAGCCAGGTCTCCCAGTTAGGAGTGCGCACTTAACTCTTCAGCTCAGCAGCCTCACAGCGCAAAAAAGGGGGGAGGGGGCACTGTGTTAGGAAGGAAGAAAAGCTCCCTCTCCCCCTCCCTTTCTCCCTTTCTGGATTTGCCATTAAAAGCAAGGCACAATACCTGTGTGGTTGTCATCTGTTGAAATTTTTGGTTTGTGTTTTCAGGGTGCTCTAGCTCCTTCGGTGCGTTTGTTGCATTCATTCAGGCCAGCACTCCTGTTGTCCAATCGATCACTGTGCCTAGGTGTTCCGCACGTTTTACTTTATAATCATGTCCCCAATCGCCCCCCCCCACCCACAACTGCAAAACGTACTACAGCCTGCAGGGAGCGCAGGAGCTGAACAGATGAAGCAGGCGCATGCAGCCCACTCCTCAGGCCCTTCACTGGCGCAGCACTACTCCAATGGAGGAGGCCTGCCCAGCCTCCCTGCCCTGCCGCACCGTCGGAGCTTACTTACAGGCAGCGGTCCCAGGTCATCCATGGCGTTCTGCTGGCCTCCGGAAACACTGCCGTGGCGGGGCAAGTCACTGGGCTTCCCCGTTCTCGGATCCACCTGAACAGAAGAGCAAGCACAGCTCCTCAGCAAACCCGGCAGGCCCAGACACAGCGTGCACACTGGATGGGTCACCAGTCGGACCCTCCGTATCACTTTGAAGGGGGGGGGGAGTGGGCCCCCCAGTGGGGTACTACGCACCCAGGTGGTGGTCTTGGTGTTGTGGTCGATGAAAAACAGGCGTCCATTGGGCGCAACCTGCAAGGACCAGCCAGCTGGCAGGCCCTCGGGGCTGGGCTGGGGCACGGCTGCCAGCTGGGGCCGCAGGCTCGCTTCCATGGGCTGCGCGCATGCACGCACACGCTGCTGCTGCCTTCACATTGCACCGGAGAGCACTAAGCAGGCAGGAACCGTCACAGTGCACAGACCTGCCACTTGTCACTACAATCAACACAGGATACAGATGAAGCACCCTGAGTGCCAACCATAGGCACGGCAGCTTGAAATAATACGTGCCCTTGCTCGGGGCATTGGTATCCTGGCTTGTAAGAGCCATTACAGCTCACTAGAGCTGAACTGTTTACCACGGCACACGACTGCAACCACAGCGATTACAAATCTGTGGGCCTGCAAACAACAGGCCAGTGCTTGGTAACGCAGCTTTTGGGCAAACATCGGCTGCAACCAGAGCGGTTCCCTTCACAAGCAGCAAACAGAACTGGGGGACAGCAGCAGTGAAGTGAAAGAGGAGAGTCCCCCACGCACCAGGGTGAATCGGCGTTGCGCATTAGCGGGAAGAGGCTGGGGTAGAGATCCATTCTGCTGCGCGATCACCTCCACTACACTGCCCCTCTGCACTGCTGGGGCCGCCTGCAAGGTCAGACAAGGACGTGTCAACTGCCACCCTGTCAATGCAAGTCAAAAAGAAAGAAAAAGAAACACCGCAGTACTAATGAATAGCAAACAAGAAGCACTGCCTTCTTACAAAGGTTTGCTTTGTCACCATTTCTCCAGGTTGTTGGTAGTTTGTTTATATATACTCGCCTCAAGCACAAAGTTCCGGTTGAGAGACAGCGTCCAACTCGTTCATTCCTACTTCTTGTCTAGTAACTTCCAAGCTTTACCTCTTTTGATCTGTGCCAGGTGGCCAAGAAGCTACACACATTGAAATACCGGCACTTGGAATTAACTTTTTCGCTACCGCCGGAAAATTGACTAATTTTAGGGGTCCAAGAAAACATTTTTTTCCTGCTAAAAAATTGGTTAGGCACTAATTGCAGGAACACCAAATGCAGATTATTTAACGGCCTTTCCAATAACACCAGTTTTTTAAAGGTTTTTATATATCATAGTTGTAAAAAAAAATATCAAAATCAAAATTTTTGTCAAGTTGTCGAAAAAAATGATAGAAAAGAAGTTGTGTTTATCAAACCACCGGTAGTAGAAAAAAATTAAAATATACATTTTGTAGGGAAACATTTCAATAACACGCGCCAGAAAAAATGTCGACTTGCGCGGAACAGTTTGTCAAATATAAAAAAAAAATGTTAGCATGCACAGTGCTTGTGTCATGCGGTGAAGCCCAACCTCCAATTAAAAATGTGCAATTTCGGGTGATTCCCTGGAATAAATCTGGCGGTTTGACATTATCAGAGGCACCAATTTGCCCCCACATAACGTAAAAACATCTTTTCAATGACTGACTTTGCATTTACAGCGAGCACAATATTTGGGACAAGCACGTGATGCGGAAAAAAAACGCTTGAAGTTGAAAACGGAACGCCGTGGTTGATGCTTGTTGACGTTCACGGTCAGTTATCTCTCAAAACATAAAGCTGAGCTTTATTATCATCTTCTTACTCGCAATTGTAGCCTTGCTCGCAAAAATGAGGTACGATGAGCTAGAATCGTGCCCTGCGATCTTTGGCCGAGTAGAAGTTGTGCGATGAAAAAGATCAGCACAACAAGCCTCCTCTATTGCAGCGCCACCTAACAGTTTTCAAATGAAACAGTACAGAAACTTAGCGGAGACTCCGTCCGAATAGACAGTTCAACTAAGCAGCAACATTAGACACCCGGATATACCCTCGCATGGAAATGAAACTGTAAGGCGAACAGCTGGCAGTGTAAGGCCGGTTTGAAGCGCTGTCCTCGGCGAAACAGATATCTGGCGACTGGGTGTGATCTTTTGACTTGCATCTGAAGTTCTTATCGCAGAAATCGGATTAGGGTGGGGGAAATCAGGAGCGCCGTGCTTTGTTCGAGGATCAGTCGCGGACGCTTCAGGCGCCATGGCAGGTAGCCTTGAAGTTGGGTAACTGCGTAGTAACGCTAAATATGAATTTCGCGATGCAGAAACGAAACCGAAACTGTTGTAAACTGTTTGCAAATGGTCCTGGGGTAAGCAGAACTACCACAGTACTTAGAACAACGTGCGCAAAGGCAATAAAACTGCCTAAAATCATAAAGTAGCTTTGCAACCAGGCACTGCTTGACATTTTCATCTGATTTCTGGGATTATTACTGTCAGAGCGCGAGCCTGACGATTGAAAATCGTTTGCTAGTTCCCCATTCACACCCTGATAGCAAAAAACAAGCGCTGGTGCAGAGTAATTACGAGTTGCACGCATTCTTCGTTGGTAACAGTGACGCGCGATGACCACGCCCCTTTTCCACACCCAGGTGATTCAAAAGCGTGTCAAAAAACCCGTCTCCGTAGCAAAAATGAAAACAAAACTGATTTTGAAAGGCCATTTTCTGATCTAACTCCGAACAGCTTTAGTTGCTCGAGAAACGCCTGGAACGCTATGAAGAGGCGCTCCCAAAAGTATCGATCAAATTGATCGATTTTGATAGGCGCGGTAGCGAAAGAGTTAATGCAAATGCAGAGCCTGTCGTTTTTTTTCTTTTTCAGCTTGTCTTCTTTGTTTCTTCCCCCAGTGGATATAATAAAGCCCACCTTACAAAGGGCAAGTATCTCATCTCTTCTGCTTTCACACGCCTCTGTACACGAAAAGTGAGTACTACCACATAATTCAGTACAACTGCCAGTTTCCACACCACAACCTGATGCTGAAAGCTGCTGCCATTTCAACCAGGGCCTCCTATTGGCGGTGAGCGCGACCACGGGCGGCGCTGCGAAGCGCGCCTCCGTGACGTCGCCTCAGCGATTCTCGCATTTGTCGTCTGATGTTTACTCGCACCAGATTTTGCATGTGCATAACTTTTTATCATAATGATAGACTTAAAATCACATACATTAGCTCAAGGTACGAGTTAAAATATAGTTTTGGATACCGCTGCGGAACAAACATTGCCGGCGTCGCCCCATTCCTTGCGGAGCCGGTCCTGTGCGGAGTGCGAAGAGTCGGAGCTGGGCGTCAGCTTCCGTATTAAGCAATCTTTCGAACAAACAGGAAAGCCAGCTGCCAGTAACGGCCAACAGCGAAAATACAAGACCAAATCAAATTCCAGGCCTTCAGGGCTGTCATCTATGGCAGAAGGCATTACGGTTCCCGGTAATCGTACGTAAGGTAAAAGTTTTTCAGCCTTCCTGAACGCTCGAAAGTATTGTATCACATCACTTCACGTTGAAATGGCATGAAATTATGCCGACAGGCACTATGGGCTGCAAAACTGTAGGTTGAGTTCCGAATACCGTATTTACTCGCGTAATCCTCGCACCCCTAATGTGAGCCACCAAAACTTGAATTTTTTGGTTCCTCGCATAATCCTCGCACCCCCAACTTTGCAGCTCGCGAAACCCGCATGGCGCACGCGCTCTCCAACGCGCGCCCTCCCCCGCCGCCTCTCCGTTCGGCGGAGAGCGGTGTGTATCCAAGGCCATCCAGGCGCCCTAACAACCTGCATGGGTACTCCCTAACAGGCGCCCTAACACGCTACTCACACTGTCCTTGAGCCGGTTTCGCACATGTTTCGCATGCGCGCAACTAGACGGTGTTCGCGCAGCCCGCTGTCGTGTCGTCGTGTCGTCGTCGTGGTCCCGCCGTTGAGCGGCAGCAGTTAGTGAGTCGCTCGTGTCAGTGGTGGATAGCTCGCTGCCGATTTGAGAACTTTTTGATCTAATTGTTTTGTGCTTGGTGCCGCTTCGCCATGGGGAGGAACGCCAGCTACACTGCCGCTTTCAAATTGAAAGCGAAAGAGTACGCGATCGAACACGGCAACCGTGCCGCAGGCAGGCACTTCGGCGTCACCGACTTCAACGTGCGTTACTGGAGTAGGGCACGCACATACGACGACGAGATAGGGCGCGCGCCAGAAAGCAAAGGCGGCAATTTCATGATCGCTGATCGACTGGAGACTGTTTACGATGTAAATAATAAAATAAAAAGAAATAGCTGCTGTTGGCAACACTGAGCTTACCTATACAAAAAACGACCGCTACATTTAGCGGGACTGGCATAAGGCAAATTGGCAACACTGTGCACCGGATTTTTTTTTTTTTTCCGCGTAATTCTCGCACCCCTAACTTTGCATTGACTTTTCCGAAAAAAAAGTGCGAGGATTACGCGAGTAAATACGGTAACCCACAGTGTGTATAGGCACGTGTTGCTTTTATATCAGGCATCTAACCAGTATGGAGGTTTATTAAGCAAAACGAGTCACGTCCACGGTAAAGATGCAGTAACACTATGTTTGTTCAGGCCTGGAGAGATATTTCGGTACATTTCCCACAACCATATCTTCCCAATATCCAGATATGCGTTACCACTCAGGAGGAGGAGGATGAGGAGGAGAAAACTTTATTTACCGTATTTTCCGGTCTATAAGTCGTCGCACCTTTGTATAAGTCGATCCCCCCTCAAAATGAGTTTTTCCGGAAAAAAAAATGTATATAAGTCGCACCGGTGTATAAGACGCACCAGTATACAAGACGCACTTGTTAATTAGGTAAACTCATAGTGAATCATATCGTTAGAAAGTGCGGCGAAAGTACATGGTTGCGGCAGCCGCCGCCTATGAACGCATCCCCCGGTAAGGATGGCTAGACACGTGCATATACCGTCCAAAGTCTAGACAGAGCTTCTCAAAAATGGTTTATTAATACACACAGATGGCATGTACTTACAGACGATGTTTAGACTTTGCTGTACCGCAAGCAGCCTGACTTTGTCACGGTACTCACTTATTGCCCTTTTTACGTTTGTTGTCTGGTTGGTTATTGCTTATTTAATGCAGCACTGTGAGTTTTACGCCCTGTGTCATTCTCCAATATTGCTTCTTTGTATGGCGTGTGAGTTGTGGCATCTGCAGTATATGTATACATATATATGTGTGTGTGTATGTCTGTGTGCGTACGTGCATGTGTGTGTATATGTGTGTATGTAGATATATAATATATAATGTTCAGCAACAGTAGATATATAATGTTCAGCAACTTCAAGTGGGTGTTCTGCCGGCGCATTGCTGTCGTCCTCCGACTCACTGATGCCTTCTTCACCAACATTGTCACCACTCGCGAACCGAATTACTCCGGCCTTTATCAACCCGGCTACAATTGTTTTTGTAGAAATGGAGTCCCAAGAGTCGGAGACCCATTTGGCCACCTCTCCGAACATCGCACGTCTCTTGCGTGCTGTTGTAAATCAGCGCGACAAAGGTGTCATGACGGACGGAAGTGACGCGAACGTAAGCGGTCCGAAAATCAAAACTTATCAGCAAGCCCTCATTTTAAAAATTAGCAGCATGTTTACTTCGTTCAGAGTAACTCTCTGTAATAATTTATAAGCTGCATTTTGTTTTTGCAAGCCGGTTTGATGTTACTCTGAATTTATTCTGAACTGTAGTTTTTGCACGTGGCCAAAGTGGCGCGCGGCTGTCGCAGGCCATTATCGTTGTTTTTGACTAGAAAAAGCCCCAAATTCTTTGGTTTAACGTCCCGAAGCGACTTATGGGCTACGAGAAACGCCGTAGCAGTGGGCTTCGGATTCATTTAGACCATAGAGCTGTGTCTCAAAGTGCGCTGGCCACGCGCGGCTGCCGCGAACCGGATTTATTCCATACATAAGTCGCACCAGTGGATAAGACGCACCAACGAAAATTTCCGAAAAAAAAAAAAACATGACTTATACACCGGAAAATACGGTAACAGTAAAATGGAGCTGATTAGTACGCCAGGTCCTTGGAGAGTCAGAGTAATTTTCTTCAATTCATAAAACGCCATCCCGAGTAGACCAGGATTTGTTCTTTACGCATGAAAGGGTTGGAAAACAATAAAAAGCTGCTTGGAATAATGCATAGGTTTCGATTCTTGTAATATATGCACGTTTACCATTTATTGCGTTTGTTAGAGAGTATATCAAGCCTGCAACACCGTAATCATGTCATAATTGTTTGTGTTGAGAGTCACTTCGTTGTGATAACGATGGTTAGGATAGAAATCTGGAGCAGAAAAGCCGCCTTCGAGTACTCTGTACAGTGTTGCCTGGGGCGCGATCGTGGTGGCTCAACACACACCTCGTCATTGTATTGGCATGTGAATAAAAAACGCATGCTGGGAATATGCACCTTTTTGCACGCAGCCATAACGCAAACCAATTTGTGAAAAGGGGAATGTATGCCATACAGCCTGAAGAAAATATCCGCACGATCATTGTGAGCCTCCCAAGCATTCACAAACCTACTAATAAGACGTTTGTGATGGTGCAGAAACCTTTATGCGTTTGGCACAGAAAAAAAAAAAAAACATTCATCTGATATAAGTCAACAACAACTAAAGAAATAGAAGACAGCCGCTTTATTTCCTGCTGCGCGATGCGCGTGTAGGGGCCCGCTGATTGGTACGTACCGGGGCCCGCTGAATGGTACGTACCATTCGACTGTTGAGTCTCCATAAAAGCATATCGAAAATGCTGTATGAACGCCTACGCATTCTGAATACTTATTGAGGTGCTCCGAGCGCTGAACCACGCGAATAAGCTAGAAAGGACGAGTTACACACGATCTTCTGAGCGATGCCTTGAAGCAAGTAGTTCTCTTGTGGGGGATACAGCTTGAAATTATTCAGATGTGTCAGAAATTGGCAAAATTGACTGAATTACTAGAAATACGCTTTTTAATGGACTAAAGCATCAAAGTGGGCAACTTATAGCGCAGGCACTGCTGCCCCTCACAAGCGGCGTGTAGCAGACGACAGTGGCGCGAGTCCCTAAGCCGACGTCAGGGCCAGGGGGTGCCACTCAAACATCTCACCGCCAATATGGATGATTGGCACGACCTAAACATCTATGCATCTCCTTGCTCCTTACACATGCCCGGTGTGGCTCACTCAGGCTATGAACTGCCAGCTATCCTCCTCAATCCGTTTACTCACATCTGGGCTTCTTGTCCCTGCCTTATGTTTCTGCTCTTCATTAGTAAATGCTTGCTGTCAACTACTGCAATGATTTTTGTGCCACATCCTAAAACTTTCTTCACTCCTGCATCGTTTACTAGCCTCTCTTGCTTATTTGCTCCTTAATGCATTGAACCAAAGGCACAAAGCTGCTCGTGGGCATGTTCTATTACATACCACAAGTGCAATATGACTCCCACACAAAATTTCGCGCAGGTTCTCGGCAGTCATTTGTACTGATCAGCTTCCACTGTTTGTGAAAAGGAGGTTAGGGGAAATCATCTCGTCACAAACCGAGCTGCACGTGACTGAAGTAAGTAAGAGCCCGGCCCCATTCCATCCTCCCGAAAGGAAGAAAGATGGTGAGAGGGGCACACAGACCGGCGGCTCCTCTGAGTGAGCGGGGGGCGGAGCAGCCGACTGGTCGGCAGCATCGTCGACACTGATGTGGACCCTCCGCCGGAACTCTTGCGCCAGGTCCAAGTTCCGCTGGTGCGCTGCCTCACCCTCCTCACGGCCATCACTGCTGCAGCCACGGGGAGAAGGGCCACAGTTACACCCGGCTGTCTTTTTCTCCCTATTGGAACTAAGAGAGAGCAGGCGCGTGGCTTGTGCGTGCTCCCAGATTCCACGTGACAAGAGCAGTGCAAGGATCCACGTTTGTGCAGTTAGTTAACGCTCTGAATAACAGTAGCATACGGTGAGAGATTAGAAGGAGACAAAGAAGTTAACCAGCCTGCAAAGCACTGTTGATGCCCAACGCTGTTGACAGGGATGCAAGTGCACGATAGGGATATGGCTGGTTGGATCTCCCTAGCACATTCATTTCAGGCAGCGTCCCACAGGTTACGAGACTCGCGTTTGCTCCTCATTTGTCCCAACCCTGATAAAGCTCTCCTTCCATTCTGCAATATTTGCAATCGCCTAGATTGCCACTTCACCTCGAGCCCGGAGCACTGCTACACCAGAGATGGTGAATGAGTGTGTTGAAGTTTAGCCCCACACTGGTAGGAGGGGCATATAGTGCTCATGCCCAAAATAATTTTTGTGACACCTTTTAGGTACGGGTGTGTGGATAAACAATGAAATTTTAAGCTGCTCGCAAAGGAATTTGTGGGTTAATTTATTTCGGCTCCACTTGCATATGGGCGACAAATATTCTTCTCTACTCAAACTCACTTAGGCATCAGAATTGTCATACACCCGTTTTATGCAAACATTATCGATGATAGGCGTTTACAAGCAGTGGCAGAAAAATGTATGGACATGCGTAATGCGGAGAAGCAAAAGCAGCGTGCGTGATGCGACAAACTGGACATTTATTATGTCACTACAGTAGAGCTCCGATTATGCAACTTTCTCGGGACCGTGAAAAAGCATCATAAAATGCGGGTGTCGTAAAATTGAAACAACAATTACGCCTATAAATACAGCTTCGCGAGCAAGAAACTGAGTGTGAACTACAACCTAGTTCCTTGCACCTTGCAGGGCTAGGAACCCCAAACCACTAAAAAAAGTAAATGCGAAAATAATAATGAAGTGCAGGTGCCAATCACACTATACTAAAAAAAAAACCTTGTACCACAGTCCACTAAAGCAATTCTTGCCAGCGGGTGCAACTCATGGCGCACACAATCACAACAGACACATGTGGAAGCCTAAGCCTTTTGGCGTAATCTCGCTCGCAATTCACTGCGGAGTGGGAGAAATGAACACCTGCACGCTGCCCCACCGACTGCTGTGCAACAAGAGACGCCAACGAGGAGAGGGGGAAAGCATTTCTGCGAAGGTGCAGGCGGCTGCTGGAGGGGAGAGAAAAGAAAGCTATGGCGAAGAGAACCGACTGAGTGCGGAATAGGCCCGCAGCACTTTCATTTCGTCTGCCGGTCAGTTGCGCGTTTAGCCTGGGTCCTCGGATAAACGCGGGCCAGGCATAAAATTGCATCGCACAACCGAGGTTTTCCATTCATTGTTTTTACGGGGACTTCGACGGGACTCGACTGGTCCGTTGTAAAACCCGGGTTGTCATAAAACCTGGGGACAGACAGACAACCAGGGTTCCACTGTAGCTGTCTTTCAGCACAGTCAAACCGCATGGCAAAGAACGGTGACAGAGCACGAGATAAGGTCAACCAAGTCCACCGTTCGGTGTGTCCTGGTCGACGTCTACTACCAAGCAGAGCCTGCCCGGAGGAGGCCCTACTCACCCCTGGACCGGCCGCTCCCACTGGGTGGTGCGTGCCACGTGGTTGACGTAGTAGATGCGCCCGCAGGCGTCCTCCCGCTCCTCCCAGCCTGGAGGCAGCGGGGACGGGGGTGCCTCTCCACCCGCAAACTCGGGGGGGCTGCTGCCGCCACCGCCCTGGGAGGACGGCGGGGGCTCCTCCGCATCCACCACCTCCCAGCCCTGCACACGAGGAGGAGGAGGCCCACTCTCCTGCAGGTGCCCACACACGCTCGACAGCAGGAGCTGCACTGTGCCTCGGGGGGCAGGATTTTTCTTTCCCACGAAGGCAGCAAGAGGTAATAAATGCTCAAAACACCAGGCGAACACGTGGAGCACAAAGCCCCACATTTTTCTAATGCCCTTGCAAAGAGTGCTCACATGCATGGAATGTGAAAACGAGCCTTCCAACTACGCAAGCCTGCATAGTTGCAAGGGCAGTTCTCATTTTTGAAACCTGAGCTAAATAAAGGTGCCTGTGGACGCTACACACTCAGGCAAAAAATTTTCAAGATGGGTTGGGTACTGCTACAGGCACTTTATGACTAAATTTTTTTTCCTCAGCACGTAGGGCTGCTCTTTGTCATGCATCCAGGCTTACGCCCTTATTTGGGACAGACACACACACACACACAAAAACCCATCAAAGCAAACAAAGCACATGCTGGCTTTGTCTTGCATCTGCACTGTGAGCTTGCCTTCAAGTACACAGTGGCATGAGAAAACAAAGGGCAGAGGTGACTAGCATTTGTGCCACCCGGTCTTTCTTGCCAAAAGGTACAAGATATTCCCATGTAAGATGCACCAACCTGTCTTTCCCAGTTATTGAGGTGGGCCATGGGCAATGCTTCTTTGGCTCAGGCACACACTGCTCTTAGCTAGTGTGAAGATAACAATGAAATGGCCAATAAAGGCTCTGACCACAAGAAAAGAGGGACTAGGGCTGCTCATTCAATACAGAAACGGATGGACTTCAGAGTGAGCCAAGTTGGCTTGGTGTGAAACAAACTAAAACTTGCAGAGTAGAGACTTTTTTGCAACGAAGCAGTAACTGCTGCAACCCACCAAACACCTCCAAGCCTATCCCACATGCTAGTACATAACTAAGCAGCATCAACAACTGGCCAGAATGGAGACGTTTTCTCAGCATTTCCACACTGCTCTCAGATGCTTTGACTGTGCTGTCCCATAGCAGACAATGTCATGGCTGTGCGCAAGGGCAGCAGCTAGTATCCCGCCTCACAAACTTTACGCAGCAGAGAAAGCCACAGCAGGCATTGTCAGCCAACTGAGAGAGTGAACACAGTGGCACCAGCCAATTACCACAGCCTCTGCTACGGCCGCAATATTCCTCTACGGCTGCTGCAGCCCCTCCTTCCACGAGGAGGAAGCAGACCTTGAGCCCACCCAGAGTGCATCAACACACACCAGTTGTGGAACTGTCCCAGATTCCGGGCCACGCAAGCGCCCCTGCTTTGTTGCAACTGAGGGCCAAGTGTGCCGGCACAACAGCTGAGGGCCAAGAACTGAACCTTTCAAATAAATCAAACAAAGCATGCTTTTGAATTTAGGAAGCATTACATTAGGTGATGTGCACTGATGTTTCCACGGTTTTTCCTCCATGACTTACGGCAGCAGCTGCAAGCACTTGAGTACTACTCCAACATTTTGTCACCAGAAGGCAGGCTGGTCAACTTGCCCCATGCCTGCCCCCAATCAGGAGGCCAACCACAGCTAGGTTTGTGATGCATGGGGGGCTATGGAGAGCTTCGCAAGTGGTGTACACATTGAGTAGCCCTGGTTCTCACCACCCCTACTCGCCCAGAAAAGAGAGCTGGGCACACCTCGTCGGCCGAGCTCTGGCCGATGTTGTCCTGCAGCTCCCCGTCCGGCAGGAAGGCGTGGTACACCTGCAGGTGGCCCTTGACCCGGGACTTGGCGCTGCTGGAGAGAACCGCCCATCTCACCAAGGGGGAGTGGGGCGTGGTGATCACAGCGAGAAAACAAGACAAGAGCACTCGTCCGTCCCCTTGCTTCTCTTGAGCATTGTTTTGTGGTGTAATCACCATGGATCTTTACCAGCTAGGCCAGCTCAACACTGATTGATTGATTGTGGGGTTTGACGCGCCGACGCAACGCAGGCGA
Organism: Haemaphysalis longicornis; assembly: GCF_048455015.1. Classification (NCBI taxonomy): domain Eukaryota; kingdom Metazoa; phylum Arthropoda; class Arachnida; order Ixodida; family Ixodidae; genus Haemaphysalis; species Haemaphysalis longicornis. Next base: position 285,369,580 of record NW_027526295.1, on the reverse strand, counting down.
TGAGGCGCGCCGTAGTGGAGGGCTCCGGATTAATTTTGACCACCTGGGGATCTTTATCGTGCGCCGAAATCTCGTACACACGGGCGTTTTTGCTTTTCGCCTCCATCAGAAAAGCGGCCGCCGCGGCCGGGAATCGAACCCGCGACCTCGTGCTCAGCCAGCTCAACACTTCTCCGCAGGGAGTGCATAAAACATAGGAACTAAAGATACATGTGAAACAATATGAATGCAATCAGCCGCACGTCAAAGAAAGGTGCACAATTTTGTTATTGGTGGTGGCGGGGCTTAAAAGAGTTGGGCCCCCATTTTTTTTCTCCTAATTGTATAAATGTTTAAAAGCTTAAAAAATAAACTGAAAAAAAAAAAAGATCTGCAACGTAAACTTTACAAAACCTCAACAGCTGCTACAATAATTTGATCGTTTGAAATGTTTCAAGTGAACAAAGGTTCAGAAGTTGCGACTGCACGATACCTGCAAAACATAAATATCTGACTTTCAAGAAACTTTTCCAGGCAGACACATTGCCAAATGCATATGCTCTAATTTGTGAAATTCAAGGTAACTTGACACTCACTGCATTTAGCGACATGCAACATGACAAAATAACTATTTCTCATTTTTCACTTTCCTCAAATTTTCATATTTATTATAAAATATCGAGAGCTTGATGCATGATTTGGCCCTCCAATTTTTACTCAGTATTACAATGAGACTAATTTATTTCGATTTGGCATGGTGCCTACCTGTCACAAACTCGGGCGTACGACGCCTAAAAGTACCATATAATTTTTTAATTTTATTGTACAGCGCTTAATTCGTGTTAAAGTCGTCCGATTCATTCAGTTCGGTTCTATTCGCCCCGACAAAATGCTGGAACTCTCTCGAACGAAGAGGCGGTAACGCGACCACTCGCCGGCTCACCAGCAAGGAAATACCAAAATAAAAGCTCCGCTGCTCAACTTTCACCGAAGCTTCGAGTTCTTTCGAGGGGGCACGCATGGCCTTGCCAGTGCTAAAGCGCGCCGATGCGAGGGAGCGCGCTAAAGCGAGGGAACAGCTTCCCTCTTTCTCCCTTTTGGAATCATCCAGAAGGGAGAAAGAGGGAAGCTGTTCGGTTGACGGCGGCGGGCAAGTTGTGTGTTGCGCCCTCTCTCCACACCGGCACAGTTATAAAAAGAGAAGCCGCGCCTAAGCAAACCAGCTACGCTTGGACGTCGTGATGTGACAACGGCACCTGCCAGTTTGTGCACCACACCATCAGCGACCCGCGCCCTGGAGGACTCCAACGTACTCCCGGGTCTCAAATCACCGTGATCGTCTCGGACGGCCTGGCCTACAACGAGCCATGCTTCACAGGAAGCTGAATCGCCTCCGACAGCGGTGCAGCCGGTCGGTGAATATTGTGGGACTCTGTATCTCATATGCATTGAACTGTTCGTTTTCTTTTTAGTTAACTGCTCTACTTCGTAATATCTATTTGTTAACGCTCCTGATTGTATCAATTTGTCTAATTTTGAACTGTTTCTTGCATTTGTATCCATTCTAAGTTTCCTCTCGTTTACGTTGCTTGTACTCGTGCTTGTACAGTGTTTTGCCTGTCTAAATATAAGTCTTCATGCTGTTTTCGTTCAAGGCTCTGACTCATTCTTGCCGCTCTGGTCGGCGAAAGCCGCACATCAGACAGCCACCCCCTTCATCACCTGTGCCCTGTAGATTCAGTGGGGTTGTTTGCTCGCTTGAGTCGACCCCCACATCTAACAGCACACCCGAGTAAGGCAACTGTGACACTACCATAAAATCCTGCTTGTATATTTCAAAACATATCTTGCACGGTACGTCTCACAGGTGTAGTTCCATTCAAAAAGCATGAGATGCCAGCTAAGTGACTATTTTCGGAGATAAATTCTGATACGCAAGGAAGGGAAAAAAGTGTGCACTGTTACTGCAATAAAAGTAGAGCCAAATGCAACGGCACCAGGCAGGCACCTGAGGAACGACATCACTCATAAACAGCGTGAAGCTGTGAGACCCGACATCAATGCTGCTACCAGCAATGGTCAATCAGCACTAACAAGTAAATACATGACAAATATTTCCGTGCACTTCCTTACATGTAACACTACAAACGCTGTTTACCTCCGCTGTGCTAACCGTTGTTAATCCCCCTAAACCATCTCTTCTTTTTTTATTTTGCAACTCAAACATCTTTTAACACGAAATTGTTTTATGCCTGGATACACCAAGATTTCACTGATGTCATATCCATCGCGGAAATAACACCAGTACAACGAAGCAAGCGGCCTGTAAAGGGTGCACCCCTGCACACAGGGTCTTCTTGCAGGAAAGCAGCCTTTAGTACCAAAGAATACGTTATACTTAGGGTTGTTCGTTTTCGGTCTTATATGTTAACACGAAAGTGTTTAATGCCCGGATACACCAAGATTTCACTGAAGTCATATCCGCCACGGAAATGACGCCATTACACCTTTTCCGAAGCGACCTGCCAGCAGGACGTCGCTCACCAAGCACGCCCACCAGACAGCCACCGACCCGCAAATCGTGCTGATTTCGCTGCACATTTCACTGCACATTTCACTTTCATGTTTTACAGATTCCTACGACAGAGGAATCAACCAGTTTTCTATGGTGCTTAGCTCTCTAATTGGCATGTTTGCAAGGAGTAAGCAACCAGGCAGAAAAATATTCCCCGCAGAATTTGTGCATTACGTTAAAAACATTCACAATTTGACCTTGCTTTCGCCTAGCAATCTAAATACGTATGACAAAACATCTTAATAGGCTCGCCATCATATTTTCAGCTTCATTTTTAGATTTTAAATACCAAAACCAACTCCTGAAAACTTTTAAAATCTAAAAAAAAAGCTGTGGCTGTTGCCTAGAATTGAACTATAAGCTGCCCGAGGGTGTTGGCACAAGTAAGCAGGCACAAGGGGAAAAGCCAAGGTGGTGTTTCTGAAGCCTGTGCAAGCATCTCTCCACGCGATACGACTGCTCTTAAATGGGATAAGCTGTACTTCAAGGCATTTCAATAACCTCATTCTCACCTGAGAAATTTGTGCCCACAGCTACGTTTTGAAGAAGAGCAGCACAAATATGGCATTCAAGTTAACCATCGTATAAAAAAAAGAGCACCATGAAGAATTTCATTTTTACCGTTCAAGGCTAACTTAGCACCATATACTTACAGGTTACGGCCAATGTTTTCACTTCCAATTGAAACCTACATTCATACTTTCTTGCCTGATTGTGTATTTTTCGTACTTTCCTGCTTTCACATCTTCGTCTTCACAAAAGGAGGCGTTCCTGAATCACGTGGGTTAGCCCACTGCTAGGCATTGTTGTACTCGCAGTTTTATCAGAAAGCCAATGCCGGTAACCTATACATACTCGGTACTTGCACGCCACAAGACAAAAACATAAGACAGGACGCACATAAAAGAAAAGAAAAAAAGAAGTGCTGTTAAACGACTCAAGCATTCAGAGTAACTACTTAAATCCTACTGTAAGCCAATTTAATCCAACCAGCTAAGTCCACACAGTTTAACAAACAAAACCGACGCCTAACTGCAATTATAAGGAAACAATTGTCCCGACAAAGGGAAGACAAATTTTGAACCAATGGGCCAGAAATGCCGTCAAGTAACGTCAAACAAAAAAACAAAATTTTTGCGTCATGAGCAGAATCGTTACACGTTCAGCACATGCGACATAGCTAAGCACAAATTTATCTTCAATGTTTTCTTTTGTACCCAATAAAAACTAGCTTGCAGCATACACAGAGCAAGCCTGGCTCAACACATCAAGTAAATGAAATATCCAATTAAGTAGGTCTGTCTATCCAATTTGGTGCTCGATTAACACAAAATAGACAAAAAGTTTCATAACACCACTTTTGCAGCATAAACTGATTATCAATTTTCATTCATTGCGTTACAAAAACCTTAATCTGAACTATTCAGTACGCAAACTTTAAAAAGGGGTTATTGGTACAACTTGCATGTCATTATGTGCCAATCTTCGCACTCATTTCCTCTGCACATGAAAGTATTTACAGTAGACTCCCATTAAGACAAATTCAGTTAAGCTGAATTCTCAGATATTCTGAACAACATACGCACGTTTGTTTAGTTCTCTAGACATCAAAAAGAATCGGCTTAATGTAAGACGAACTACCCCACACGTACTCTCCTGTTAAGACGAACTTTTCACAGTGACTAGTGACCATTACTGACGCTTGGCAGGGTAAGAAAGAGAGAAAGGGAAAGAAAAGAAAAAGAAAAGAAAAAGAAAATGTGGCAATAGCACAGACTGAATCTGCGTCTCTGTTGCACAGATTGAGAGAGCAAGAAAAGCAAGAAAGAAAGATCCGCGAATAAAGCCTCCACCTCGCCACCCCCACCTCTCACCTGCAGAGCAGGTAGCAAAGTAAAAGAAAAAAAGATAAAAATGCGAGGACTGCCCTGGTTGGTCACGCACACATTGGCCTCATAAAAAAAAATCGAAGCCTATTCCTTAAAAGAGAGAGAGAGAGAGAGAGAGAGAGAGAGAGAGAGAGAGAGAGAGAGAGAGAGAGAGAGAGAGAGAGAGAGAGATCAAACTTTATTTAACTAAAATGGGCTTCTGGTGGGCCTGGAATGCATTCAGGCGAGTATTCCCGCACGAGGGCAAAGAGAAAGATGGTTAAAATGCAAACCTTTCTCCCATGCAACCTGAGTCAAAGTCAAAGTCCCAGATCCAAAATTCTTCGGCAGTGTTGGAACAGAGCAATTATATAGACGACAGCTTCATTACATGAGGGACCTAGGTTCAATATCGACCACCGGAAGCACTGTTTTCGTGAGGCACTTGTGTAAGTAAGCTGGCCTTCCTGCAGGGCATTCTGGGTGTAACGATGAACGCACCAGTGAGGCATAGCAAGCTTCGCCTTTAATTTCGCTACCGCGCCTATCAAAATCGACCACTTTGATCGATACTTTTGGGAGCGCCTTTTCATAGCGTTCCAGGCGTTTCTCGAACAAGTAAAGCTTTTCGGAGTTGGATCCGAAAATGGCCTTTCAAAATCAGTTTTGTTTTCATTTTTGCAACGGAAACGTGATTTTTGACACGCTTTTGAATCACCTGGGTGTAAAAAAGGGGCATGGTTATCACGCGTCACGGCTACTAACGAAGAATGCGTGCAACTCGTAATTACTCTGCACCAGCGCTTGTTTTTTGCTATCAAGGCGTGAATGGGGAACTAGCAAACGATTTTCAATCGTCAGGTTCGCGCTCTGACAGTAATAATCCCGGAAATCGGCTGAACATGTCAAGCAGTGCCTGGTTGCAAAGCTACTTTATGATTTTAGGCAGTTTTATTGCCTTTGCGCACGTTGTTCTAAGAACTGTGGTAGTTCTACTTACCCCAGGACCATTCGCAAACAGTTTACAACAGTTTCGGTCTTGTTTCTGCATCGCGAAATTCATATTTAGCGTTACTACGCAGTTACCCAACTTCAAGGCTACCTGCCATGGCGCCTGGAGCGTCCGCAACTGATCCTCAAACAAAGCACGCCACTCCTGATTTCCCCCCACCCTAACCCGATTTCTGCGATAAGAACTTCAGATGCAAGTCAAAAGATCACACCTAGTCGCCAGATATCTGTTCAGCTGAGGACAGCGCTTCAAACCGGCCTTACACTGCCAGCTGTTCGCCTTCCAGTTTCGTTTCCATGCAAGGGTATATCCAGGTGTCTAATGTTGCTGCTTAGTTGAACTGTCTATTTGGACGGAGTCTCTGATAAGTTTTAAATGCAGAGCATTTCAGTAACTCTCGATGTCACCCGCGTTGTCCCGTCCTAGTCCGCACCGTCGTTGTCCGCACCCCTCCCCCTACACTATATAAAAGAAAATACTATCCGGCGCCAGGTTTCGATCCCTCGACCCTGCGGGCAGAACACAATGTACATGGTGCTCTACCCACTGCGCCACAAAGCCGACACAGAACGGGACACTACGAACGCGCCTTATATCGTTGACTCATTCAAATTACTGCTGACGAGCGCTCTCTCGTCAGCAGTTGCCACAAGTGCAACAACATTAACGTAACGCAAACTGCTTAACGTCATGCGCCTAGGGTTACCACCTTTCCCCGAAAAAAAAAAAAAACGGGCCTTCCGGGGGGGGGGGGGGGGGGGGATATGTGTTGAAAAAAGACGCCATGTTTTTTAACATGCAGTGCCATTTATTGTAGTGTTTTCTTAGAGAGAAATCAACATAATGTTTGTACTGAAAGTGATTGAGAGCTTGGTTAATCACTCTGCATGTGCTTCAGTGAAAAGTAACCGCAATTGCTGACCGCGGCGGTAGAATTTCGTTATTTTGTTCTTCCCTTAGGTCCCCCTCCATCTGAGGCAGCGCGCTCGCCCGCGTATTTTCTCTGCTCGCGTGTCTTTGCGCAGCTTGTCGACACGTATTTATCGTCTTAGTTGTTGAATTGACGCTTATAAAATGCCAAAATGGACATAATCACGGCACAAAAGCCAAAAAACCGGCTGATGACGGCCGGTTTTAGATATGGACCGGCAACCGGCCCGCTGTTTAAAAAACCGGTCGGGCCGGTCCAAAACCGGGAAGGTTGCAACCCTACATGCGCCCCTGGAAATGCTCTGCATTTGATCGTGCCCCTCGCGAGGGGGTTGTTTCACTGCGTCTTCCTACTGGCCAGTACACTCGTCGCCATCTGTCGGATGTTGTGCGAACCCTTTGCGGCTGATGGCGCGCGATTTGAAACGACATTTTTTGTTTTTTTTGTACTGTTTCATTTGAAAAATGTTAGGTGGCGCTGCAACAGAGGAGGCTCGTTGTGCTGATATTTTTCAGCGCACAACTGCTACTCGGCCAAAGATCGCAGGGCACGATTCTAGGTCATCGTACCTCATTTTTGCAAGCAAGGCTACAATTGCGAGTAAGAAGATGATAATAAAGCTCAGCTTTATGTTTTGAGAGATAACTGACCGTGAACGACAACAAGCATCAGCCACGGCGTTCCGTTTTCAACTTCATGCATGTTTTTTTCCGCATCAAGTGTTTGTCCCAAATATTGTGCTCGCTGTAAATGCAAAGTCAGCCATTGACAAGATGTTTTTACGTTATGTGGGGGCAAATTGGTGCCTCTGATAACGTCAAACCGCCAGATTTTTATTCCAGGGAACCACCCGAAATTGCACATTTTGAATTAGGTTGGGCTTCACCGCATGACACGAGCACCGTGTGTGCTAACATTTTTTTTTTATATCTGAAAAACTGTTCCGCACAAGTCGACATTTTTTTTAGGGCGTGTTTTTGAAATGTTTCCCTACAAAATGTATATTGTAATTTTTTTCTACTACCGGTGGTTTGATATACACAACTCCTTTTTTATCATTTTTTTCGACAACTTCACAAAAATTTTGATTTTGATATTTTTTTTTCACAACTATGATATATGAAAATCTTTAAAAAACTGGTGTTATTGGAAAGGCCGTTAAATATTCTGCATTTTGTGCTCCTGCAATTAGTGCCTAACCAATTTTGTAGCAGAAAAAAAAATGTTTTCTTGGACCCCTAAAAATTGGTCAATTTTCTGCGGTAGCGAAAGAGTTAAAAAGTAAAAAGAGGAAATAAAATGTAAAAGGAATGAGACGGCAGAGACCCTCCCATTTGCGAACAGAGAAACTCCCGACCAATGCCATCCTTCAGTGGAGCATGCATGTCAGCTTCACACCACTGCCTACAATGCCACCACCACCACAGCTATCGACAGCAGAGTCAGCGAGTCAACCCTCTGTGTTTGCCTCGCATGGAGAGCTTGTCTAGCAAGCCAGGCACTTAGCAAAAGCCTATCCCACTTCTGTTAGATCATACTTCTGACAAGACGAACAAACTTGCGTGGTCCCTTCGAGTTCACCGTAATGAGAATCTGCTGCATATTTAAAACACATTAGTCACTAAGCTTGTGAGAGTGGAGTGTTACGAGGGAATGATAAGGTTTTCTTGCATTGCCATATGGAAAAAAAATAGAATTATGGGATAGCAAGAAGGGCTGCTTTTTTTTTTCTTGCTGCGCCTAACTTTTTACTGTTGATTTACAATAGCAACTGCCTGAGCGGCTCAGGTTTTCTCGACAGGGACCAAACAACTGAAAAATGTCCAGTGTGAAAATGAAAGAATATCACCTCAAACACCATATGCCGAAATGGTTTTGCTGACATCTTGAACATTTATATATGCATTCTTTTATCCCCAAATATGTCATGTAAGCTGCATAGCCACCAGAGTAAACGCTTTGAAAACCATGGCACTGAACCCCAACAAAACGTGCTTGTCCGCACATGAACACGAAGACATGCTATTTTGGAACATGATCTCAACTAATACACTGACCAGTAGTCAGCTCTCAATAATCTGAAATCCCCTTAATTGGAATTTTCGGTTCAAGCGAAGCGATGTGCAGGTCCTGAAAATTTTACATGCAATTAATTCAAGGGAACAAATTGCTTAACAATTTAAAACTAAACTAAAGGAAATTATATCGGTTAAGTGGAAGGTGTTTCGAATAAAAACCTTGAGGCTACCGTCATTCCTAGATAAAATTCAAAATTCTCCAGTGCAAAAGCAGCGCCATGTTCTACCGTGTTCTGTACTGATGTCGACGCCATCACTACTCAGGAGTGGATAAGTGGCAGACATGTCAAGTCTCAACCTAGTGCTCTGTTTTGAGGCCCTCAACCTTCTTTGTTGTGCACAGTGCCATGTGAGCAGTTTGTGTGTGGTGGACGCTTCAGGCTTCGATTCTAGTGATAATAGCGATAAGTCTCAAGTGTCATGGCAACCCGTGTCGTACGCTCGGCCTGGCGACAAAAGTCGAGATACTGAACGGGATCAAAAAGGGAGCCATGCTACGGACTAATAACACTGCTGTTCTCGCACTTTCTGTTTAATTGGAAATTCAGCTAATTCCAAGTGTTTTGCCGTCCCAATGGAGACTCCGTATTAACGGGAGTCGACTGTAGCACACTTGCGACGTTTTAGCATGCAACGCTTTACTCTTGAGCCTGTCCCCATAACACTCACAAATTTCACAGTGGTACTGAGCCGTGCCAGCCTGCGTTCCTCTCGTAAATTACGCGGTAAGTGCCATCACCGATGGCTGTGTTAAATAAATATGCCACACAACGCAATCTTTCTGTGAAAAACATACCTGCTAAAGCAGTGTGTTCAGAAAAACATTGAACACCTGTAGGTGTAGGTGTAGCTAGTGCTGTCTGTGCCTCAATGCAAATACACCAGAAATTAAAAGATTTTTGGTTGGAAAACATTTGAAATGAAAAGAAGAAAAACCATAAGAATCAGTAAAAAAAGTTGTACTTGAATTTGAACCACTAAGATGTTTTTAGGTCACACTACGTGCCTACAGTTGTATTAACAAGTTTAGGCGCTGAGTATCGCCAGCTTTCAATTGCTTGTGCTTTCAGTGCCAAAAATTTGATGTAGTTCAATTGCAAGCTCTTTACAAGTTCCAGACTATACAGAATGCCAACTTCCCTATAAACTAGCAAACATACGGTTGAGAGCTCTCAGTTGTCGGCCCTCTTGAACCACTGCTCGTCTACTTCAGCACATTTTGTAAAAGACAAGGTTGCTTCAGAGAAAGAGT